>NW_008825108.1:5300382-5308611 GCF_000699105.1 Pygoscelis adeliae | reverse complement strand
CCACATGGCACAGCTGGGAAAGTCTGTTTCATCTGGGTTCTGCTTCAAGAGACAGGTTCTTGGCAAGACCAAATGCTCCTCACTCTGCTTGTGGTGCATTACAGAAGCAGCACCAGAAAAAAGATGTCCAAATCCTCCTGTTAATGTAGTTCTGCTTGCTAGGAGTCTTACAATTTCTTAGGATAACACCATACAGGTGATGTCCGATCCTAGTGGAAAAGCAAGTAAAAAAAGGCTACTCCTAATAGAAAACTTCACATTGTACATTAAAAGAGATGGTGTAAACTTTGATGCTTTCTTCCCTTCTAGAGATCAAAGGATAATTTTGTTTATGCAGCTGTAACAGGAACTCTGCTCAGATGAGAGTAAATAATGCTGCCTACTCTGAAATAATAAAACTAAGATGTATACAGAGACATCCTGAAATATTTATGGAAAACATCCCATTAACTTTCTTGGAAGTATGATAAATGAACATTTATTTTTAATTTTTATTATTTAAAATTTTATTATTTTATGATTATTTTTCCTGATACTGCTAAATAAATAAATGTAACTAAATGGAAAGAATAACAAACAACTAGGTAAAAATAGTTTCAATATGCAGTCATAAAATCCTTCCTAAATATTTGTATTAGCTTATAGAACACATATAAGATAAAACATAAGCAAAAATGCTTGTTTCATCCAATCATCATTGTATACAGTGCCCCTTTATGTCTGGTGTATGGTGTAGGACAAGTTGTCTTGTCTCCAAAAGATTAAATTTATGGAACATTCAACTATTCTATGTACTTTGCTAATCCTGTTACATTTGCAGTTATGTCAGCATTTCTGTGATAGTCTCTATTTTCCAGGGATTTACAACACAGATGTAAAAATTTATTCCATGCTGAAAATATAATTTATCATTTTATACAGATAGGCATGTTATGTACTTAAAGGTTGCTATATGCTTTATGCTATATATAAAATATATATAAAATACAGTATAAATTAAATATAAAATAAGATTCTTACTAAATTCTTAACTGTAGATTTTTAAAAGTTCTATTAGCATCAAAAAGTGCACACATATACAAAAATTTATGATAAATATTTAAATGATCTATATAAACTGGATATTTAAAACAGATTCAAAAGCTTCAATTTTTAACAGAATTTTGGCCTGCAGTTTATGCATTGTAAACTAGATACTCAAACTAACTGAACTTGGGCTAGTCTAAGAATAAAAGTGTGTGTGTATGTGGTGGTGTGAGAAGATATGAAATCCTATTGCAAATAGCACCACGTTCTATGTCGTTTACTCCCACTGCAAGTCACAAGGGTGTACCTGGGAGTAGTATCAGGCCTCCAGGATTTGGTCAAGAATTTTTCATGCCAAACAGAGAAAAAGATATTGGAACCACCATCTAGGGACTGGATTTTGTATTCTCTGCTGTCATGATTTACTCAGTTGGCAACTGAATACCACACAGCCGCTCACTCACGCACACCCCCCCACACCCTCCCCCCGGTGGGATGGGGGAGAGAATTGGAAGAGTAGAAGTGAGAAAAACTCATGGGTTGAGATAAAAACAGCTTAATAATTGAAATATAATAATAATAATATACAAAATAAGTGATGCACAGTGCAATTGCTCACCATCCGCCGACTGATGTCCAGCCAGTCCCCGAGCAGCGGCCCTCCCGGCCAACTCCCCCCTCAGTTTATATACTGAGCATGACGTCACATGGTATGGAATATCCCTTTGGGCAGTTTGGGTCAGCTGTCCTGGCTGTGCCCCCTACCAGCTTCTTGCTGGCAGGGCATGAGAAGCTGAAAAGTCCTTGACTAGTGTAAGCACTGCTTAGCAACAGCTAAAACATTCGTGTGTTATCAACATTGTTCTCATCCTAAATCCAAACCACAGCACTGCACCAGCTACTAGGAAGGAAATTAACTCTATCCCAGCTGAAACCAGGACATCTGCACACTCAGAATCCACATTATATCTCTGCTTTGAGTGTGCAAAGAATGCAATATTTATGTCCTAAAAGCAGAAATTAAATTTGCCTAGAAAGTGGTATATTCCAGCATCATAATGAGCAGATGGAACTTGGCATATGGAAATGATTTTTAGAAGAAGAGTCAGATGAGCTAAATATCAAGAAAGAACAGAGGAACTGATTTGTCACACCGAGATAACTTGCTATCCGAAATTAACAGTAGGCTCCAAAGAGGTTTGAATAGCTGAGAGGAGAATAATGACCTATAAGAATTTATGAGATA
The DNA here is from genome assembly GCF_000699105.1 of Pygoscelis adeliae. Taxonomy (NCBI): domain Eukaryota; kingdom Metazoa; phylum Chordata; class Aves; order Sphenisciformes; family Spheniscidae; genus Pygoscelis; species Pygoscelis adeliae. The sequence goes on along the minus strand of NW_008825108.1, from coordinate 5,306,339 downwards.
ATCTATTTTAGTTCTTTACATACAGGCACCATTACCACAAAAAGGGGGTGGGCGTGGAGGAAGAGCAACAACAGATTTGACAATAAGATTCTTCTGTGTGTAACTTCAATACAGACTTCTCTTTGACATTGAGTATTATGAGAGCAGGGGAAAGGCAGTAATATGAAAGGGACATCAGTCCTTCAGTAACAATAGTCAAGGGGAAATAAAAAAATAATCTTAATTTTCATTTATTATCCCAAGAAAAATAATGTCTCAAATCAAACATTCCAGGTGAGACATCCCGTGAAGTTTTCCTTCTCTGATTCTTTGTCAGCTGCAGTGTCCAGCTTTATGCAAGTCAATTTCAATAGATTAGTTATCATGAAGAAAAGAAAGGTACAAGTCCCCCAGGTGTTACTCTTCATACTCATTTGCTGTTGGTGGTAACCTGATATAGTTCTGTTATGGGAAATGCAACCCCAAATACAGACCCTGTAATCTAAAATAAAAAAATCCCAATAGAGAGTACTGTTGAGTTTGTTACTCATGTTCTTCAATCAAGAGATGCCTAGAAAAATCATAAGACTCATCGGGATGAAAGACTGCTATGATGTTTATTCTGTGTGTGTTCTCTTAGAATTGTTTTCACATTTACAAAAATTGACCATTTAATTAAGTAAAATACTACTCATCATTTTTTAACAAGAATGCCTTTGGGCTTTTATAGTATTTAAGAATTTCAGTGCATCCAGTCTAGTATTTTGTTGGCCCTGGTTGGAAGAATCCAAATAAAGCTGGATTGCAAATAGCAGTTTAGAATACTTGCAAAAAAGATAAATTTGGAAATCCTAACACTGAAGTGTTTCTATTCCAGCAAGCTACAAATGTCAACATAGGGTATTCTAGCACAAGACTTGCCAATGGAGAGACAGCCCATAAAATCATTAATAATACTATATTGACAAGATTTTATTTTGTCCCAATGTCCCTGGAGTTGCAGGAGAACGCACTGCAGGAGGCTTGCATTGAAAGGACACCCTCTAAACAGAAAGAACAACAAGAACAACAGTTACATCTTTTGCTTGGTGGACAAAAAGCATCCAAAAATTCAGCTCAGGTCTTAGCTTCCCAGTGATTAGCTTCTCAAACATCCAGTGGCTGTTCACAGGTCTGCATCTTCCCCTTTTTATCACCACTGCATTACTCCCATCCATGCCTATCAAAGTGCCAAAAGAAACAGTTTCAGCTGTCTTGTCTAACTGGGATATTCTGTGGAGCATGGTATTTGTCAATGCATGTAACCTCCATAAAGGTTTTTGTGTGTTTTAAACTGGCATGCTGCATTCACGCACAGGGAAGTGCTCTGCTAGCTGTGCAATCCCTTTCTTAACCCAAGTAACCTCCCTGGGATAAGGACCTGCTTTCTTAGTTTGTTTCAGCAAAATGCTAAATAAATACCAGTCACAATAGTGGGGTTTAGGAGGCTATTTTATTTAAGTTTTTATTGTAGGTGACAGCTGCATCAGGATGGTGAACGAAACACAACAACGAGTATTTTCCAGGAGGAAGGAAGGTGGAGAGAAGTCATTTCATACTAACCGATATAAGAGAAAAAGTGGTTTTGCAACCTGTATTTGGACAATATGAGTGAAATGTACTCATTTAGCTTTGAGCAAGAGGTAGTGCCGGTGTAATTTTGAATCTGTCACTTATATTCTGTTCTGATTGGCATTTTTTGAGCTTCTGTCATGTAAGCTTTCCTACTGACAGTTTGTCACAGGAAAAAGTGGAGAGCATAGACTCCCGCTATGTCTGAAAGTGTCTGATCTGAAAATTGAATACGTGTGTGCACTATATGAGAAAAAGACATGGATGGTCCAGACATATTACCTCTCACTTTTTAATACGTACCTTTTTAGAAGCTCTACATTTCTGCTAATGTTAAAATTCAGTGAATTACATATTTAGCTGCCAAGCTTTTTTTTCCTTCCTGCAGTCCATTTCTATGAAACAGGAGGAGTAGGACTTCAGTCAGATTCTTGGGTGCTGAAAATTGACAAAGATCTGTTGAATTCAGTGGTGCTATGCTGATTTACCTCATCAGAAGTCCTGGCCAATTAATCATTTGACCTCTCAGCAGAAGTCATATGATGCAGACTTCAAGGCTTTTTACAAGCTCTGTCAGCTGCTTTTAACCACCAGAGGTTCCATGGCAGGTCTTATAGCTGTTATGGCCCGCAGATATAAACAATATCAGCACAGCTCTTAAGACTGAGTGGTTATGAGCTTCTTTGTTTAATATTCAGGGTTCCCTGGTTAAAGCCTGTGGCTTTCTTAAGTAGCTCAAGAGAACAGAAGGGGTTAGTACCAGTCAAATAATTCATAACAATCATTTTAAGTTCAGAATCAGCAAAGTTTTTCTAGAGCGGAGATAGTGACTAACAGGATCCATATGGCATAGAGTTGTTGTAATTATTTTTTAAAGGTATTGGAGTTTACAGCTTGAAAAGCTGCAAGGCCATGCTCCCTCTGAATTTCATGGGGAAAGATGTACAGTTTAAGCAATCAATGATTTAGTGAAAGCAATGCTACAGGCTGTGTCTTTGACAAATGTTAACTGTGAAGTTATAGGGATGGTGAAACCTACAAGCAGCGCCAAACAGGAAAATTTCCCTATTCCATAATACTTGGTGGTGTAGTTCCCAGACCTCACTTGTTTTGCATTCTGTACTGAGATGACCTCCTGATCTTTTGTGACAGTTTGTGAGAAGTGTAGGAAATTCCAGCTGACCATAATATCTGTGGATGTCTGAGAAGATGCACCATGGGTATGGAAGTTGAAGTTGTGAAACCATTTCTGAAGTTATCTCAAAGAATAACTTCAATAGTTCATCCTGGAACTCTGCAGTGTATCAGGACCAGCTTCTCACTTGGGTGAAAGGACCTCAAGAGGTCATTTAGTGCAATCCCCTGCTCAAAGGAAGGTCAGCTACAGCAGGTTGCTCAGGGCTGTGTCCAGTCGGGTTTTGAGTATCTCCAAGGGTGGAGACGCCACAGCCTCTCAGGGTAATCTGTTCTCAGAATGAAAAAAATTATTCTTATGTTTAAATGGAATTTCACATATTTCAGTTTGTGCCTGTCTCCTCTTGTCCTGTTACTAGGCACCACTGAGAAGTCTGGCTCTGCCCTGTTTACTTCCCGCCCATCAGGTATTTACACACATCAACAAGATCCCCCTGAGTCTTCTCCTCTTCAGGCTGAACAGTCCCAGATCTCACAGCCTTTCCTCACAGGACAGATGCTCCAGTCCCTTAAACATGGCCTTTTGTTGGACTCTCTCCATGTCTCTCCTGCAGCGAGGAGCCCAGAACTGGACAGAGTACTTCAGGTGTGGCCTCACCAGTGCTGAATAAAAGGGAAGGATCACCTCCCTCACCTTACTGGGATCTCTCTTCCCAATGCAGCCTAGGAGGCTGTTGGCCTTCTTTGCCACAAGGGCACATTGCTGGCTCATGGTCAACTTGTTGTCCACCAGGATACCCAGGTCCTTTTCTGCAAGGCTGCTTTCCAGCTGGTCAGTCCCCGGCTTGTGCTGGTGCCTGGGGTTATTCCTTCCCAGGTGCAGGGCTTTGCATTTCCCATTTATAAACTTCATGATGTTCCTGTTGATGCATTCCTCCTGTCAATGCAGGGCAGCACAACTGTCTGGTGCCTCAGTGACTCCTCCCAGTTTTGTATAGTCTGTAAGTTTGCAACGTCCTGTTCATTAATGAAGGTGTTAGTTTTGAACTATTTGCCCCAGTGTTGATACCGGGGTATACCATTGGCAAATGACTTCCAGATGGACTTCATACCACTGATCACAACTTTTTGAGCCTGGCAGTTCAGCTGGTTTTCTGTCCACCTCACTGTCCACTTCTCCAGTCTGTGCTTCATCAAGTTTCAAAGAAGATGTTATAGGAGAGAATCATCCCTCTTTTCAGGAAGAGAGACCTCCAGTTTTGAAAGGTGCCAACATAGATTACACCATAATTTTCTGTAGATCTTTGTAATAGTATTTCTATGAAAAGTGGGATGTGAAGCTTACTTACTTTTCTATCCGACCTTCTCTGTGCTATTCAATTAATGAAAGCAAAACATATCCACATATAATACTTAAAGGAAACATATTAATGCCTAGCTTTAACATCTGTGCAGTACTTGGCAGGCCATAAATAGAACTGGAAATCTTTAAGACTATTTCCCAATTCAGGAGTACTGCTTGTCAAATGACAAATTTATTCATACCCTGGTATTAAGGAACTTCACTTTCAATGAGAGTAACAGTATGAAACCAAAATAAAAATTTATTTTTCATGATTTCTTATCGTGGCCTGGCAGCATAGCTATTTCAAACCAATCTCGTGCACACTTTCTCTAAAAACAAATCAGTCTCAGAAGAGGTCACTTCCTTTTCTTAATGGAAGCCTGGAAAAAATGAGGAGAGCAAGAGCAGAATTCCATAAAGGAAACTATTGCATCATTAGCTATGGATCAATACCTCAGAATGCCAAGGAGGCTTGTAAGGCCTCTTATAAGTAGCTTTCTGAGCAAGTCTGAATTGTACCCTTATAACGTGATAATATTATTCTGCTCATTAAAAAATAAGCCTATGTAAGCCCATAACCATGACAGGCCACTGTCCTAACAGGACAATTATTTCATTCAGCATTGCAAAGTATCTAAACCTTACTGCTGGCTTTTGTAGAAATGTACACACATTTTTAGACTACACTGTAAATAGTTCAGATAAAAAATAGAAGGCTATGTGATAGTTGAAATTTATGCCATTCCAGGGCTGGGTTTTTTAGTGTTTTGTTTTTTTTTTCACTTTTAAGTACTTTATTTTGTATACTATAGTGGAATAGATATCATCACATGATTTTCAAGAATTCTAGAGTAAAACATGCAATATGAGAATAATTGAGAATAGATTTTAATTTTGACAGTGAATTTCCCACCTCAATCAGTTCAATCTGGACCTGGTACATTACTTGCATCCAGTGTTTCCTCTTCCCTGTTTTTCTGGTAATTGATACTGATGTGAGTCTTCCTTTCCACCTGCTATGTTTGTTGAGAAGGAAAAGGAATCATTATAACAACTCACCCATTTCCATAGAAATAGACCTTGCCCACATTTGGCTACTTATGAAATTTGATGATGCATTTGTTTGTCAAATTTCAGTGCTTCCATGTCTCCAGAATGTTAGTTTTGCTGCTTCTGTACAGAGATACTGTGGGTGTTAGTACTATGAAGTGAAAGCTGAACACAGCTAACTTCTAAGGTACTCAAGATGCAATTCCAAGCATTCAGACATCCTTCCAAGTGCCCTAAATTCACTGGGTGACATTGCTCAGGATTACACTGAAGGCAAAAGAAATGCATAAGATAAAATACCACGTGAAATAGTGTTTATTAACATGGAAATATGCTCTTTTAACATGAAGTGCTTTCATAGAATCATAGAATAGTTTGGGTTGGAAGGGACCTCTAAAGGTCATCTAGTCCAACCCCCCTGCTGTGGGCAGGGACATCTTCAACCAGATCAGGTTGCTCAGAGCCCCGTCCAAACTGACCATGGCATGCATGTTTCCAGGCATGGGGCATCCACCACTTCTCTGGGCAACCTGTGCCAGTGTTTCAACACCCTCAGCGTAAAAAATTTCTTCCTTATGTCCAATCTAAATCTACCCCCCTTTAGTTTAAAGCCATTCCCCCTTGTCCTGTCGCAACAGGCCCTGCTAAAAAGTTTGCCCCCATCTTTCTTGTAAGCCCCCTTTAAGTACTGATAGGCTGCAATAAGGTCTCCCCAAAGCCTTCTCTTCTCTAGGCTGAACAACCCCAACTCTCTCAGCCTTTCTTCACAGGAGAGGTGTTCCATCCCCCTCATCATTTTCGTGGCCCTCTTCTGGACCTGCTCTAACAGGTCTGTGTC
>NW_008825108.1:5293473-5300154 GCF_000699105.1 Pygoscelis adeliae | reverse complement strand
TGGCCCCTGGCCCCGCCCCCCCCTCGCCAGCCGCCCTCGTGAGAGCTGCCGGCTCCCGGCGGGTCTCTGCGCTCCCCTGCGGGTTCCCCGGCTCAGGAAACGCCCCTGTACGATGCGATCCGCTGCTCCGCTGCGGGGACGGGCCTGCACCGGAGCTGATGGCCTCTGCGAGTGACCAAACCTGTTTAAAATGAAAGCAATCCTAAAGCAGTAATACAACAAATGAAAGAAGTGCATTGCAAAATAAACCCTTAAACAATAAATTACAAGCTGCAAAAAATGAGCAACAACCACAAGGGAATTTCTTTAATTCTAATTCTTGCGAAGAAATACTAAAAATATAAAATTGCAATTACTCATTCATCGAACAGGGAGATGGAATTCCAAAAATTAAAATGCAACGTTAAATTTGTTTTTAAAAGTCACATGTAGACTTATATAGTTTGTTATGATATAAATAGGACTTCAGAGAAGAATTTCTGACTTATTGGCTAGTGAGATAAGCTTTCAGGATTCAACTAATTTCATTTAAATTTGTCAAATGTAAGTTAATTTCCTGAGCTCCTGCTATCAGAAATGAAAGAAGACAGAGAAGCAGTTGCTATAGATGCCTCTGTTTGTCCACTGAGGAAGTGGCTAAATCAGGTTAGACAGCAGATACCTAGCATCAGTTTATGTATCTTGTTGCTCCCCTGTACCATACAGTAAGCTTTCTGCAGATTTCTTCTTTGCTGCTTTTTATTTGGTTTATTTGTTGTTTGGCCAGTCTGTTCGTTGGGCAGACATCATCCTCCCTCACTGACGACCCCAATAAGAAAAGGGTAACCCCTTTGAAGTTGCCTAAAGTGAAAGGTAATCTTCTCCCAACATGACAAAAGATCCTGCATCACAAAAATCTTTTAATGAGAATTAAAGCAGATTATTGAATTGGCCTAAACCTTCTCAGTGAAGTCAAATTAATTATTTATTATCAGTTCAAAATTTTATATGAAGGCTACCTATACACAGTCTGAAGGTGTTGATTCAATTAGTTCTTGCAATCAAGCTACAGTGTAATTCTAGTGATTACATTCTCATCCAAATTATAATTTTAGTTTATAAATTCTTCCTTCCAGCATCTCTTTTTTATTTTGTTCTTATGGACCAAGGTGAACAGCAGCTGCAAATCATCCAGCATTCAGAAAATAATCCATTTAGCTGCTCAAACAAAGGATCAACTATGTTATCACATTCTCATCTGATCCATTCTTAAAGATGGAGATTGGAGAACAAGTCTTATGAGGAACGGCTGAGGGAGCTGGGGTTGTTTAGCCTGGAGAAAAGGAGGCTGAGGGGAGACCTCATCGCTCTCTACAACTACCTGAAAGGAGGTTGTAGCGAGGTGGGTGTTGGTCTCTTCTCCCAAGTAACTGGCGAAAGGACGAGAGGAAATGGCCTCAAGTTGCACCAGGGGAGGTTTAGATTGGATGTGAGGAAAAATTTCTTTACTGACAGAGTGGTTAAACATTGGAACAGGCTGCCCAGGGAAGTGGTTGAGTCCCCATCCCTGGAGGTATTTAAAAGACGTGTAGATGAGGCACTTAGGGCCATGGTTTAGTGGGCATGGTGGTGTTGGGTTGACGGTTGGACTCGATGATCTTGGAGGTCTCTTCCAACCTTAATGATTCTATGATTCTATGGCCAGTAACATATACTCATATGTATACTCATCTCATTGTACGAGGATGATTTTGACCAGTCTTCTCCTAAATAGATATTGTAATTTCTGAGTCTGAGCATCCAGGTTCTAATGTTGCCCAATGTTCCTCTTTATGATCTTTGACAACATTTTATGCTTCTCATTCTTCCGAAAATCTTTCAAAAATTTTTGTTCAATTGAATTGACAACAATTTCTGATCTAATTTTTTTTCTCTGAAAATTGAAAAGTGCCCTTTATTACTAGTTTCTTTGTTTCATCACTAATGAGTAGCATCGAATCCAAGGATCATTTATTTAAAATGTGTTCCTTCTCCTGTTTGAAAATCTCATTTTTAAAAGCCAGAGGTGGAACATTTCTGCAGTCTTTCAATCCCCTTGAGGTCCTTTGTTCTCTCTATAGTACATTGACAAGGGAACTCTATGCCAAGTAAATCTAATTTTCTCTCCTCAAATGTTCCTCTAAATGGTTATAATATTCCTTTCACGTCTTTTTAATTGATTTAGCTCCAAAAAGATCAGTTGAAGGCTGTGTGGGGCTCTACTGCATTATCGGTTTCTTCCTTAAGAAAGTAAGAAGTGCAGCTCATTCATTCTGTTAGTACTTTTTCAAGCTTTTTTTCCTCCCTACCTTTCTTCCAGACTATTTTCATTACTAACCTATAGCATTATGTTTGTGGTGATGCTATCAGCACATCACTGCAGAGAAAAAATATTTGAAGGATCCTGAAATATCTTAGTAGCAAGAAAGCTACTTAGAAGCAAGAAATGCAGCTTTTCAGTACATAACATCATTCAGATAATTATTCTCATGTCCATTATTGTCATGTCCAAAACAAGGACTATGTCATAAAGAAAGGAAAAAGGACACTTTCCACCATGAACAATGTGCATTTAAAGTTCATGGCAAGCCTGCTTCAGAATGAGATAAAGCCGAAAAGAAAAAGATGGATGAAAATGACATTTCTATCACATGGTTAGCATATCCTAGCATTGATAGAGAGAATCTATCAGAGGCCGGGATGGAGCGAGGGAGAGGGGAGGATTGTTGCAGTTGATTTTTTGTTTAATATTTGTGGGAATTGTCTTCTTGATTTTTTAATTTCCAGGAGTTGTGTTCATCCTTATCTCAAGCCACAGGTTCTGTGATTTTTAGCAGCAGATCCAGGACATCTGTGATAACATTCCTGCCTTTTTATTAGAGCAAGTGTCACTGTTTCTTATTACTCTAAAAGAGAGAAAAACTGTCCGTCAATGTGATTTCATCTCCAGCTCCTCCAGCTCCAGTAAACATTGGCTTCTTTCCAGGTGGTGCTGCAGCTCAGGAAACTTTTTCAGTGCTAGAGTTAGCCTAAACCCCATGGTTTCCAGAAAAAAATGTATTCTAAATTTCTTTCCTCGATTTGCTGGAAATGTCCAGCCAGGGGAAAGTTCCCTAGTTTCTGCAGCAGCTGAGTGAAACAGATCCACCGCTGGTGCAGCTGCCAGCTGTTTCCCTGAGCAGCTGCCTGGGACTTGCAGGTTTCCAGCTGTGGGACAGTTCAGCCTGCACCTCTGACCTGGAGCTGGACTACCCTGGGGGGTCCCAATTCCCAGCCTCTGTGTAGACCCACCAGAAATCCAAGCGTCATTCTATGCCATCTGCTTTAGTGCTGCTTAAATCTTATTGAATGAAACATTTCAAGCTTAACCAGCTAGCATTTTCTAAAAAACAGATCTTGACCAATGAAGTCAACAGGATTTCTGAGGCGAAACATGACATCTGAAATAAACTTCACCTTTTTGTCGGTTTTGAGTTAATGAGATTGTACAGAAGTTGCATAAAGGACTCTGATCTTTTCCAAGAGAGTGGAAGGCTTGAAGTCTAACATGCTACAAAACATATAAAAATACACTTATTATTTTCAAGGATAGAACCTCCACCTTCACAACATCAGGAAAAAAAAACTTGGAGATTTTAATAAGAGTGGAGAGAGTCAGCCTGAGGAAGTCACAGACCTCCACATATAAAGGTAAATGTATAAGAGATCCTTGAAATTACAGAAAGGTCATATGCTTGAAAGGTCCCCAATCATCTGATCTTGTTGTCAGCCAGTCCTCTTGAATTCTTTACTTTGTAATTCTACCAGATATGTGGTTCTTGCTACAGTTCAGGGAGTGTGGATACAACAGTTCTTCTGAGCTTCGTTTCATTAGAGAAATCAAGTTTAAACAAAAATAACCTGAAATATTTTTTTTTCTTAATCCTATGCAATTTAAAAGTCAGAATACTATATATCTAGAATAGTCTCTGACATATAGAAAAAGGAAATTGTTTTGCATCTGTCTTCTTTCACATCTTTTATATAAATATTGTGCTAGAACAAGGTGACACCAGACAATTCATACATATTTTCTAATTCTTTAAGCAAATTAATTAGAAGAAGCTTATAATCCCTAAATCCACTTTAAAACCAAACACAAATAAACAAAACTAATTGAGAAGTTTCTCACAGGGTGATAAATCAGCTGAAAACAGGATGACCAGTAGCTTCATGGCAGTGGTTATCTGGAGGAAACCACTTCCTCTAATCTGTTTCCCTTACAATTGTTGTGGTGACACCTGGTATTGACAGTCAACTGTCTTAGCACAGCATAGATCCAAAATGCTGCTGAACTGATGAAGGTACCAAAATTGCTTTATAACTCTTAACTACCAAAAACTCTCTGGAGTAGACTTCAGAAAATTCTTTAGGGGAAAAAAAAAGAAAAAATGTCCTAGAAGTACTGTGACTCCCAGCCTACAAAAAGAGGTTTAGCAACATCTGAAATAAGGCAGAATTAAAAATGGAGGAACAAAGGGCAGCTCAAACTGATAACACAGGTTTATGAAAAGGAATGAAGACATCAGTCTGATTGGAAGAACAGGCTTGAAACAATGCTTACTATGGCCAGACTCTGCTACTGTTACATACCCTGAGTAGGTCTATTTTGATTCTATGATGATATAAATATCGATACTTAAAATGTGCTTACTGTGAGTAGTTTCTCTGAATTGAATAGGACTACCCACAGAGTACAGAGCTGAGTACATACTGGTGTCTTGGCAGGTCTGAGGCTTTCTAGCATAAACAGCTGTTTGGATTTCAGTAAAGCCAAACTTGAAATAAAGATCTATTGAGTAAAAGCAGAAAAAATAATCTCTAAATATGGAATTCAGCCCTAAGGATAGATATTCTGTTTTACTATGTAAGTAAAAGCTTGCAAGATAATGTGCGCCAGCAGATTATCCAGCCTTATGGTGCTGCAGATGGAAGAACTCTGAAGATCTTCTAGCAGTCGAACTGAACCTGCAGACTCTTTGGGACGTCACTGCTGCAAATGAATGGGACTTGGCACAACATTTGCTCCCTGCAGAATGGCTTGGTGGGATGGAAATGGTGCAGACAGGAGTAAGCCACCTTTTTGAGAAGCTGACACTATGGTTGTGAGGTTCCATTACTCTCCAGACTCCTCAAGGGTAAGGGCAATTGTCCTTCCAAGATGCTTGTGCTGAAATGCAATGTTTTCCTCAGGGCATCCATGTGTAGGGTGGCAACCTAAATAGTCTCAGCAGTCTGGCAGTGCCAGAGGCAGATCTGCTTTCTCCTTTGTTAGCTCTTTCCTCTGATATCAATGAGTTTCTATGTTGCAGCTCATAGCTACAAGTCCAGACTTAAAATTTAGCCATGACTAAAAATTTAGCCATGACTAAGCAAGGAACCCAGCAAATACAGCAGGGAGCTGAGGGTCGTTCCTAGACGTCCTTTATTTCTAACAAGTCCAGTGAGGGCTGTGCCAGGAATCAAGATCGAACAAACCAGTTATTTCTCTCTGATAGCCATTGCTAGGGGGTGGTTAAGAGTCTGCTACTTTTTATCCTTTGTACTTTAATGAATCATCCAGTAATTGTTCGCACACTTTTAAAAATTCAAGTTGATGGCTTCCTAATTCAGGAAAGTAATTTTAAATCTCTTTTAGAGTTTTCCACTGTGTCCATCACCAGTGAAGTATAATAGTTCAGTGCATTTTGCAGCCTGGCCACAATATTAGAAATTAGTGTTTTCTTTAGACTGTCTTTTAATTGTGGCACTGTCAAGGTTCCTGCTACATAATACATGCTTGGCCTCTTCTCTGAGGTATTCTGAGTTACTCTTCTTCCACTATACCAGATAATTTCCACTAAATGACATCAAATGAAGCATAAATCAACTGATTCTTAAAAGCACACACTTAAGCTGGATTTTTTTTTCAAAAACATTTCATCTCACAGCTCCTGATCATTTGAAGAAGACCGAAGGTACGTTGTATCCCAGTGGTGCTGTGAGGGAAAAGAGTTTGTCTAGCTGTGTTTCTAGTAAAATTAATACTTTACTGCTGCTGGGATTTTGTAGCATTATTAGTGAAACAAGTTAGAGCATCTGGAGCCTCAGAGCTCTAAATAGGAGAAAAGAAGGAAAAGTAGTTTAAGTCCTAGAGGTACCATAGACTAAAACTTAATATTATATATGGTCATTCCACCAGATTCATTACTTTTGGAATGCAAATCCAAGACTACTATAAAGAATTTGAAGGACATCATTCACCATTTCCTTTAGCCAGCTGGTACTTTTTATAATACTTCTGATTGTGTGTACTGCACTTCGGCCACAACAACCCCATGCAGCGCTACAGGCTTGGGGAAGAGTGGCTGGAAAGCTGCCTGGCGGAAAAGGACGTTGGGGTGCTGGTCAACAGCCGGCTGAACATGAGCCGGCAGTGTGCCCAGGCGGCCAAGAAGGCCAACGGCATCCTGGCCTGTATCAGAAATAGTGTGGCCAGCAGGAGTAGGGAAGGGATCGTGCCCCTCTACTCGGCACTGCTGAGGCCGCACAGGCTCAAATACTGTGTTCAGTTTTGGGCCCCTCACTACAAGAAGGACGTTGAGGTGCTGGAGCGTGTCCAGAGAAGGGCAACGAGGCTGGTGA
>NW_008825108.1:5278525-5293328 GCF_000699105.1 Pygoscelis adeliae | reverse complement strand
ATGTGAGGAAAAATTTCTTTACTGACAGAGTGGTTAAACATTGGAACTGGCTGCCCAGGGAAGTGGTTGAGTCCCCATCCCTGGAAGTATTTAAAAGACGGGTAGATGAGGCGCTTAGGGCCATGGTTTAGTGGGCATGGTGGTGTTGGGTTGACGGTTGGACTTGATGATCTTAGAGGTCTTTTCCAACCTTAATGATTCTATGATTCTATGATCATGTCTACTACGTCGTGTGTAGGAAAGAAGATACAGCTCATCAGGGTATGAACTTAGGACAGGGCTTAGAAAAAAAAATCTCTTTTCTGGATCTGGGACTTAATATTTAACTTGGATATCAGTTAAACAACTAATTTTTTCTAATACTTGATTGGCTAAAATCCCTTTCTCAGTCTTTTGAAATTCAGAAATGTACGTTATCCTAACTAGCTCGACATTTTCCATGTGTAATTAAACACTCCTTTGATACATGCAGAGAAAATGTCATAACTATACTTAGGATTATAGGTTAACAGCCTGTACAATTTAATTTAAAAAAAATGAAGGTGTATTACTTTGTTTAAAAAATTGTTCCCAAGTTGCAAACTTTATATATACCAACTTTCATGCCAGAGTGATTTTTTTTTAAAAAAGCAAGTTAAAAGCCCCTCAGAAACAGTGTTTAAAACTGAACTCTTTTCAGAGCTTTGAAATTCTGGTTGACTTGCAGATACAGCTGTAGGGAAGAGTATCTGTTGTGCACAGTATTAACTGGAACTTTGTGTTTGCAGCTGCTTGTATGTTCAAATGTACACACTTGTCAGTACTTTCATGTAAATCCTTCCACCTCCCCAGCACATCTTTTGGAAATAAACTAGCTCTTCTGAATTAACATTGCTAGATTTTCTGCTTATTAAATTGAAAAAATAAAGTCTTCCTTCAAACCTTCCATTCATCTTCCATTTCCAAGTACATTGGACATTTTTTTCTGCTTCAGTTATTTAGCCCAAATTTTCTATAACCCTCATGAAAGCTTGAAAATGGAGCAATGACATAGAAAATACAGATATATGTTAATGGAGGGCTAAATCCAGAGCATGTCACTTCTGTTCTGCCTTTTTGTGCAGCTAAGGAGACATAGCAGCCTAAGCAAACTCTGAAAGGTCCTAGTGAGTAGCATACAGAGCCATGACACTTCCCCAGGATTAGAAGAAAGTTTACGTGTTTGAACTGCTGCAACACAGGGTCTCAGACTTAAGAACAGAAAATTCATTAGATATCCTGTTCTAAGCTAGGTGTTAAATCCCATCTACCTTTGCATATTTTGTGTTTCTCAGTCACTTTGCAAGTCCCTGCCATTGACACATAGCTGGAAAGCAAAAGCTGAGGAGCTGCAAGCTCTAAAAAAGGCTCTCATTGACCACTTTCACATTGTTGGACAAGGTAATTCATAAATTACGATGATGAAAGTTACAACGAGTATAGCTGTTTGTTCCAAACATCGGTCTGGAAACCAAGAGCTGTGTTCCTCCATTTTCTTACATCACAGGAACCTCTGGTGTTTTTAGTGCACATGAGGAACAAGAAAAGCAAGAAATAGAATGACTTAAGGAAAATATCTATTTCTAAAAAAAATAATATTTCTAAATAATGACTTAGGCAATACAGGCAAATAAATAGTTTCTGAACAAGCAGACCAGTTTAATATGGAACCACTGGAAAATGAATTAGTGACAGTGATTCCTGTACAGTGTGCACTGGATTCCTCTCTACCCTTCTCGCTGATAATATTTGATATTCAGAAAATACAGCCAGCTAAAAACAACTACTACTGTAATTGACAGATACTGCTAGATTTGGAAGTCTTTCTCCTAACAGGTTTGCATTTGTTTAACGCACAGCTGGATCGTGTCAAGAAGCAACCCATCAACTCACAAGCTCTGTCTTGTTGCAATACATTCTGTGCTTTGTCATGATTTTAATAGAAAGTAATTTGATGATAATACATTGTATCGTATCATGGCATGACAGTCAGATCACTTACAGTTAAAGAAAAATGTCAGGGTACTTGAACTTTTATGCTAGCAATTAGAAATATTAATTATCTTTTCCTGTTAATGTTTTGTATGCATGTGTATGTGTGTGTACGGCTCATTGTAAAAGACGTATTTTCATTCTTAGTCTGCTATGATTATGTGAAATCAATTTGGACCAGGTACTAATAAATAATCATGTAGAAGTATGATCTCCTTTCTTCACTGCAAAACAGAGGAAGCCTCACAATTAAAAAATATAGAGTGAAGATAGGTAAAATTAGTACCATTTATCATTTTGCTTGTAATCATTACTGTGCTATGCCATTCTGAAGACTAACAACAATTTTTAATGTGAAAATGAGGTGTTGTGGGTTTTGCTCTTTTGTTTTTTTAATCCTGGCTATCCTGAAAAAGAGTGCATGGTGTAAATTAGATTTCCGCCACCATTTTTCTCATGTTATTCAGACACACACATACATTTAAAAATAATAATTAAAAAGTAGCACCGCCATGTGAGAGGAAGCAAAATCATGCTAAGACTGGATGAATTACAGATAATCAATTCAGTACAACTATCTAAAATTATTTGGGTGACAGTGCTTCTGGAAGAACAATGGTAGGAATCAATACTCTCAGTATGACAGAGAATGTGTGGACGACTCATCCACTTCTATCCTAAAACTGGAAATAAGGGAGAGGTTTAAGAGAAGAATGGGATCCAATTAAAGCTCACCATTTGCATGGGTGTCTAGGGGATTGGTGTGTGGTCGCATGGCAAAAAGAGAAGGCAACGTTTCAAACAAGTCTTCAGTGCTAAAAAGCAAAAAGAAAAGGCACGGGTTTGATTCAGGATCCAATCCTGAATTGAAGTTTGGGGGTTTATTCACCAATCCACTTTCTGACACATGAAGAGAATCCATTTCATGTTAGCTGCTCTATACCATCTGATATGTCATCTGTGTTAAGACAAGTTGGTTTTGAAACCCAGTCAGCGTACTCCCAGGAGATGTGCACCTTTGATCTTGAATATAATTCAATGTCATTGCTCATTCTGTATAATGGAAACATGGGAACTTAGACATGTAGCTGACATGTAGATCTCCAGATTTCATCTGGAACTAAGTTTATCTGTTGCCTGTGAATCAGTCATCTCAATGTAAATGCCTAATGTCATTAGACACCCAACAGGGAGTTGACAGGTATGTCACAGGACTTTTGGGAGACCCATATCCTTTCAAAGCAACAGCTAGAAGCTAGATGCTATACTCCATTGCACTAGTCACTCATCCCCTGTAGGTGTGAGGAAGATACTGAGCAGGTCATATTTATCATGACTGAGGTACAGCTGTACAATCACAACAAAGATGCAGTTCTTGGCAGCTAAGGTATACTGAAGGTCAAAAATGAAGGCATTAGTAAAGTTTAGGGATGTCTGGGGTTACTTATAGTTGCATGGATGAGGAAGATTTTTTGAATCAAGAAACTGGAAAGCAAACACAAGAAAACCACTCTGGGCACTCAAGCCTTAGTCTTATTTATAGCTGTGTATAAAGTAGTTCAGGACATATCATAACTGGCATTCATTGTATATAGGGTGTTTACTTTTTTCCCAGTGCTATATCTTGGTCTAATAGCTTTTTTGTCATAACATTAAGGACTTCAATACTATCTGTTCTTAATCCTAAATTAATTACTATTTTTATCTAAATATCAAATGGCAGTTGTCACTTGTTATTAATTATATTTATAAACGAGTGGGTAAAAGGCAACGTACCTTCTCCCCCCCTCCCCCCCAAACTAATTTCATAGCTAAGGTGTTAAATGTGATTCTTGTGTAGGTAAGTTTCCCCAAAAAATAATCTGGCATATTCCAATACATATGTATCAAATCATATGACTGTAAAATAAAAGAATAAATATAAAGTTTACACAAAGACAAATTTTGTTTGGCATAGACAATAAAAACTAGCAGAAGAAAATAAGTTAATGGAACTTTGCTGTAAACTACAAACCCCATCAAAACAAAGAAGAAAAGAAAGCTTGTAAGGTTATCAGCTATCAGAAAAGTGTGTTGAAAGAAATCTGGTATCAGTCATGGCCAACGGCACATAATGAATGGGATTGCTCTCTTTATGTCACAGAAACTCTCACAGGACTACTATATTGAATTATTTTCTTTCCTGGAATATGTCAATTATATAGGTGGGCTGTTTCATCAAATACAGCTCCATAACAAACACATGTGAACATCAACACAGATTGAATAGACACATTTATGATTAATAATGTTCTGTGACTGATTAATTGCACATTACTGAATATGATGAATTTTTGTGACTGTATCATAAAAAAAATCTCTTGACTATCTAATTTGATAAGTAAATATATAAATTCATCTGCTTGGGGAAAAAAAAAGTCTGTAGATTTATTCTTATTCGCTGGTGAAGGTACTTAAAGAAAATAAATGAAATTACTTAAGGAAAGGATGTTTTCAAAAAGAAAACAGTATTTATCTGTTTCTCATCATATCAGTCCTGGAACTTCATGGTGGGCAGCTGAAATTGTGATTCCTAGATCACCTCATCTGCAAATGTATTCCTTTTCTGATAACTTTTTTGCTATAACTAGTTAAACACCACCACTAACATACAAGATCAATTGTGGTATTCTTGTCTTCTCAGGTACTACAAAGCAACAGATAAGAGGAAAGTTCACAGTGTAGCTTTCTCTTCTGGGTTTGACTGAGCCTGGAGTGTTAAAACCTCCCTGTGAAAGAGGGGATCTCTTCTGGGTCAGATCAAAGGTCCACCTAACCTCCAAGTCTATTGTCTGAGAATGGTCAATAACAAATGCCTATGGAAAAGTAACGAGACAGGACAAGCACATAGCAGTAATAGCACGGTATGCCCTCCTACCATCCAAAGATGTGGGACTTCCTGAGTCAGGATTGGTATTTTCTTACCTAGCAGCCCTCAAGCATGTTTAATACTAAGTCTGCACATCATATTGTCATACTGGTATGGCAAATATTAGTCACATTAATAAAAGATAGCTGCATTGACCACATGACCAATATTGGCATTTTAGGCAAACACACACAGTGTCTTCTATAATCCATTGTTTCTTATGTCTCTAACATCAGTACTTTTTTACACTCTTAGTTTATAAGAAAAGTAAACATTTGTCTTAAAGAAATGTTAAAAAGACAGTAGTTTTCCTATAATAGATATCTTTTTGTCTGTCCAAAATACTAAGTAGAAATATTTCATAGGCATGCCTTAGATAGGAAGGTAAATTTTTTTCTACTCCCATTACTGAACTAAAAGGGAGTTTATTGATTCTTATTTTAGACTGTTGAATCTTCTGGGTAGGATGCCTTTTTAATGTGTGTCTGAACAGAAAGGTCCAGTATAAATAGTGAAAAATGAAGAAGGAAAAAGAAAAAGTTATTCTAGGAACCCCAGGTAGAACTCAGCATAGCCTAATAAACAATCACAGCTTTGTCTATTTCAGTACAAGTTGATTTATTGAAAATACATTGATCAGTCCCTTATATATTTATTTCCTGTTGTTTTATTTGAAAACCTATATTATACCATAACTCATAATTTTCCTGGGTCCAATTGGATTCCTAAGTTTTCCGCATTTTGGTCATTTTCAGCTGAAGAACTCTGAGTCTGTAGCAGGAATCTGTTTGGCCCATAACAACATGGCCTTGCACTGCTGGATTTCATGTCAATATCTTTAGTGCAGTCTCTAATGCCAGTCACGTCTTCTTGCATAATAGCTGAATTCTCCTTTGTCCTGATGATGCCTCCTGACTTTACGGCATCAGTAAATTTCAAGAGCATACTGTAGTTTTGGTGACAAGTTAATTCATGAAGACATTAAAAAGTTCTGTTTTGATAGCTGGATATCTATCTCTTCTTAGAAGGTTGACAGATTGCAGCATATTCTATATATACCATTTACTGTACTTGAAGGAAAAAAGGAAAGAACTGAACACAATTGACTTGGGCTGACTGAAAATATTGTAGCTACTATCTTATTGCATACAGTGTTCATTTGAGAATCTTCATCTTAAATATACAGTATCGTGCTGGCCCTTAAACTTGTTCCTTGATCTACAGAATTTCATGCATTACCATAGTAACTGAGCTCAGGGTGTTGCACATACTACACCCTGCTAGGAAGAATGCAGTTTTTCAAAGGAGGATAAATTATTTTGTGAAAGGCTGACAGAGCAAGAATTTTTACTGTATAAATAATCACTTGGAGTGCTACTGAAATCTGTTAAAATAGTTCCTGTCAGACAGAAGTTGACCAGGTGTCAGGTTTTACTTACCTGGGTTTTTCTTCTTCAGATGTGCTATTATACCCATCAAAATAAATGGAAATTGCTGATTAAATCTTTAAAAGACTGTTTTTGCTGACCCAGCTTTTGACTTTCACAGTACTATTCAATGTCGATGCTGTTGATGAGGGGGTAAGTGAAGAATTTAGCCTTACAGCTCCCATGAGTATTAGTGATGCATCAAACATTCTGCGCATCGTGTCCCAGTGTGTCTCCATTAAAAGAGTATGCATGAAGTTCAAGCCACCTGGAGCCAACTCTGCTCTGAAATACTCTGATTTTGTTCCCATTATATTTCACAGAGCCTGTGTCTCAGTTGTGATAGGCAGAGTATGACTTCCAAGTGTCTCTTTTGGTGTAATGCTTTCTCCCTGGTGATCTATTTGGGCTTTCCAACCAATGCAGTAACCTATTTTTAGTGGAGTTATAACTAGTCCTGAGAGAAGTACCTCTACACAGCAGGAGAAGAGGATTGCAAATTCATAACCCTGTCCTGCATTTATTGAGGAAACAAACCTAAGTATAAACAGGGAAAGCTTCTACATTCAGAAATAGATACATCAGAGCATTTCCTTGTAGAATTCCTTTTCGTTTTTGACCCATTGTTAAGACTGTGGTAGAAGAGTTTCTGCTCCTCAGTGCTAACCTTGGCTAGCAGTGAATTTTCTGGATGCAGGGGAATTTGTCTAACTTCTGACATGAATAAGAGCTAGCCCGCAGCTGCTTAATTTATTCCAGAACTAGTGAGAGGCAACTAGCTCCCTGCAGCCCCATCCTGCCTTGATTCCGAGCTTTTCTTGGACAGGAGAGACTGCCAGCAGCAATGCATTGAGCTGCAGCCTGGTACTGAATATCCAGTATCAAGAGAAAGGGAAACAGATGATTTATCATAAAAAAAAAATCTCCTCTTCCCTTTGATCTTTGTTCAGCCATGTGTGTCAATGGGGCCTATTGAATGGCTTTTTCTCCTGGATATTCTGTGCCCCAAGACATACTCACTTGCATCCATGGTACAGCACCGCCATTCCCCTGAGTACAGTATACTGACCTACACCAGTGAGAGAAGAGACTCAACCTTTCAGCATTGTTCATTTTATGAATAGAATGAATTACATTCATTTGGCATCTCTATGCAGCCTTGTGTCAGGAATAAGCATTTTGCTTCTTGAAGATAAGTGAAATAGGTTAGGAGAACAACATTTTTAGATTGGGCTCAAGACAAAAGATAGGTTTAATTAATCCCTGAAAGCTAGGTCTAACTCTGCAAGCCCTTTGTCCTCCAAGAGAGAGAGTACTAGGAATTGTTCCATTGCTTATATTGTCTCAGCTGACAGTACAATAAACTAGAAAGGGCTAAGTCATGAAAGGTTTTAAGCAATTAAATACATCTTTAAATTACTACCTATTCGGATTAACAAGTAGATTTTCTTACAAAAGAAAACTTGTCAGTCAAAACAAAAAGACAATTTAAATCTTGGTACTGTGTCATGGAATCACATGGATAAAAAGTAGGATAACCAGTAAAGGAAAAACAAGTAAAATGTAGCTTAAATAACCCCTTAGCCTTTTACACATGTTAAAGGTTAGCGAAAATTCTTCCCCCTGTAGAGCTGGAATTCTGTTTCTGAAGTGAGAGTGAGTAACCTGTTCTAATTGAAAACTGAGCCTGGCATATCCATGCCAGTTAGTAACATGCTGCTTTACAGTCAAGTCAAATGAATTAGCCTTGTATAGTTTTGAACACCTACACAAGTAGACACTAAACCTAAATTAGTCATCACATTTTCAACTGCAGGCCATGGAGAGCAGTAGGTACATTTAGAACACAGTTCATCTGGACTATTTTAGGTGCTTAACTTAGGATACAATGAATTGTTCTTTAAATATCCCTATAGCTCCTCGCTGTCTATAAAGTGAAATGAATCACACTCATCATGCCTGCTTAGTCAAAGTTCATGACAGCTTTCTCGGTTTACATGCACTTTAAAACTCCTTCACTCTGCCACTGCATTATAAAAATGATGACCTGAACCACCAACTCACTGAAATAATTCATCAATACTGATAAAATGAGGTATCAATAATGCAAGATAAAGGTGAAAAAATGGGTCTAATATTCTCAAAACTTCCTTTTACCTTCTTCCCTACATCTTATGGTCCTCAGTGAATAGTCAGTGAATAACTAGTAATTCTATCGCACATAAGACCTTGCCTCTCCAAATAAAAAATATTTACAGAGGGACACTGAAGCATTATGCTTACTGCTGTTATTGAAGTAAGTCCAGATTCAAGATATTGGACGTAGTCAGTATTTTTGGAGGTGAAAATGCAGTATCAAGTATCTATTGCCAGCATCTTGAATGAGCTACAAGAAAGCGGTTGTTTGAAAAGACACAATTTCTGTCCTATTGTCCGGAGCAAATACTATCATGATAATGTTTATTCAGAGAAAGAAACAAATTGATTATACTTCATACAAAAAGAGATATGACCTGGAATGACGGTTTGGCTTGCCACAGTTAAGAAGAATATCCAGTCTAATGAACACACTGCCAGGCTATATATATACACAAGGGTAGTTCTTCAGGCACTGCACTGATGTAAAAGATCACTAGATAGAAGACTGGAGGTTGATTTTATTATATTATGGATGAAGGTTTTTGAAGATGTACTTCACAGCATTACAATGTCAAAATGTTGTCTAGCCTTGGATCAAAGATGTCCAAATACTTTTTTGATAGTTGCACTGGACTAAATTTTACCTTTGGAAACTGTGTGTGTTTAATTACGGTTGACTTCTGTGACTCAGGCAAAAGTAGCCAATTCGTGGCTATGGAGTTGCATGTGGCACTTAAGCAGGTGAAATACGGCTTATATGCTGGAACCATACCATGCAACTGCAGCATGCTGTACTGAATGCAGGCTGCTGCATACGCTACAGCCCTGGCTGGAGGAGGAAGCGAGCCAACAAGGTAGCTCCAAAAGTCACTGTTAGTTCCCAAGGTTCCCTAGGACCATCTGTACACTCAGTCCACGTCCATGCTACTTGCAGTGGTGGGGAACTACTGTCAGAGGCAGCTATGAACCTCCCTCAGATCTCCTTTTCCCCTCAGAATACTAAAAACAAGAGCTGCTCCAGTTAAGAGCTAGGATGTGGAATGAGGTTTTAACCTGATTATAATTAGGATAGCTGCTGTTAATATTTTTTAAATTAATTTCATAAAAAGATTCATGAAGATAATAAAATGTTAAAATTGAAAACATTTATTTAAAAACTGGAACATTTTTGTAGGAATGTTGTCACTTTTCCCATTTTCTTACCAGGAAAAAGAATCTAAATTTCTTTTTTTCTTCTGTTCTAATTCCAAATATCTGTGAAAGATATACCAATATAAATGAGCCAAGTGAGTAGCTAGAACCTGATCCAAGCAAGTTTTATCATCCTGGTTTCCTACACTTACAATTTTTAATACATGATGATAACTAGCGTTCCTGTTGATCATCAGCTTATTGAAGAAGAGATGTAACTTTTGCTTACAAAACCAGAGTACAGAAGGTAATGAGAAAATATCTTTAAAAAATGTTTCTCTGTTCCAAACAGAGACAAGCTCACCTTTGGGCATTTAACTCAATAGGTTTTCTAACGTTAAAAATATTTCCGCGTATTTAATTCTTACAAATGCAGGAGCGTACCTACTGCCCATCCAAGCTGTTTTCAGAGAGATTCAAAGGCAAGGCAGTCAGCCTTCCACGTCATTGTACTGAATGCACTTTCTTAAGCATACAGACTTAGGAAAATAAAAATATATTTTACTCATCTCTTTCATCTCTAGATACCATTGTGTACCTGCTGTGCATTGTTGCTGAGAAGGTGGCCTGTAAATTCTAGTTCTAAGGTTTTAATTGCCCAAGAATCTGCAGTTCTCATTGTCCAATAAAGGTCCCTTGGACTTGCCTAAAAATTTACTGGTATGACTCACAATATAGCTGAAATACATCTGTTCCATCTGCATTCCTCTTATTTATGTGATATTCCAAAATATTTTTCAGAAAAGTGTTCTCTTTTTTCAGTTCAGTCTGCCAAACAATATCAAATGGAGATAAAAATGGCAAGGCCAAAAAAATAAAAGAATCACACAGAACAAAAAGCCTCATTTATCAGGTCAGAAAATCCAGTCCTCCTAAGACTGGTATTATCCCATTTATAAGCTCGTTCACATACTTAAATACCAACAGGTCATTTTCTTGGGTACTATCTGAAGTCTCATCTCTTAATCTTGACTGTAAATTTTTATGGGTGTTTAACCTGTGCCAAGAATGTGACATTTAAATCAGCGGAGGTTTCTTATTTTGATCCCCTTCTTGTACAGCTTTTACAAGGAGCACCTTTAAGCATAAGTGTCACACATTCCTCATGTGAGAGGGAGACTGGCAAATTTATGAGGACATATAAACACTCAGACAGCAATTGATTGCGATTAAAATGGTTGAAGTATGTTCACACAGATGTGCAATTCAGACTAAGCAGACTCTACAGCTTAACTGCTCCACCAGATATTTCGTTTTATAGCTGTTATTATACATTCTTTCTCTGATTTCAAAGCATTTGGTATACAGCAGCAAATTTATTGTGTTTGGGTTGTTTTGTTGGGTTTTTTAAAATCTTACACATGCAATAACTCCATGTGTGGTTCCTTATAATGTAGCAAGGAGGAAAAATCTGAGGAAAAAACATTAATATTTCTACAATAACAATATCTCTATCTTTTCTATATTTTTCTTCTTTCCAAATATCTTCAAACATTTTATAAACATAAAACAACACTGAGAAAACTGCTTTGAGGCTGACAGATTTTAACCATTCTACAGACAGAGAAATGCAAACACAGGGAGTCTCCATATTTTTTGTCAGGAGCAGAGAAGACATGGCAGCTCATATTTCAATGCAGGCTAGCAAGTTGAGTGTACCTCTTCTCTGGCATGCCTGAGAAGTCTATCAGAAAGCCAAGAATGCCTCTTGATTTTCACTCCCACAGCTGCTAGTTCAAGCTACATTAACACCTTCTCCTATATGTGTATACCCATATGTGTACCAACCATCCCCCAAACCCCATGTAAACAGCCACATAGAAGGATGCACAGGGGAGGCTGTGGGAAAGGCCAGTGTCACAAAGCAGAACCAGTTTTACTGTACGATGAGCTTATGCCTTTCCTTTCTGCACAGATTCCCAGATTTTAAACTAGCAGGTGCCACTGCAGTCATCTGGCCTGATTTTTTACTCAAACATTCCAGCTCATCGATAGGCATTTTAAGGCTGGAGTAATGATCTAAGCTGGAACTGGAATCGGCCTAAACCATCTGTGTCAGGAACTGCTGGACCAGAACATAACACTTACGAATCTGATAAATGCACAGGGATGTAGTCCCACAATATGGTACCCCGAAGGACCATATGGAGTACCCAGTGATTAGGCAAAAGAAGACACTCTGGCCTAACCCCCCCGCCCCCTTTTTTTTTTTTTTTTGTTCTGATATATTCCCTCAACTCTACCAGGCACCACAATTGCTGAGTGCTCTACAAGGAGAAATCTTCAAACTGGAAACAAGAAACTTACGGTAAGATTCATTGTACATGTCTAGGTCCGAGCTAATCACCTAAACTCCCTTTATAATTACTGAAGAGACATAAGCACTTGCATGATGTGACTGACTTCAGCATGAAGTTGATGTCTAAAATATGTCAGATGAATCACCACTTTTTTCTTTTCCTTGATTGTAAAAGAAGCATAAGATGAGTCACCTGGATTCAGACATCTGCATTGGAGTTATGTGGTTAGGTGGGTTGAATCCCACCCCGAGCTTCTTCTGAGGCTGTCAGACCACTTTCTGACAAATTTGATACCTGAAGATGAGCAGATCTGTCACCTTCCATGTATTTAGAGCAGTGGAACCTATCCCTGAGCACAGTCGACAGACACGGGCTGTTGTCTTTAGCACTTAGTGAAGATGATGATTGACAGGTCAAAATACAACAGTAGGAAAGCCTGTTCTCCCAATATTAGTGTGACAGGGGAAACAACAGCCTGCATTTTATCCGTGAAAATTGCCACATGCTGACACACTTGTGCATTGCCAGAAATAAGGAGCAGACAAAAATGTTTCCTGTATATGACAGAGAAAACCCCTGAATTCATATAGAAAAAGCATCCTGATTTCCCTGAGATCTAGAGGAACAATTTTTTTTTTTTAATTAACAGCACAAAATGGAACTCCTAGAAAAAGAACGTAGACTTTCATTTGCCATAAACTGGTGCCTGTATGAATTAAACACATATTCATGACTTAAGTCTCATGGAGACCTTAGTGTATTTTCAAAGGGACAGAATTTCTGAATATCTTTCCTAACCAATCATTTAAACCACTGGGAGAGGTTTATTATTATTTTTGCCTTAGGTCAAATAAAATTTTATCATGCACCTTGGAGTTAAATTCTTAAGGTTAAAAATTTGAAAGCTATTATATCTATCCGTATAGCTATATCTGTCAATATATTTTTTTCTGCTAGACTTTAGATTAGACTTATATTATCCTGTGGAATTCACTAGAATTTTTCACACCTATCACAACAGTCTGGTTAGTAGAAATGTTTTCCAATATTGCATGCATTTCAGCACTGACTTTGCTGCAAATTTATAGCATCTCTATGGCAGTAAATTTTGCAGCACTGGGTAATAGGCTATGAGGTTGCTTTTAGCACATCTACTAATTTTCTGCCATCTTCTTAATTTCCTATATTTTATTTGACACATTAGATTATTTATAAACCACTTCTTTATTGATATTTACTTTAATCTTGTTTATTACTCTGTTTTACTTTAATTTAGGAAAGAGCTCAGCTGGTCAGGTCTTAAGGGTACCTATGCCAAACCCTTAACAACATACATCAACACCAAGACAGCTGCTTTTCATGCACTGGGTAATAGATGTGAGTAAATGAATCACAACAAATAGTCTAGTCAATAGGCTAGATTCTCTTTTTGCTTGCATTTATGCAACGAACAACTCGTCAAACATAATATTCTGCAGATTGAAGGTTTTGGAAATTCGGGCAGTGCTGCTTGACCAAAAATGGCCACATGAAGTTGTTCCTGTTCCTTTACTTAATAAGCCAGCTCACTTTTCCATAAGGTTGAATTTCCCCTTTTGCACCCGTTGTTCAGGGAACAAGGCTGCACTGTAATTTGGACAGATGGCTGCAGCACAGGTTGCTGCAGTTCAGACCTTTAGCTCCAGGCATGCTCATTCAACAACTGAGGTGGTGCTTTTATATAAGCACAATGTAAAACAGAGGCTTCTAAGTGCAAAGCTGAGGCTTGATTTCAATGATTCCTCAGAGGTGCTACTCTGAAAACTGTTTTCCATGTACTTTTCTGCAAGTGAAGTGGAGTCTTTGTGGAGACCCAGTGCAATATGGAAGGAAAATAGCTAAATTAAATTAACTTATTGTTTAAAAAAATAATCACAGTCAAGTTTTGCACAATTAGAGTCATTCTACTATGGGTCTTGTTGTTCCGTAATGGAATTCACTTCTTCAAAAAAACAAATAGCTGTGCTATAAAAAAATTAAAAATTCCAGATTTCTTTGTAAGAATTAAAATACAGTCACCATCCTATTCACTGTGTTAATAGATAAGGCTGACGGGTACCACAGAGCTGCTTTGCAAAGATGTGCTTTTAAATTAAAGCCAAAGGGATGGACTGTGCCCCCTAACAAGGGGCTGATCCTTTCTGTCAGACCTCCAGCTGGGTAACCAAAGGAAAAAGCTACATGATTTGAGTATTTTGATGCCCCACGTTTCAGCATTGTGTCCTGTAGACTGTGCTAGCAGAAAGACTGCCAGGGAGACCGTCAGCTGTTTGGGATGAGATGACTGTGGTCATGATATTTGAAAACACGGGACTAAATGTGGTTGTGCGTTTGTAAAAAGAAGGGAAGGAGTTGTGAGATTTACCTAATTCAGTGTTCATCTGGTGTAGTAGGCTTCTTCACTGATTGACTGACAAAGGTGTAGGTACTCCTGTTAATAACTGTTCAAAGACAAAAGGAGTGAATTTGTGCTACTGGTGTTTTACAGCACAGATCAAAGAAGGCATACATTTCACAGCTTTCAGAGGTCTGAACTCTTCTGCACCCTGCAATTTTACATTCATGTAAACAAAGTTTCCGCCATTTAATTTCTGTTCCTGTTTTTTTCATTTTTTTTCATTACTTTCCAAAAAGAAAAGGAAGAAGAAGCAATAAAGAGATATTTCTACACTCTCATTGGTTACTGATACTTTCTAATTTTTGATTCATGTTTCATCGGGGGCATTGTTGTGGCCAAACAAAAGGTGCTTTCTGAAGTTATCAGACTACCAAAGGAATTCACAGACCTA
>NW_008825108.1:5275796-5278489 GCF_000699105.1 Pygoscelis adeliae | reverse complement strand
GTAACTTGAAATATATGATAGATGTAACATTATTACATCTTTCCTCTTCTTAGAACCACAAAATACTTTTATATCTCCCCCTTGCTACCATTAGCTCTATTCTCTTTCAGTCACCCATTAGAGTTTTATAAGTCATTTGCACTTCAAACCAATTCTTTTGTTGTCTGACACCCTCTGTTGCTTCAAATGTGCATACATGTATGTACAGCAGACACTGGCTGGGTGGATAGTTGGGCAGTGTCCTGGCTATATAACCTGAGTCACCCTCTGTTCATTACCTCCTTTCACGACAAGCAGCACTTGCGGCCGTGCTTCAGCCAGGCATCTCCAGATTTTGCCTGCCTGCTCAGCCGCAGTCCTGGTATGCCATACTAACCTATCCCCACGACACACGTTTTCAGCCAGCTCTTCATTCTGCCTGTTTAGCCCAGATAACAGATACCAGCCTTGAAACAAAAGTTGTGCTTCCTTCATCATGCTGGATATTCTCACCTTCTAGCTGGTGTGCCAGTGCCTGAATATATGTACCACGCGTGCTAATCTCTCCCAGAAATGACTTTTGGAGGTGATATCTCTCAGAAGATGGGAAATGAGACTCAGATACCAGCAGAAGTATAACCCTTCCAAATGCCTTTGAAGTATGAACATTGATTTGACCCACAGTTTTGCACATTCTCGTGTGATGTTTGCAGCATCTATCATTTTACGATGTTTACACGGGGAGATGTATCTCAGGGAAACCTTATTTATATGACCTCAGATTTGGAACTGGAAACCTTCCAGGTGGTCAGTCCTATCAAAGTCAGGGCAAGCCAGTAAGTATGGAATTTTGGAACATGTAGGAAAATCAGCCTTTAAGCCAAGAGGATTTGTTAATGTAGCTATGGCTTTGCCAAAGTTTTGACTGGCCCATATCCAGCTGACTCACCTGGGCAGACATAGCCTAGTAATGACTATCTATTTCAACATTGCAGTGGAGTTGTGGACACCTATCTAGGGTAATTAAGCTTAGATTCCCCAGAGCTTTAATATCTATAGCTATGGAAAAGTTAGAGGCATATCATAAGAAATAACAAGTCAATTTGAGCCTACACACAAAAAAAGGGAAGGTTTTGCACTCATGAACAATTCCTTAGTACTGAAGCCTTCATTATCCTTTGAATATGTTCTGTGTTTAGGCCCACAGAAACCTTTCCCAAAATGAGGGCTATAGAAATGTCATGACCTTTGTGCTTGGAGTGAGTATAACTGCCATTGCTCATTGTGGGAGGTGCATCCGCCCTGACAAAAACTGGGGGCATTAAGACCACTGTGTCCTCACTTTTTGCACCCTTACTTTCGCACCTTTAAGGTGGCAAGTGCTGACCCTCACGTGCACACCTTGGGGCAGTCATTATGGTCACAGATACACCTCAGGCAAAGGGTAAGGAAGTCAAGGCCCTCAGTCAATTAGAACTGACCACGAATTAGATCAGATTCAACAGTGGTATAAATGGAGCCCCGCCGGAGGGCAAGTGGAGTCGGTCCTCCTCGGAGAAGTGGGTCTGCAGTCGGGGACTCTCCCGTTGGGTCGGAACGCCGCCCAAGGAAACTCCTTGAGGTGGAGAGCCCTCATCTTATAGGTGAGTGAGTGTGCACATTTTGGATGCTCATTTCTAAAGCCGGCTGTGCAGTATTAATTCCTCATATGCCATCCGGAACCTGTGGTTTACTGATGTTGTCGGAGTGTTGATGCCTCATTTCTAGTTAGCTTTCTCTTAAACAATTTTGGTTAAAGTAAAGTTTATTTTTTAATTTATCCTCTGCCTAATTTGATTCCCTGAGCCTCCATGACACTCTTTTGCATGGTGAAAGCTTAAATTAGCTCTACATCACATCTATAATGGAAGCACAAGCATGGGATATCGATCCACAGTAAAATTACTTCATAAAATCTTATATAAAAATACAGAAATTATGGTGAAACTAATTGAATAATATAGACACTTAATAAAATCTGATTAAATATCTTAGTTAATTTTGCCATTTATTAGTCACGTTTAGAATACTTGTTATATTCTATATCAATATTGCCATTATTTGCTGTCTAATTATTTAGTTCTTTATGATCTGCAAGTAACTCCAGAGTTGTAAAAAGCTGTTCACTGAACAATTCACCACTTTTTATGAGTATTAACTTATTCAAAGAATCATATAATTTCTTATTACATCACTTAGATAATGACTATTTCTTTTTATTTGTTGCCACTTTTCATTAGAGTACAGTAGCAGCTTGCTGGATAAAGTATATTTCTTCAAGAAATATCCCTAATTAACTTGTAGAAAAGTAAAAAGATCATGCCAGTTTTCAGCCTGTGAACTTAATGAAACTTGAAACAAATCTCTTTTAACATCTCTGCTTCATTTTCTGCCCACGCATACCTTTTCCATTTCTACCATCAGAAAGACTCTGCAAAACAAAGGTAAGTTATGTGCCAAGGCAGCCATCCTCAGGTTTTTCTAACAGTATAGAATCATAGAATCATAGAATCATAGAATCATTAAGGTTGGAAGAGACCTCTAAGATCATCGAGTCCAACCATCAACCCAACACTACCATGCCTACTAAACCATGGCCCTAAGCGCCTCATCTACCCGTCTTTTAAATACTTCCAGGGATGGTGACTCAACCACTTCCTTGGGCAGCCTGTTCC
>NW_008825108.1:5261255-5275209 GCF_000699105.1 Pygoscelis adeliae | reverse complement strand
GAAGGGCAGGACCCGGCACTTGGCCTTGTTGAATCTCATACAGTTGGCCTGAGCCCATTGATCCAGCCTGTCCAGGTCCCTCTGCAGAGCCTTCCTACCCTCGAGCAGATCAACACTCCCGCCCAACTTGGTGTCGTCTGCGACACAGTAGGTAAAATGAATCCTCCACAGCCTCCAGTGTGAGTGAAATCGAAAAGCAAGGGCAAATAGTACAGCTATTGCACCATCTTGCACCATCTGTTTTACTTCTTTGACACCAGAGTAGGCCTATGGTCTTTGCACCTCATCCGGAGTAGTTGGATGCTACCAAAGAGACTGAACGGATGCAGCCATTAGAATTTGTTTGGAGAGAAAAATCTCTGCTTTAAAGTTAGTTAAGGTTCCATTAACATTAATCAAAGCAAATGAGTTAGGGGAAAGGAGAGGATAAAACTTAGATTCCTGCATTAACAGCTGTAGTCAGATTCAAAATCAGAACTAAAGTTGTTTAGGTATTTTGGGTGTCTCTCCCCATTCTTGCTGAAGAGTGGAATCCAAATCTTGATGGAGGCATACACATAACATGACTGGCTGCAGACACCATGTGTAGGTAAAGACAAATGCCTGGGAATTACATTCAGAACTAACCAACATGCTGAGCAACACCTAAAACCAGCATGTACACAGCCCAGTGGAGGTAGCCAGCTGGAAATACTGAGCAAAAGCAGTGACTTAAAGTTGCCCCTGCTTTCAGGGCTGCAGGGAGGCACTGAGATTGATTTTGGATACTTTTAGATACTGGTTACTCCTTGACTGAGCAAGGAATCACTCTCTTCTTTTAACCATGGCCAGGAAAAACATTTGAGCAACTGGAGAGCCAGGCCCAGTTTCAGTCTGTGAACAAAGCAAAGCTTGTGTGTTTTCCCATGCTGTCAGCAAGTGCCCTAATGAGGTACAGGGCAGGGATGGCCATTACTGCACCTTCCAGTGAAGCTGTTGTGCTGAGGTGCAAAAAAGTTTCCCAACCGTTTTATAGCCAGAGAAAGAAAAAAATCAATAGGAAGATGACTGCACATCTGCTGGTTAAGGTGTGTTAGTGGAAGGGTGCAGTTCTGGGTTCGGCCTCCCTGAGAACCGTTTATGCATTTTACACTGACTTACCACGTTTAGACAGTCATTTAGAAATACTTTTGGGCAATGAGGCCAAAACACAGGTCTTCCAGCTCCCAACCAAGTATCCTACTTTCTGAAATAAGTAGGGTTTGAGTTTTACATTCAAAGAAGAACAAAGCATCTAAAGTATGACGCTGCAGTCAGCTGAGAGCAAAACCGGGGGTTCAGTGACTGTTTGCCCCCCTCGGTGCAGCCTCATGCTCTGCAGCTTCCTCCTGAATGCTCCTGAAGCATTCGATGAATGGCAAAATCTCCTCAAAGGGACAGACTTGCCAGTGGGACATTCTCTCCAAGTTTGGGATCGGTCCCTAAGCGTGCCAGGGCCATATAAGGCATTTTCCCATTCCCAGTTGAGTCTGGCAGCAGTCAAGTGAGTTTTTTGGATCACATTGTCTTTTTGCATTGGCACCTTAATTACTCTCGAAGAAGTTCAAGTTTGCCAAAGCTCAGCTTTAGCCCATTTCTGGACCTGGTTCTTAAAGCTACATTTAGGTACCTAAATGCAATTCCCAAGATATTTAAATAACTGAACAGCTTTTGGTTAACAGTTACTAATTGGATTTCAAGCTAGCTTGTGTACAAGTGTAAGAAGAGGAGATTTGAATTTAATAGTACTTTAAGTAAAACGATCTGGAAAAGCTGAGATTATGTGGACAAAAACATCCATATTAAATGTTTCCTCTGCCAACTTAGTAAATATTCATCCAAGTAAATAACTTGGAAAAATTAATTGGCCCATGAGGAGCTGTCATGTTAAATTTGGCTGCTAGATTCAGAATTAGAAACTGTGAAA
Organism: Pygoscelis adeliae; assembly: GCF_000699105.1. Taxonomy (NCBI): domain Eukaryota; kingdom Metazoa; phylum Chordata; class Aves; order Sphenisciformes; family Spheniscidae; genus Pygoscelis; species Pygoscelis adeliae. The sequence goes on along the minus strand of NW_008825108.1, from coordinate 5,273,264 downwards.
TAGAGAATTTTCAGTTCCTTTTTAAGGCAAATTTAACGTAATCAGGAGTCAGTAAAAAGCCAGAATAATAAACCAGTTGTCAGAGAAGTCATATTACCTATTTGGACTGGGAAGCTGCAGGCTGTTTGTCTTAATCTAAAATTCCCAACAGCACCTGCCCATTAATAGAACAGATTGAACAAATACAAGTTAAAGCAAAATAAAACTACTATTTATTAAACATTTACACAAACTTATACTACTGTTGAAAGTGGAGCTGAGTGCACAATTGATTTTTTTCATCAGTGAATGAAAAGAATAAATAAATGAGATCTGTTCAGATCAACAGGATATCGATCCTTGTGATCCCACTCCATTTTTTCCTCACTAGAAAGAGAGAGTAAAAAGGGAAGCTCATCCTTACTGCTTCCCTAGGACAATCATTTGGGAAACCTAATTTAAATGAATACACTATTTAAAAGAAAAAGGAATAGTCTCAGAAGTAGAGGTGGTTATAATCTGAAAATAATCCATAGTATGTTGATAGTTACTTTCCAGAGCAGGTCTGAGTAGTTACCTGGGAAGAACAGGGAGTCACCATATCTAATATGAGTTTCTTAAACATTAGACATTGGAAAAGAAGCCTACAAACATCTGTATGTTGAGAATCATGCTCAAAAAAATTTTTTTTCCTTCTTTTCCTTTTTATGCCCAGCTGAAATTTTTTATTAATTCCAGTTGAATTCCTGTTTTGCTTTCAGTTTGACAAAAGCAAGAAAGTGTCCAGCAAAAAGTTGCTCAATGCTTCTCAGAAGTTTATTATGTTTTTCTGTTGATCCCAGAGCAAACCCTGTTTTGTCTACTATGGTTCATATTTATTGTGTCCTGTCTGTTACCAACTCATCTGCAGTTTTCACACAGTGAACCCACAAAAATTCTTAATGAACTTTACCAAATTTTGAGCAATATGTGTATATATATGAGAGAAAGAAAAAGACAAAATTAAGTTATTACATAAGAGCAAGCACTATAATTCAAACAATGTTTATGTATGTAGACATATAAATATATAAACATACATATAAACATATAAACACGTATACACTCAAATGTACTGATACATAAACTCATATTCTTCTTTAAAATGTAATTGAATACAGAAGATTAAAATAATTATTCCACAACTTTTGTGCAAAATCTTCTAACTAAAAGATTATTTATGTGGGGTTTTTTTTCCCCCTGTAACCAATAGGATATTTTCTAAAAGACATATCATGTGACTATTTTACTTTCTTTTAAATTACTCTTAGATATGGAGATCCTAACTCTTTTTATTTAACCAAAAGGTGCATGGTTAACTTTATTTATGTTTTAAATAAAAACTGTTAGTTCAGTCCAAACCCTCAAACCTTAAGTAAGTTCACAGTTGCGTGTGATGTTCATACTCCACTTGAGGCAAAATCTGATAACAGATTTGGACTGGGAACAAATTCTTTCATAAAAAGAAAAAAAATTGGCTATAATGAAAACTGAAAGTTATCAGATATCTCCCATAGGAAGGAAATCTGATAATACGGGATAGTGAGTCTGGCAGGCTCAGACAAGGTCCTTAACGAGGTGCCAGGACACATCACAGACTGCACTGACCCCATAGTCCAGAAGCTTGGTTCAGAGTTTGGGCCAAACTCTGATTTCCTCCTATTTCATGGGATGTCAGAACCGTCCCCTTGGCAAATATGACAGCTAGGAGCTATTATCCCTGCATTTTTAAAGAAATAAGATGTGACAGCTCCTTTTATCACTTTGATTATCTTTTTCTCCTTTTCTGTAACAAAAAGGAAGCGGTTTTACTCTCAGAACTGATGGTGTCAAAGTAACTTAATCTTGGATGTTTTAGTTAATTTAAAGAAGAAAAGGTGCAAAGATGAGTGCATCATATCCTTGGGATAGTAAAAGTTTTTGGCAAACTTTGGATATAGCCTTCATTAAATATTAGAGTAAAAACTCTTACGAGCTATGAAATAAATTATACAGACTCATAATGTATGGTACTCAGTTGAATACCTGTATCTAATTTTAGAAATATTTGAATAATCACAAAAATCCTTTGCTAACATTCATTTAAGGTTTAATAGAGTTTTTATTAAAATAGATCTGCAATTTCTGTAATTTTATAAGAAGCTTAAATCAAGGCCAGTGAAGGAGAGGGAAAATATTGTATTGCTCTGGGATATATTCTACTTTGGGAGAAAAAAAGGGATGATTTGTTCTCTAGTGATATCTTATTGTTGTCTCCTGCACATACCCTGCACATACTCAGATACTGCACTTCGTCCCCTGAGGACTGCCAAAAGTTACTCATTCACATCCATCCAATGTCCTCTGTAATCTGATATTGGTCACCAACATTTACTAACGTTGGCTATTTCATTGTAGGGTATATGTTGCCATAATCATCCTATCTAGGTATTCATCAGAAGCTTTTCTGACCACAACTTCTAATTAACATGGATCTGCAAAATAAAGACTGCTAATTGCTGTTATTGCTGTTGGAGAAGCCAACTCCTTTCCAGATGCTATCAGATGCCAAAATGAGCAGGTTCAAACAGTAATCTCTTGAAATTGACTATTGAAATTCTTCTGATTTATTCTTTAAATAAGGGAAATATAATAACCTTCCTTAATAACTAATATTTACTCCTAATATAAGCACCATGTTTCTGTATCCACAAAGGAAAACAAGAAGAAAATGGTCCACAGTACCATATATATAGTTATATATATATAACTATATAGTTAAATAAAACATTCTTTGTGGGAAAATTTGGAGAGCTCTGTTGTGCCGCTGCAGATATTTAATACATTGAAGTCTTATACTACATCACTCCCTCTTTTTGTCCACTGTCTGCTGCTGGTACTCAGAGTTGTAACAGCGTCTTGAGGTACCCTTTGACAGAGATGTTTCCAGTATTGTCAGAAGTCCCAACGGATTTCAGTTTATCTATTTATTCCTTTGTAAAAATATAATAATTTCAGCTTTCATCAGTAAATGGGTAAAAATAATCTGTTTAGAGTCTACTATACACTGTTCAAACTGCTGCTGCCACTGGCCATGAACAGCTAAGGTTAAAAATAGGCACCATAACTGGTAAGAAAACCCCTCTCCTGCCCTAGCTTGCCAGGCAGCAGCCAGGCTGTGAGACGGACAATCCCCAGCAGAGAGGTGCCAGGGCAAAGAGTGGGGCAGCTGGGGGGAGCCAAGGAGTAGCGCTGCCTGCCCCAAGGGCCCCCCACCAAGGACATCACCCCTCCAGCAGACCCTCCCTTCCAGCCACTTCCCAGCACAGGTCTCCCTGTAAGTATCTAATCCCCACCCCACCCCTCCATGCCCTATGTGCATTATCTCGTCTGAAAAAATATTAGATATTTTGGCAAAGAAAAAACCCCAAAAAACCAAAAAGCAAGCAATAGATGATGAGGCTTCAAGGCATGACCTGAAGTATATAAATACAGTAATTTATGAATGATTGTATCAGCAAGTTTCCAGTTTTGCTTCCTGTATTTTTTAATATGCACTAAGAACATCTTCACTTTGTTGCTGGTCTATACCAGGTAACTGTGTTTACTAAGGTGTCACTTACTACATCTTTGCAAGATGTTTCCGCCACTTTAGAAAATCTAGGTAAAAGAATGAACGAATATTCATGGACTGTCTTTTATCTATGGAGAATTTCCTCTGTCATCATGTTTCTGAATTATGCCAATCTTCCATAAAATCTACATGAATCCTCTAGTATTCATTTACCTTTGTCATTGAAGTGATAGACACACCTTTTATCATTAATTAGTGACCATGATTATGTTAATGCATATAATGCTTAATATAAGGCCAAACCCAAGTCATCGTTTACATAGTTATTCATGAACTACAAATCATAATTTAGGAGTGCAAGCCCAATTTTTTTTCTATCAATTCTTTCTTAGTCAGTCTGAATCCTAAATGGAAAGCCAAAGTCAAATATTATTTCATTACCTTCCTCAATTTTTGTTAGGATGTTGGAAAAAAAGTCAACTTCTCTCCTTGCATACCAGCCCCCTTTGTGTGTATGCTTGCTCCATGCAAACTTATGGATGTTTCATGACCGTTCTTTAAGCAAGGCGATCCTTATCTTTTAACTTAACAGATAATCTCATCTCAGACCCCTTTCTCATCTGACAGGGACAGCTTGCTTACAACAACTTGTTGCATATAACGAATTTTGGATTGTCCCTGTCTTTATGTTCTAGAGAGCTTCTATCCATCTTTTGTCTGAAAGCTAAGCCTTCTTCCCCAAATCCATCTTTGTTTCCATGCACAGATTTCTGTCCTGTCCTATTGATTGATCCCAAGAAATAGCTACTATCATGGAACAGATGCTTTTAAAGCATTTATTAATACTTGTTTTCACTGATGAAGAGAAGGGATTAGGTACTTCTTTTCTCCTCTATTGTTTGTTGATGTCGCCCTGAATTACTCCTTGGGGGTTGGTTGCTGTAATGTTATTTTTTGTAACATTGCAAGTTATCACTGCCAAAGTTGTGTCTCAAAACAGAAGGGGCAAAATTATAAATCTCCACTGTGATTTCTTGTTTCCACCAAGAAATCATGTCCAGTAGAATTAAGTTATGTTTTAAATTATGTTTTTAAAGATAAAGTGATTTTGACTCTGTTGACATTCTTTAAAGAGATATAAACTATATGTTATATGACATTTGATACATGATTTGTTGTTTTGTGGAGATAGGCTACACCACACTTGACTTTGAAATGCAGTGGAAATAGCAACCTAAAAGTGTTCGTAGGAATCTAAAGGAAATTCACACAAACCTTCAGTGATCCATTAATGACACAAGAGTATTTGAACAACAGTGCTTATTTCATGAATAGAGTTGTAACATGAAGTCAAGAGAATTTCAAATTCCTTTGTGGTTCTAAATGAATTGTTCATGTACATCAAAATCTCTTGTGTGTATGCCTTTAGATAAATTTAAGACTGTTTCTGTTACATTTATTGTACTATTCCTAAGGCATCTCAGATTAAAAATTTTCTTTCTGGAGAATTAGCCATTTATCCCTACTCTTCACTAACTAATTTTCAATATATATTTCACCATATTATGTTATAATATGTTAATCACTATATTATATGTCAACTGGAGATTATCATATTTCTCTGAACAGGACTTTTAAAGGACTTTTTGAAAAACATTTTAAAAACCTGGAAAAAATTACAAATGCTTCCCACTTGCCAATGTGCAGCATTTTGTTAAAGCTTTTAAATGTAGTTTAACAAGCAAGGTGCAATTTGTTGTTAAAATACACACTAATTTTTGCTATTAAAGCAAATAACACTTGAGCCCCACATTCATCTTGCTTCTGGCCATCCATAACCTCTGCTCTTTTCCTACATCTTCTTTGTGCTCTCTGTTCCAGCTTCTCAGAGCAGGTAGTTCAGTATGGGAATGTTTACCCAGGTAGCATTACTTACTGCAATGGTTTTGGATAAGCCAGAAGGAGCAAGGTGAGAAAGTACTATGTAGCCTGCTGAGCCAAAGAGTTGGTGTGGAAAGGGGAGCTGACAAGATGAGGAGCATGGTCTGGTCTCAGAGAAAGTTATTGTGGTTCCATCACCACTTCTGACAGTCCTGTTTTGACTGATTTCTGTTTTTCAGTTTTACCTCTAAGGTCTTTTTTTTCCCCTATAATCACACTTTGTAAAATTAACAACAGCAGTCTTTCAGATGATTATCTGACTTATACTTTCAATCTTTTGCAAAAAGCAGAAGCAAGATCTGCTCAACCCATGCACCAAACGATCTCTATGGTCAATAGATAATTACATAAATAAACTATAGAAAATTTTCTTCATTAGAAGTCATTGTGGAAGTTGTTTTTGTGCTAGGATACAGTTCTTAAATACTCTGACTCTGCACTTCAGAAGTCCAAGCTGCTATTTCAAACTGCAGTGGATTATATACATGGAATTGGAATCAATAAAACATAAGTCCTCTGATACATTCGATCCCTTTAATGATTTCTCTCCCATATGTCAACTTTGTACAAAAGAAGCACAATATCGTAACTGCTTATGTCTCTAGATTTTTTGTGGCTTAGATCACAAAATTCTCAAGAAATAGAAGAGTAATTTTGCATTTTGTACTACTCTCTTTCCTTTGCTCATTTTATCTTAGATGTTATGGACATTTTATTCAGGCAATATCACTCCTGCTACTCACTTCCAAGGACAAAATAATTTCAGCTTGAAGTTTATGCAAACCTAGACACAGGAACCAGGAGATTATTTTCAAGGTTAAAAATGTAAGTAAGTATGGAATTCATAATTGTTTCCAGAGATATAATTATGTGATGAGGAGAGGTGTGTTAATTGCTATTCTAGATAAGGATTTCATATAGCTATTACATTCAAAGCTGTATGTAGAACAAAGAAATTGTACAAAGTAAAGAAAAGGAACTATCCAATCCCCTGAACAATTTCAGAAATTCTTTTTACATACATACCACATGATTTTCTTTCACTTTCATTGGCTTCAAAGTCATTTATAGAAAATGCCTTATGCCACCTAACATTTAATTTTCCTAACTATTGTTTATGTTTCCAAACTGAGCAACTCTCTCATGGCAACACATTGCTATGAGGCCTCAGACAACTGGGATTCAATATAGGCAATTTTGTTAAATGAAAAATATAATTTGCTTTCCATGATTTTCCTATTTTAAGGTTTGTCTGTATTTGCACATTTCTGCTCAATAACTCCTGTTTCTGCAGGATATCCAGGGAAGAAACAAAGGGGAGAATTCTGCTTCCTTTTTTTTTTAACAAATTCCCTGACCTGAAACAATAGAAATGCTGAAGGATGGGAAGGCCTTTTGAAAGGCCTATACATTCTGGAAAACTTAAACACACTCCTGTTTTTGCAAACAGCAATAAAAGTAAAAAAAAAAAAGTCAGTCTCATATAACAATTTCCTATCTCTAATTCAACAGCCACATCAGAACATAATAATTTGATACCAATATTTTCAGTTGTCTTCAATATTGTTGCAGAATAAAAAAAAAAAAAAAAAAGCCCAACCAAAAAAAAAGGGAGGCTAAGGGGGACTACTGAAATTGTGTAGAAAAATCATTGGTACATTTAAATTAATTTTGCTCTATCCTGGTTTGGTCTACCTTTTTCCTAGATTCAAAGTACAGTCATTATAAAGCCTATTATATCTATTTCCTTAGATAAACCATTTCATTAATCAGCATAGCCAATTATGTCTAACTGTCAGCTTCAGTGATTAATGAAATGATTTATCTCAGAAAATAAATATGAGTTTTGTTTTTTTTTTAATTTTTGTATTAAAGCCCCCTAAATTTAAAGGGAGGGCAGCTAATGCAGGTTATTGCCATAACAATTCCAAACAATGAGGTGTCATACTTTTTTTTATGATTTGGTATTCATCAATTCCCCCTGACTTGAAATACAAAACAATCTCTTAAGTAAGGTTTCTCGTTAAGAAAGAGAAAGATCTAAATGCTCTTTTCGTTTCTTCTTCCCTTGTTACTATTATGAAAAGAAATACAAATCCAAGTTCTGTTTTAAAGAAATTGCTTCTTCTTGTACAACTTTGTCATTCTGCTTGTGGAAATACTGTGTGTGCTACAACTGATAGCTTGGTTTGGATAAAACCCCAAGTCTTTCTCAATGAATCGCCAGTTAATAGCGAAGCTCTGGGAAGATGGAGGGGGAGAAGAAAGAGGGGAGAGGAGTCAGGCTCAGGATGCTTATGTGTCTTAGGAGCACAGAGTTGGGAGGAAGTCCTGGATCATTGAGTCTGGTGGCTTAGTATCACTGGCATCATGTATTATGCTCACTCATGGTTTATACTCAGCCATGATTAAAAATTGTTATTTTTCTGCCCTCCCCCACGCTTGTTGGAATGCTATTTTTGGTATTTTCTGTTCCAATAGTTGGAAACCTTTTAATCACCAACCTAAGTTGCTTATAGCACTTTTGCACACATTTTCTTGATTTCTACCCTGATGTGTCTGTAGGCTGTCATTGTATACTAGACTTCCCTGTTTGCTAGATCAGAGGAACCCATATACAGTTAATCTTAAATTTTTCTGTTCTTGATCTCTTTCTGCATTACCTACCTATATGCAAAACCTTTCAGGAGTAACAGCATTCAATACTATGTTCTCCAACAGCACTAGACTTTGTCTTTGGGTGCTTGCTCTTCCTTCCTCATTAACATTAAATTCTGTCAGTTTAAGCTCTGGTACTTTAATCTGTGTTGATACTCACTTAGGGTGCAGCGATACAGCTACAAAACAGTGTGTAAATAACTCCTTTTAGGCAAATTCAGGATCTGTTCCATAAATGAAAAGACAGCATAAGACAAAAATTAGAGAGTCAAATTTAGATGCTTACAGTATAGGTCTCAACAGCTGAGTAAGTTAACCTATACTCCATTTATGGGCAATTTTAAGCAATGACTCATCTGATTCATTTCAGATGCCTACTATAGGCCCAAATGAACTTCTTTCTTGACCTCAGTGATGAGGTTTCTATTAACCGTAAAAGGAAACTCAAGCGACTTATTCATATGTAAGTATTCTTATTATAGGCATGTAGGTTTAACTAGATAAATCTCACCCATTAGGTCTCGTGCAATAAGACCATGCTTTCTTGTACAATGAGAGAGTAGAGCATTACATAAACTTCGAGAAAATATTTAGAAGTAAAGATAATTGGGGAGAAAGTGGTTAACTATTAATTATCATTAGGTATTAAATAATAAAACTTTTAACTGTTCGCTAGTTATTCAATGAAATAGGAATATGCATGACATCAATATAATACACTTGCACATGACCTGTTGAAAAACAAAACAAAATAAAACAAAACATGACCAGTTCTTCCATTAATTTAGTTGTTGACAGACCCATTGTTAGAGCAGATTGCAGTGAGTAACCATCTGGCTTGTATGAGTAAAGACTTTCTTTAAAAGACTTTGTCTTGTGGAATTCTGCTCTTTGGAAAAGTAAGAAAAAAGCAGGAAATATTTTCTTTCCCTTTAGGTGAACTTTCCCCTTTCTGGATCTCCAGTTCTAGGGGAGAAAAGCAGCAGTGTCTTCTGTGAGCCTTCAGCATCTGTTTTTCCTGAAATACTTGTGTACAGGGTGAGTCCCAAGCAGAGATTACTTCATTAAATATCAATAATTAAAGGACAGTGAGTGATCAAATATTAGGAAGATTTATGAGCAAGAAGGTCCTGAGATGAAACACTCTTAAAAATCCAGGCTAACACTAAACATTTTCCAATTTTTGTTGTTATTTGATGTTATTCAAAACTTTCACTCACCTGTGACATCCCAAATCACAAAATGTTCATCACCCAACTAGTGTCTAGACACCTTGCCAGCATAAGTGAGAGCACCACGTAAGTATCAGGAGTGGTTCGGGTTAACTGATCCTATTGTTCAGAATGAGGGCAACTCACCGGAGAGAGAAATTTGCACACACATTGCAGGACTACTGCTCTCAGCTGGACAGGCTTGTCTGCACATCCACCTGAATGATGACTACTGGGTAACTCCGAGCAGTAATCCACAGTCATTGGTCCTGGGTAGTAACCAAGGACTGTAATTGGAATTTGTCAATCCATGACAGTTAACGGTTGGACTTGATGATCTTAAGGGTCTTTTCCAACCTAAATGATTCTATGATTCTATGATTTCCAGGAGTATTTGCTGTGCGTGTTACAGCTATATGGTCTACTTAATATTACACTGTTTTAATATCATCATGTATCAGGCTTGCAAACTGTACAGCTCAATTGGTAAGGGAAAGTTGGAAGGTGTCTGGAAATAATTTGTTAATCAGTTTCCAGAAGTACATTATTCCTAATGTATGGCTGTCTATATTTTCAAAGTTTTATGATACATATGCGGATGGGAAAATTGTTTTAAACAGTAGCTCTACTGTAGCACTGCTAATACTGGAGCCTGGGTGAAAATTTGGAGACATATTGTGAATACTAACATAATACTCTTCCCCTCTCAGAAATATATCTTGTAAAATTTAAAGTTATTCTAAAAACCACATGTGCATTGCAAATGGTCTTGAACACAAGTTTGCTACCAGAGTTAAATGACAAAAGTTTCTAAAGGGCTGTGAGGATGGGAGTACAGATGGAAATGCAATCATAAACTCTGAAGACAAGCCACCATCTGGAAAGTCTAGAGACATTTTTTTCCTGGAAAAGGACAAAGGATGCAAACCATTCCCCTCCAATAATTATTGGGTCTGCATTCAATACAGTATAAAATACAAAGATCGATTTCCTCAAAAATACTCTTGTTGCCTTTTTATCCGGCAGGCAAACATGATTAAGCAATGGGGCCAAGCTGTCCTCTAAATTCACTATTCCTTGGCACACAGAAATAAATATCTTTTGCAACACAGATTGGAAAAATAGAGGTAGTCCATCAGCAATTAAGATGGATGAGTTTTGCTTCTCTCTGAGGGTTTGTTGTCATCTGGCATGTCAGCTAACACTAGTCTGAGAAAGAGCAGGTATGTAAGATTTTCTTCATACCTATACATTCAATAGAGCATTTTTTTACTGGGAATTTCTCATTTTCACGCACTAAATTAAAATAAGTTTTCAGTCCCAGCCACTGGTCAACGATCCCACATACAGCAGAATAAGTGGACCCTTATTTCACCTGGCATGACTGGATAAATTTTAGACGATTGTGACCTTCAGTGACAGTTTTGTACAATGTTTGGTAGGTTATTTGATGCACCGATGATTTGGAAAACCAATTGTTCATCTTACTAATAAGTAATTTCAAGTTTCTGGAGAGTGTTTCACCTGCTGCACTAGATACCTCCAGATGGAGTAAATAACATACCTGAGAAGCTAAATCCTTCTTTAGCCTGTTGCTGACACCAACCATTGCACTTATATAAGTTTACTGGTTCTTTGCTCTGTTTTCAGAGCTAGATAATTGTTTGTAATGTTTATTTCAGCATCTAAACATTATTTCATACATCCCATCATTCACATTTAATCAAGGAAAGAAAGCAGTCATTGCCTTTCATGTAATTATTTTTAATATTAAAGAGCTATTTCACATAAGTTTATTATATTGATATCTGTAAATGCCTTTGAAAAGAGACTTGCAACATGGGATATTATTCTTCAGTTCTCTAAGCAGAGAAGGTAAAACTAATTTTATATTAGGACATAACACCTTTTTCTGTGAAGGTCAACCTGGCTTGCAGATTCTCTGCTCCTGTGCTTACATAGTTAATCCAACTGAAAATATGATAATATAATACAAAAAGTAGCAAAAAATTATGCCAGTCCACCTTCAAAAACAATTTTTTTGATTCCATGTTTTGCTATCATGAACTGCAATTATTTCGCCTAGCACATGAAAATGCAGACAAAGCAGAAGAACTTTTTTAGTGTTTAAATACTGCAGTAAGTCAGCATGCCTTGCATTCAGGTGGTGCAAAACACAGAAGATCTAAACCAAACTTTATGGACATCACTGGGAACCACCTTCAGCTATTTTTTTTTTTATAGGTTTTGGCGTAAACACTGGTTCCCAATTCTTTTGTTGTATTTCAGTTTGTTTTCTTCATGTTATATTTGTAGTCTGAACCATGTTAATAGTATTAGAAAATAAGGTATATTCAATAGTTATTGATGGTGTGAATCACTCATCTGCTGTTGTGGTTTAACCCAGGAGGCAGCTAAACACCACACAGCCGTTCGCTCACTCCCCACCCCCCGACAGTGGGATGGGGGAGAGAATCGGGGGGGAAAAAAAGTAAAATTTGTGGGTTGAGATAAAGACAGTTTAATAGGACAGAAAAGGAAGGGAAAATAATAATAATAATAATGATAAAAGAATATACAAAACAAGTGATGCACAATGCAATTGCTCACCACCCGCTGACCAATGCC
>NW_008825108.1:5250223-5256876 GCF_000699105.1 Pygoscelis adeliae | reverse complement strand
TCACATCATAAACCAGTAGTGTTGCACAGTGCAGCAAAATGATGTCCTTGATCCAGCTCCCAGAGGTGATAGACAGCATAACAGGGAACATGTACAGCAAGTAAGGCGTTACATAGCACAACTTTGAGAGCAAGCATGACAACTGGGAGAGCAAATGAATCAATCAACTTTGTGACCAGCGACTGTTAAACTAATATGATGAATGCTTATAAGAAATTTGCCTTAACACACTCTGGCCACATCTGTCATTATCTCAACCCTTCGTGGCCCACGTTGGGTGCCAAAAGGACTGTTCTGGTTTAACCCGTCAGGCAGCTAAACCCCACACAGCCGTTCGCTCACTCCCCAGCCTGCACTGGGATGAGGGAGAGAATTGGAAAAAAAGAGTAAAATTTGTGGGTTGAGATAATGACAGTTTAATACGACAGAAAAGGAAGGGAAAATAATAATAATAACAATGATAAAAGACTATACAAAATAAGTGATGCACAATGCCATTTCTTGCCACCCACCACCGATGCCCAGCCTGAGCTCCTGAGCAGCGGTCACTGCCCCCCCCTTGCCAACTCCCCCCAGTCCATATACTGAGCATGACGTCACATGGTATGGAATATCCCTTTGGGCAGTTTGGGTCAGCTGTCCTGGCTGTGCCCCCTCCCAGCTTCTCGCTGGCAGGGCATGAGAAGCTGAAAGTCCTTGATGAGTGTAAGCACTGCTTAGCAACAACTAAAACATCGGTGTGTTATCAACATTGTTCTCATCCTAAATCCAAAACACAGCACTGTACCAGCTACTAGGAATAGAATTAATTCCATCCCAGCCAAAACCAGGACATGTGCCAAGCTTAAACATCTGTAATGTTTTAACCTATCCAACACATATGCTCACACCTGGCCCCAGAGCAGATGTTCCTATTCACAAACTAATCTAGACAAAGAAATACAATGGTAAAATAAGTTAACAAAGGCATTTAGCTCAGAGTACTTCATACCTGGATGTTAATAGATAGAAATCCTATTTGCTGAGGGGAGAAAAAAAGAGCATGCTTTGCTGAAACTGGATTAAAGTAACTGACATTCCCTTCAAACTAGGTTTTGTGCTAACCAGTAGGTTGCAAATCTGTTTACCAGATGATCTTCTAAAAAAGCTGCGTTCACAGAGAAAACAACTAAAAATGCAACTTCTCCAGTATATGTTCCCTCTGTCCCTTATTCTGCCTCTTGACATAAGTTTGTTTCTTTCAGGCTGTTGGTTATGGAGCTTTCTCTCCTGTCTTGCAACCTGGAATTTTCTTGGGGCAGGGGTGCAGAGTTATAGAATGAAAGGCAGACTCCCATCCACTCCTCCACCTCCATCTATCCTTAACAATCTGGGACCAGGAAATTCAGAATTAAGGTAATATCTTCAACACCATTTCCCCCCATTCTACCTAAAATCATTTAACATGGAAGAAGTTGCTCTTGATATTTAAACATTTTCTGGAGAAGAACACAAGGGCCATTTCCCACATTCTTTGTTACCTACTGTTCAGCTCATGACATTGAATTTAATTTCCCTATTGGACTGTGCAAAGTCTGTTGAGTAAACTAGCAAATATGTATTTGTCAGGTGTGACCAAAATATTTCTCTCTTTCTTCACTCCTGTGAACAACAGACAGTTAAAATATATTGTATATTTATGAAGGTATGAGCACAGTCTATGGTTTTCACCTTTTTAAAATAACCTCTTCTTTTTAAGGAAAGTATTTGACTTTCAATCAAGTCAAATCTGACACCAAAGAAATCTGTTGTAGAAATGTTGAATTTTTGTTGTTTTTCTCAGACCAATGTACTCCTGGCTCTTTTTAAAACTGTGTAAAAAATAATAGGCTTATGATGTTTGAGTAATCTCTACATTTTTTTAAAGCTTAATGGCAAAATAATCTGTTCAAAACCATGGTCTACAGTCATCATTCCTTTAACTCCATGTTAAGGACAAAAGTAATCACATTAAACTGTAACATAAGCAAGCAAATCTCCATCTGACAGCCAAAGGCTTTACACCTATATGTGTCAGTGGCTGATTTTTTTTCTGCAGGCTGTCGTATAGGCAGATTATTTTTAATATGCTAGTAGCTAAATGCTAGCCACCCTTACCTATTTGTATACAAGAAAGAGTATTTGTTAGGAATTTGGATACTAGGATTCAGTGCCCTCCCTGGACTGAAAGATATAAGTCCCATGTCTCCCTGAAGAATACTTGATTCCCAAATTAAAGAATAGGTAATGACGACTGAAGGATAGAATAGATCACAGTCTTCATCTCCTTCCTGTCTTTCATCATAAATAGTTAATGCAAAACTTGTGGGGCTAGGAAAGGGGAAGTCCAATGGAAGGCATGCTCTGTAGCTTGTTGCTTAGCTTAGTCCCTTGAAAGGAGGAAATTCTGGATTCAAGATTCTTCCTTCAGGTTCATTTTTACTTTTTGTGAAGTGACTGTTTAATGTAAAATATATTGTAGGGGAAGTCTAACTCTCTGGGTTTTAGATTACATTCTGCCTCCATGTTTTAAGAGCAAGGAGATTCAAATGCTGCTGTGTAGGCTCCTAAAACCATTACTGGACTTCACCCTTTGCCAAGTACTCTGTTCATAACTTAAAGGGAAAAACAATGGCATATGCTTTAGTCAGTAAGCCCTTTTCATTAGATTGTCAATTCCTGTAGTGTTTTATGCAGAAGGTGGCAAATTCTCTTTAGGAATATTGGTAAGTAACAAGGCTGGTGGAGAGAACAATATATAGAAATTACAGGGTATTATACAACCTTTCAAAATGAAGACATCTCAGAAATGAGTGTCTTCAATTGGCAAAAGAGATTTCAAATATTTTCATCACCATTCAAATTTATGCAAAACAAATTTGTAAAGTAGACAGAACAACTCTGGAAAAAGGTCTTTTCTTCTAAAACTACTTTATATTACAAACCTTCCTCCTAATTATTGCTACAATTATGTGATTGCTTGAACATCCATTTATTCCCCACTTCATGCTGCTCTTCATAAATCACTAAGGAGTTTCTTTAATGTATATACTGGCAGCATATTCAAAAATTTTACTGCTTGTTAAATATATTTCTTTTTTTAGAATGGCACATAATTATTAAGAAATACTGGAGAAAACCTATATTACATTTCAGCCATTGATGAGGATGGATTAGCATATTCTACCTGTAAGTTATGAAGTTGATTTATCCATTAGTAACAGATTTTTTTCTGTGATTAATGACTATAGTATGTTTAGCTCTTTGGTGAATACCTGGATTTATACTGAATCAAGTGTTGAGTTATACAAGAAAGAAATCCTGGTGCTAGTGTTAACAATTTTGCACTAAAAATATTTGCAACCTATTTGGCAAAAGTTTTATATCCTAGAATAATTTTAAAAATGGCTCTGGATTAATCAATTTATCTATGCTGTGCAATTGCAATTAGATCAATTGTCTTTCTTGGCTATAGAGTTGCATCAATTTTTCTAGGCTTACCTGACCAGAACACACCCTGTGCTTAGAAGCTTCTATGAAGATTACTTTTCATGCTAGGTACACTGTCTCACTGTACTCCAAAACCACAGAAGTCTGGGGAATTAGTTATGCAGTAGGATTTGAGAATCTCATATCCCAAACACAAATTGCTTGAGAGATGCCAAACAATCTATATTCTTTTAAAAGTGCAACAATCTTTTATTTTTTTGTCTGGAGGAAAGCATGAGATCCCTCATAAGATAGTAATATTAAGACACTGTATTGTGACTATATATAGATATTTTCACTTCACATTTCAATCAATTTCAAGGCTTGATGACTAATAGAGCCTTCTGCTACTTAAGCTGTGGTTTCACAGTCAGGTTAACTTGCTATCTTTCCCAACGAAAATGGTACTTCTGCCTTGACTTTTATGGGATGCGAAATGGTCATGGATTTGACCCAGGTTAAAAACTAAACATTTTTCCTCTCTGGGTTAATTTTGCCAGGATCAAGCCCGATTCATTTTGCCACATGGCTGTAACTATTAGGACCAGTACAGAGAAGGGGCCAGCACAGAGGTGGGATGTCTTCATATAACTGTAAGTGAAAATACAGAAATTGCCATCTAGGATGAGACTTATCATTATTCCTTCCTGACATGTCAGTTATAATTTACAGGGCTGGGGAGGGATTTATCTTGGTTCTCCGGCATGGCTGCCCTATCATGGTTATCAACTTCATTTCCTGCCCTCTACCTTCAGATTGGGACTGAGTTTATTGCTGTATCTGAATCCAATATTGGTAAGAATCCACTGCTTTTTTTAGAAGAATACTGCAATTGTTATAGGAAAACAAAGAAACAATGAAGCTTACCCTTCTAGAAAAAAAATATCCTAGCCTTTGCTAGTAAAATGGCAGGTTATGCTTGAAAGTGTTTGATACTTTTTCTTTCTGTACTCTTAGGGAAGGATCTAGGTCCAGCAATAAAAATTTTAATCTCAGATTTGATCTTGCCCAGTCTCTCCTTTCCTAAACAATCTTGATGTTTAGAAAATATAAAAACCAAGAACATGTTGGCCCAAATCCAAAATTTTCACAAATTAACCACTGAACAATTAAAAATAAACTTTTGCAAGAAAATTTTTTTCCTACACATCATTACCCATTTTTCTATCACAATTAGCAACAAATATTGATCAGAATGACATGCTGCAACAATTAATTACATTGTTGAGTTGTACATTTATTTGTTTTAAATTTTCCTCTTCAAATTAGTTTCTCTTTATTTTTTCATGTGGAAAAGGGAGAATAGAACATTTTTGTTCTGTGTTCTTGTAACATTATTTAGTAGCTTATTACGGTTCTTACAGTCTCAGTCTTCAAAACCTCTTAACATTTATGTAACAATAAAGAATCTGTAGCTTGAGTTTCAGTTGAAAAACAAGAATGAAAAACTATTTTCTCTACATTTGTTTTATTGTGTTACCTTCTAACACTGTTTATTTGTTCGTTACTCTTTAAGAATCCTTGAAAATATTGTGTGTGCACCTACAGTCACCTGTGCTTTATCTATACTGCTGAATAGGAGAGGTCCAGGGGCTGATTTCTAGCCTCAAGGCCAAGTGGAATGCATGAGCTGGTATCCACAAGCCTTGCAGGCTTGTCCTGTCCCATCTGTAGCAGATTCATCCTGTAGTGAAGTAGGTAGAGTGGTCCAAAATACAGTGAGAGGGAGCTAAAAATTAAATAGTGCAGATAATTATGGGTTTCATATGCAAGCTCATTTACAGGACCTGCTATTTATCAATACAGTCATTGCCATGTACTTATGTCACAGAAAGCTTGCACTGTACATGTGGGAGCATACACGCTGTTCTGCTGAGTCGTGCTGACAGGCAGGAGAGACAGGTCATTTTGGTTCTAATTTAGAAAGATGAATACTGAATGTCAGTCTGAGGTGGAAAGCACTAGAAAAAGAGCCAGGAAGTTAAATCAAGATTTGTCTTTATAAAGTAATTTCCAGCAGAGATCTTTATAGCTAATCCACTATTGGCCACAATTAATCCCTAACCAGAAGGATAACTGGGAACTTAGAAGGCATACTACTATACCGCAAGATGGATAATAATTACATTATTCACTAAATTTTTAAAAATAATTGCATCATTAAATCAAACCAATAATTTATATGACTAAAAATGTAGGTTGGCTCAAGGGAAGGGATGAGGCCCAGCTTTTTAAAGGAGTTTTGCACAGGAGTTAAATAGCTATGTACTTGGGAACAGTGGTTCTGAATGGTAGAATAATACTCTATGCAAGTTGTGTGTGAATGTGTATGTGATAGGAATATGGGAACAGTGTGAAAGACTTTTTTTGCACTGTGCAAGATTTTAAATAACTAGCTTCATTGTAAAACCTGCAAAGCTCATGACAGGACAAGTAACACGTGAAAGTTACCTTTAGGAGATTATTCATTAAAGGGCTTCTCTGTCCTGGGTGCTTATGATAATAAAAACACAACAATGACAATGAATTGAGAAAGCTACAGCTGAGATGTCACCAGTGGATACAGAAACAAACAAAGGAAAAGGCAAGCTTGAAGTTAATCAAGAGAGGACAGAAAAATAAATGAACTGTGAGACATATTTAAGTACCATAAACATTTTCCATAGTGTTGATTTGCCAGGAAAACTTAATCATTACAGGGGCTACACCCCAGGCATACACTTGAGACTAAATAATGAGCAAATTTAGTCAATGAAACAAGTGAAAGCAAGGTTTCCCCAAGAGAAGAGACAGGAAATCTATTCCTTCCCAGCAAAATGATAAATAACCTACCATTAATGTCCCAATGGAAAATGCTACAGAAAGGTCATAATGTAATAGCTTATTCCTGGCTTTCCAATAAATGGTAAAAGAAAAATAATATTAAAAAAAAGAACTTTGACCAAAATAAGAAAAAAATAGAAAAACAGAAAGAAAACAGAAAAGCTGTGTATACAAGATTTTATAATAACTCCTTGCCATGAAAGTGTACCTCTTCAGTGAAATTGTTGGCACTGCCATTCTGCCCTCTGTGGAGGTCCAATTCCTTCTTATTTCCAGAAGAAATGGTTATTACTTGATTAAAACTAGGCTGAAAATTAGAAGGC
>NW_008825108.1:5244759-5250210 GCF_000699105.1 Pygoscelis adeliae | reverse complement strand
AAACAAGTGAGATTATAGAACAGCCTTTCCAATGAAGTAATGAGAACAGCCAGCTTCACTGGTTTTCAGAGGCATGTTATCTGAATAGGATTGGTTACAGGGTTCCTCAACCCAGGAGACATTTTCCACTCTTTTTAAGAAGTTTTAGTTCCAATGATGGGGCCATTTTGTTCATTCTCAGTAGCCATTGTTCCTACTAACTAAAATGCCCTGCTAGTAGCTTTAAAATTCAGTCCCCTATACAAAGAGGGAAGAGAAAGTAGGCAGGAGGTCTTTTGATTTTAGTTTTACAGAAATGCAAACAGTACACATACTCACTAGAGAGCTCATATTTGCAGATTTGGAAAGAAGGAAGACATCATGAATAGTGGGGCAGAAGACACTGCAAAGAATTTAATTTTGTTGTGGTTTAACCTGGCAGGCAGCTAAACACCACACAGCTGTTTGTTCACTCCCCACCTCCCAGTGGGATGGGGGAGATCATCGGGGGGAAAAAAAGTAAAATTCACAGGTTGAGACAAAGAGAGTTTAATAGGACAGAAAAGGAAGGGAAAATAATAATAATAATAATAATAATAATAATAATGATAAAAGAATATACAAAACAAGTGATGCACAATGCAATTGCTCACCACCCACAGACCAATGCCCAGCCAGTCCCCGAGCAGCAATCACTGCCCCCCCAGTCAACTCCTCCCAGCTTATATACTGAGCATGATGTCATACGGTATGGAATATCCCTTTGGCCAGTTTGGGTCAGCTGTCCTGGCTGTGCCCCCTCCCAGCTTCTTCTGCACCTACTAAAGCATGGGAAGCTGAAAAGTCCTTGGCTAGTGTAAGCACTACTTAACAACAACTAAAACATCGGTGTATTATTATTATTATTATTATTATTATTATTAAAATTAACTCCATCCCAGCTGAAACCAGGACAATTTTCAGAGAAGCATGGTGATAATTATAACAGCCACAACATGGTTAAACTGACCTCATAGACAATGCCCTTGCTAGCACCGCTAATTATATCACTTGCAACAGCGTTAGAAGAACTATGATAATTGGCACAACATGATGCATTCAAGAGGGTTTTTTCCTAACTGCACACTGTACCAGCTGTAACCTGAGGAAAAGGGACGTTTTTGCAGTTTCAGTGAACTGCCCACTGAACTTGGCATGTCTAATTTCTCTATAATTATCAAGAAAAGTCTCTGCTGAAAGAATTTGGTTTTTTACTTTTGTTACACACAGGTACATGTGGCTTCTAAAAGGGAGATTTTTCCATCCCGATATCCAATAACTTCATGCATTTAATAGCATCTTTTCAAAAGACATGTCTGTGATTGCTTTGATGTATAAAGGAAAGTAGTTATTTAGCTAAGAACAAGCAAGCAAAAAGAAGGGAACCTTTTCTTCACATAAAAAGTTGTCACTCATTTCATCATTGGTACAAGCTGATATAATTTTGTTTTCCAAAGTAACATCAACCATTCATGTTTGCCAGAGAGGTTCTGAAATATATGCAGGCTATCCAGTGATCATAGGTACATTGAAAATTTATTTTCTGTATTAAAGAACTTTATTCCCACTGAATATTAGAAGAACCATACTGAGAGCAACCAAAAGTCAATAAAATCTTCAGGCAGTTAGTAACAGGTGCTTATGAAAAGAGAGTAAGAACAGGCTAAGTGCAGAACAATGTTTCGCGAAATATTTGCTCTCAGCTTCCAGCTCTCAACTTACCTATCTGAGACAGAGGCTGCATTTGCCTGGGTGTGTTTAATAGCTCTTGACAGACATTTCCTCCATGAAAGACATTTTCTAATTGTTTATGAAACCATTTATGCTTGTGTTACATAAAGAATTGAATGGCAGTGAACTCCCAAATTGAATTTGTTGTGTGTGAAAAAATATTCTATAGCAATTGTCTATTTTTTGTATTGTGAAGAACAGCGACGAATATTTTCTAATACCTTCTCTGTGGCAGCCATGATTTTATAAAATTCTGCAGTATCCCTCCCATCAGCTGGCTCTTCTTCAACTGATGAGTCCTTATCCAATTGACCTGTTCTCCTGCAGAAGCCACTCCATCTGATGGTTCTTTTCTCCTTATTTTATACCTTTGTGTAACCGGTTGCATCAGGCTGTAATGGAGGATACTTCAAATTGTGGAACCATGTAAAAAAGAGGCAGAAGAGCATTCTTTATTATATGTCCAGAAGGCAAACTGCTTTGCCACAAGTTTTGAAAAAGCAGCTTGTCTACATGGCCACAATATGTCAACAGAAACCACACCTACTATATCATTGCATTATTTGCCTGTGGAGTCCATTGTCTGCATCACATCTAGCCATATTAAAACAATAGCAGAATTTGCAGTCAGGAAGAAACTACAACATTCTGACGTTTTGTTTCGACTGAGTGGAAAGAAAAGTAGGAACACAAGTAAATATTTTCTGATCAGCAAAATTTCCCTCTATGCGATTTCAGAAGTCTCAAAAAGTTTTATGATAGTGCTTCACTTTGATAAGTGTAAAGCACTTCTTTGATGCAAGGTAGTACTTCCTTTTGACTTTAACACTTCAGCTTTTATTTATATTCATATTAATTGTACAAAACAACCTTAAGGTCAAAATGCAAAAGTCAGAGAAAAGTACCTTGACCTTATCAGAATGAAATATTTCAATGCTAACTAGAAAAAATTTCAACAGTGTCATGGTTTAACCTCAGTCGGCAACTGAGCACCATGCAGCTGCTCGCTCACTCCCCACCAGTGGGATGGGGGAGAGAATCGGAAGGGTAAAAGTGGGAAAATTCGTGGGTTGAGATAAAGACAGTTTAATAGGTAAAGCAAAAGCCACGCATGCAAGCAAAGCAAAACAAGGAATTCATTCACTGCTTCCCATGGGCAGGCAGGTGTTCAGCCATCTCCAGGAAAGCAGGGCTCCATCACGCGTAATGGTTACTTGGGAAGACAAACGCCATCACTCCGAATGTCCCCCTCCCTTCCTTCTTCTTCCCCCAGCTTTATATACTGAGCATGATGTCACATGGTATGGAATATCCCTTAGGCCAGTTCGGGTCAGCTGTCCTGGCTGTGCCCCCTCCCAGCTTCTTGTGCACCCCCAGCTTTCTCAGTCGGTAAAGCATGGGAAGCTGAAAAGTCCTTGACTAGTGTAAACACTACCTAGCAACAACTAAAACATTGGTGTGTTATCAACCTTGTTCTCACCCTAAATCCAAAACACAGCACTGTACCAGCTACTAGGAAGGAAATTAACTCTATCCCTGCTGAAACCAGGACAAACAGTTTGTTAAAATTTTTCACGAAAATGAATATGTTTCCACAAAACATTTGGACTTCAGCGTATTTTGAAAGAATGCTGTTCTCACATCAAATGTTTGACCAGGAGTAATTATTATTCTCTCCTTCCTACACATAGGTGTTGTCAAGAAAAAGCGTATTTCCTATTAAATAAAATGCAGAAAGGCAGAGAGACTGAAGTACTTAAATGATCCTTGAGGAACCCTTAAGGACCTTATGGCCAAAATTTAGATGGTGAAACCCATCCCAGCTTCTATCTAAAGCTTAAAGTGCCTGAAAGCTCCGAGAAACAAGCATAGGAAAACCTTGTTTATGAGTTTAGGATACTATATTATTAGTGTTTAACTTCACACCCCCCTCACCAGAGATGACTACTCTGCAACGAAACTGGTAGAAAGGAAGGTGGATCCTTGCCTTGGCTACTTAAGTCCTCCATTATTTATATTAGTTTAAACTGGTGTAGGAAATGAGCCTGCATGAACAGCAGTGTTCACCATTACATTGCCTTTGACACAAGGCTGGTGTAAGCCACTCTAGTCCTCCCTTGCTCCTTTTTGTCGAGTCTTGCACTACTGCTGAAGCTCACAGCTTGCCTTGAACTGTGCAGAGCAGCAGTTCTTTGGAGTTCTTGAAAATTAAAAGTAACAGGCTGGGATAGTGGGAGGACTGTCAAAATCTGACATTCACGTAACTTTATCCTATAACACCAGACTGAAAAACCTGGGGCTTCAGGGGCTATTTTTAACCATGGTCTGATGTGTGCAAAGCTACACAGACTGTTTCTAACAGCACACCTGATGTGACAAATCAAGAAGGGGGAAAAAGCAGGAAAGGCCAGGAAAGGGAGGGTGTCTAATTAGCAGTACTGCTGAAAAAAAAGTTTGTGAAACTACATCCTCAAGCCCTGCTACAGCTAACTGCCTGATACTGGGCTGAAGCTTAACCAAGGAGTCCTCTGGGGGCAGTCAGAGCAGTCTGACTGAGGACTGCCCTCAGTCCTGCCCATCACCAGCCACCATTCCCAGCACCTCCATTTGTCTAGGTTACAACCCTGTGCTGAGAAAAACTAAAATGGCAGAAAAAAAGGGGAGGCAGATAGTTTTGCAGCAGTTAGCATTCTGAAACAACTCATGCAAACTCAGTGTAGAAAGGGGAGGCAAAGAGGTGGTGGGCTGGACCACAGCAGCCCCACAGCTCTCTCCCTGCCAGCCCCGCAGTTGGTCTCATAGGTAGGCCACAAACTACCTGATCTGCAGTTCATAGATTACGGTCAACATACTCTACAAAGCATTTCTGAAAGTGCCATGACTTAATCTGTTTGGCTGCTTTAGCTCCTAGTGCCTCATTGCCCAAGTCAGAGCTTTGGTAAAGGCTCAGCCCAAGCGTGGTAAGATGACCATATTGCCCTTTCTATGGCCAAGTGGGAGAGGGTTTCTAGCAGCCTGAATAGAACATGTCGAAACTTTTTGCCTGGTGTAGCATGATAATATAATATGAAAAAGCTGAACAGCAAAACTTTAAATGCTGTTGCTAACATTTGTTTAGTTTTCTTAATTAACATTTCCTGCTGCACTACATAGCAAGAAACAACATATGTTCTGTGAGCTCCAACTGTTCTCCACCCACCTTCTTTCCCACAACAAAAACAAAGGGGAAAAATGTAGAGCTATTTCACTTATGCATAACATATTTTTTGGATATCGACCTAATCTTAGGCAGACAAGTTTCCAAAATACAGCGTTGAAGTTTTTGTTGAATTCTGGAACTTTTAATGAACAACTTCTTTCTTCCTTCTAAGGTTATCTGGTGCATACATCTTGTCCCCCTTTATTAATAAAAAAGCAAAATGTTCTAAGTATAATTTGAGCACCAAAACATTTTGCATTTCTGAGGCAACTAAAGGTCTCCAAATGGTACCAAAAAGGTGAAGAGGTATCAGAGACTAGTGGAGCTATTCCAACTACTGCTGCTTTGCTAGTTGCTTTGCCAAAGAGGGTTTCACTGAGCTGGATGGCTTTCATAGAATCATAGAATAGTTTGGGCTGGAAGGGACCTCTAAAGGTCATCTAGTCCAATGCCCCTGCCGTGGGCAGGGACACCTTCAACTAGAGCAGGTTGCTCAGAGCCCC
>NW_008825108.1:5239115-5243016 GCF_000699105.1 Pygoscelis adeliae | reverse complement strand
CTGGCTGCTCGGACAATTTCTCTGTATTCCTCCCAGGCTACCTGTCCTTGCTTCCACCCCCTGTAGGCTTCCTTTTTGTGTTTGAGTTTGTCCAGAAGCTCCTTGTTCATCCATGCAGGCCTCCTGGCGTTTTTGCCTGACTTCCTCTTTGTTGGGATGCATCGCTCCTGAGTTTGGAGGAGGTGATCCTGGAATATTAACCAGCTTTCTTGGGCCCCTCTTCATCTATGGTGGCAGAAGACTGGGTCTTCTCTGATTTATACTAGTGCAAAAGAAGAAAAGAGTTAACTCTTTGGGACTTAAGTGGGCCTCACACGTTATTTATAACCTGTCTGCATATGACTGTGTCTGCACCGTTTGATAAAATTCTCACATAGAGAGTAGACTTGCTTTCTCCTGCTCAGGCATGACTAGAACAGATTGTTCAGAATCACTCCTGATTTTAATCATGTTGTGATTATTACTTGCAGTCAGTGGAAACTGCCAGGGCAAAAAGTCTAGCTAGAACAATTGCTCAAAATTTATTTATTGTGATCTGAGGGCTTCCTTATGGGGAAAAAAAAAGAAGAAAGAAAGAGAATAATACAATATAAAAAGTTCACCAAGTTGAGAATTAGGTAGCAAGTCTTGAAAATTAGAAAGAAACCCTTCTTTCTTTAGGGAGAATAATTTTCACATGATGGGAAATCCCTCTTACAGACATTCAGCCAGGCATTTGTGCAGAGAGAAAGACAAGCTTTCCTCCTGATTAGTGAGATCCTTGAGAGTCTCTGCACTGTATTGTGGTTCTCGTTTCGCACTGAGACAGTCACTGAAACACATTTTTCTGAGGAAATTATAAACATAATGAATCTCTTTAGAAGAATAATATATCTCTTGATACTGCACATACCCTCTGTGATTCTTTCATGTTTGTTGCTTGCGTTGGCTTTCTAAGGCACATAAAAATAAATTGCTATATTTGTCTGTTATTCTAGTACCATCTAGCAGTTTTCCTCAACTACTTCAGTCCTACATGCCTGTCATACATTACCTGTCTCAGTACTTAACTGTATCATTTGCCACATCTTTTAGGTCCTTTTATCACACCTCAGAATAATGTTCTGAATTATTTTTCTTCATATTTCTCTAGCTCTACGTTGACTGCTAAGGTACATTTATGGTGTTGTTTGCTTGCATTACTTTTGTGATTTTTTCTCTACAGTTTTGAATGCACCTCTTTTTCATGTTATGAAATGTTCTGCTTGTTAGAAAATATCTATGATGTTTATGTTATCAGTAATGATATTCTCAACTTGGAAAAGGCTTTTACATAAAAGTTGGTAGGTGTATCAAAAAAATCTCTTGCTATTCAAATTGCAGTCCTGGAAAAAATAACTTCTAAACATTTGTTAGACTTAAAGCTTATTCAAAAACATTAATTGAGAGCTGCAAAATGTACAAAACTGCTAAACTTACATGCTTTGTCTTCCAAATAGAACAAAGTTATGTGCTGCCTACTTAGTAGACAGCAAAATTTAAAGGCCCAAAAGCTAAATATTTGTTCATCTTTCCTTGGATTGTATCAGTATGGCACAAACGTATTTCAATTAGGGGAGTATATTTATGTGTGTAAGCATATGTAAGATACTGCACTGTTAGAAATATCTGGAGCAGGGTGTTTAGGCTTGTCTGTAATATAGTGAATACATCTTGTCATTATAAAGTGTTCGATGGATATCTTTATGCAATATAATTATAGCTTTATTTTACCATTGGACAATTCATACAGAAATGATTCCTGGATATAAGTGGGTGCCATATTGAAGTGAAGTGCAGACATACTTCAAAAATAGCAAGAATTATAGGAGGAGCTGATAAAGTTGCAACCATAATATTTGCTTTTGATTTCTTTGGTCACTTTCTATCTAAGTGTGTCTTCATTATACTTGTTTGCAGTGGCCTATTAATATTTAGAAACTGTGATGAGGTTTCCCGCTTATGTTAGTAATCCTTTATCTGGGAAATAGATGATAATAGCCAATCATAACAGCAAATTTTTCTCTGCAGTATTATATCAAAGCCATTACTGTTTAATCATCTCTATTCTTGTTCTTCATTGACAGCTATTGTGAAACATCAGGCCAGTTAGAGTATAATGTAAAGAGGCAGTACTCTACTGTATATGCTTTATATTCTTATTCTTAACATTTATTCCCTACTATTTTTAGATAACTGTTAAGTGAGCAGTACTCACTAAAGACCTCATTCAGAATCTGTTGATGTCAAGAAACAAGTTTCAGTGTGTTTTAGAAAAACGCCCTTATATGAGAAGTCAGTTCTGTAACATTTACTCAGGTCAGTAATAATTACTGGGATATTATAATGAGATTTACATATTTGAAAAGTTTTAGGGTGAGGCCTCTTACATAGGAAAGGTTACCTCCTTTACACTGAAACTGCTGATTTCTTGAGTTTAAGGGTATCCCTTTATGTAGCACTTAGAACATTTTCTCAATTTCTGTGTAGGACAGATGTAATTATTGTACTTGGCAATGTATAAACAGCTTTTCTGTGTGGCAGATAATGTCCCATTGCCTCTCACAATTTGTAATTTCCTTCATTGTCTCCAACGGCTTAAGGAACTGGACCTGTTTGACTATCATTCAGTTAGATAAACACAGTTAATGTAAATCACTGAAAAACACCTCTATGTTAGATGCAATATTTGCTTTCATCTTCTTTCATTAATTGATTTTTTTATCTGTAGTTCAGGAGTCTGATACACTGACACTAGCTTATGTTATGTGTTGTTCAAAACATGTTCAGACACATTACATTTTAAAACAGAGGTCCTACAAAATTTTTATTCCGTATAAAACATTTCTGAATACAGAACTACATGTTCTATTATTCATCTTATTTACTGACATGCTCCTTCCTTTCATGCTTACTTCCATGAAAGTAAGATTCATTTTTAATTCAGCTCTACAGAACCATCCAGCAATCTTTGATGGCCAATTCAGTTAAATTTTATTGAAGCTGTCCTTGTTGTCATCTTCTTCCTCTTCCTCTTCCTCTTCCTCTTCCTCTTCCTCTTCCTCTTCCTCTTCTTCTTCTTCTTCTTCTTCTTCTTCTTCTTCCTCCTCCTCTGTGTCCAAATGGTATTATCAGATCCCTTCGTATCTTCTGACAAAATACGTGTATTCAATGTTCTTAGCCAATGTTGTTCTATTAGTTACTAAGGCAAAACTTGTGGTTTTCCATTGGTACTAAATCTATACTGAAAGCTTCATCATTTCAGAGTTCAATTTTTAAAAATGGAGTCTGTGTGGCTGAAAATTGTACCCAGGCTCCCCATCTAATGTTTCAAAAGGGTTAAGTATTTAAATGTTGGATACATTTGAAAAAAACCCCACCAATCCCACAACATGCTGAATGATCATCACCCTACATTAGCCAACTGAGAAATGTGAAGACAGTAGGACATCTTAAATCACACAACTCTCTATGGTTCTCAGTGGTACTGGGTATGGAGTCACTTCATTTGGGATATGTGCCTTGAGTCTCTTCCCCAAAGGCAGATATTTGTACCCTCTGCTTTTCATCCTTAAATTAAGCTAGTCTTTTTTCTTCCAAACCACATCTGGAAGAAGATGAAACTAATCAGATGTCCTGGTTTCAGCTGGGATGGAGTTAATTTTCTTCCTAGTAGCTGGTGCAGTGCTGTGGTTTGGATTTAGGATGAGAACAATGTTGATAACACACCGATGTTTCAGTTGTTGCTAAGTAGTGCTTACACTAGCCAAGGACTTTTCAGCTTCTCATGCCCTGCCAGCGAGAAGCTGGGAGGGGGCACAGCCAGGACAGCTGACCCAAACTGGCCCAAGGGATATTCCATACCATATGATGTCATGCTTAG
>NW_008825108.1:5232026-5234077 GCF_000699105.1 Pygoscelis adeliae | reverse complement strand
AGTTTTCAGCTTCTCATGCCCTGCCAGCAAGAGGCTGGGAGGGGGCACAGCCAAGACAGCTGACCCAAACTGCCCAAAGGGATATTCCATACCATATGACATCATGCTCAGTATATAAACTGGGGAAAGTTGGCCGGGGGAGGGGTGACCAGTGCTCAGGAAAGGTCTGGGCATTTGTCGGTGGGTGGTGAGCAATTGCATTGTGCATCTCTTATTTTTTATATTTTTTATCATCATTATTATTATTATCATTATTATTATTATCATTATTATTATTATTCCTTCCTTTTCTGTCCTATTAAACTGTTTTTATCTCAACCCATGAATTTTACCTTTTTTTTTCCTGATTCTCTCCCCATCCCACTGTCGGGTGGGCAGTGAGCGAACGGCTGTGTGGTGTTCAGCTGCCTGCCAGGTTAAACCACAACTTCCAGTTAAGAGCAATCATTCAGAGACAGAACAGATTCAGTTCCCTTTTGCCCTGATATGGCTTTGGATACTTCAGGCAAATGGAATGAAAACAAGTTTCTTAAAAATTGGATGCGAACTTGGACATAAATTTATTTTTAAATGGGTGCTAGGTTTTTGGTTGGTATTTAAATGCTCAGGATACTTTCGTAGATCTACATCAAAGCTTTCATATCTCATAATTCAACATTAATCTTAACGACATTTCATTTCCTAGCCCTTGGTTAATGTTAATACAAAACCACAACACATTACATTCTCTGTTCAGCAGAATGAATTACCTCTAATCTATTTTTATGTCTCCTGCTGACCCATATGGTTAGTATCGAAAAATAATTATAAGCCCGATTAAAGCTTGATCTAACAAAAATAATTATCTTTAGCCTGCATCTTATTTAATACCTACGCTTCCTTTTCTTTAACTCCCTTTAGACTTAGACTTGTTCAGTCTCATTTTTTCTAGGTGAAGATGACTGGCTTATCATACAGCATGCTTCTCTGCATTTTTCTGAATATTACTCTGGCTTATTTTAATGTTAGAAATACTAAATCTCATAAGCATTCCCATAGACTTGCCTACTAATTCCAATAGAACAGGAAGAGACTTCTTAAAATTATTAGGAGTTAATCAAGATACTAAGTCATCCTAGTGTAGTAGTCTTCTGAAGATTTTCCACTGAATATGAAAATCCAGCACATGTATTAATAAAAGATGCTGGAATTATAGTAAACAGCCCTCAAGTCCCAAAGCCCCAGATGGAATAGCAACATTTGGAAAAGAGAAAAAAAAAAGACAGACAAACTAAGAGCTATTTTTGCAGGGAAAATAATAAGTTGATTCCTTACTGCAGTGTAAGTAAGTGCTCCCATAGATCTGTGATATCTTAAAAAAAATTAATAATGCTGTTTTAATCTTGGACCATAAAAAAGTTATTGAAACAATGCACCACTTAGCCACTTGAGAACAAAATGAGGGCTCTTTCAAAGGTGTTGTAAATAAGATGCTCCTCCAAGAGCTATTATAAAACAGTTAACTTTCTTGGCTTACTGTAGAAATTCTTCTTCTGACTTTTTTTTAGATGTCTTCTACAGAGTTTTTTTCAGTATCTTCACCATGTGCACTCTCTGTCTCTTTGTTTCTTACTGTTGTGGTTTAACCCGGCAGCCAGCTAAACACCACACAGCTGTTCACTCACTCCCCAGCCCCCAGTGGGATAGGGGAGAGAATCAGGGAAAAAAAAGTAAAATTCGTGGGCTGAGATAAAGACAGTTTAATAGGACAGGAAAGGAAGGAAAAATAATAGCAATAATACTGGTAAAATAATATACAAAATAAGTGATACACAATGCAATTGCTCACCACCCATTGACCGATGCCCAGCCAGTCCCCGAGGAGCAGTCACCCCTCCCCCAGCCAACTCCCCCCAGTTTATATACTGAGCATGACGTCACATGGTATGGAATATCCCTTTGGCCAGTTTGGGTCAGCTGTCCTGGCTGTGCCCCCTCCCAGCTTCTTGTGCACCTCCACCCTTCTCAGTTGGTAGAGCATGGGAAGCTGAAAAGTCCTTGACTAGTGTAAG
>NW_008825108.1:5219487-5226946 GCF_000699105.1 Pygoscelis adeliae | reverse complement strand
GAGGTCTCCCCTCAGCCTCCTTTTCTCCAGGCTAAACAACCCCAGCTCCCTCAGCCGCTCCTCATAAGGCTTGTTCTCCAGACCCTTCACCAGCCTCGTTGCCCTTCTCTGGACACGCTCCAACATCTCAACATCCTTCTTGTAGTGAGGGGCCCAAAACTGAACACAGTATTTGAGCCTGTGCGGCCTCACCAGTGCCGAGTAGAGGGGCACGATCACTTCCCTAGCCCTGCTGGCCACACGATTTCTGATACAGGCCAGGATGCCATTGGCCTTCTTGGCCGCCTGGGCACACTGCCGGCTCATGTTCAGCCGGCTGTCGACCAACACTCCCAGGTCCTTTTCCGCCAGGCAGCTTTCCAGCCACTCTTCCTCTGAATAAATTCAGTCTGGATGGAAATATATTTGAGTTTATACACTGGTGCAACCTCATGAATTGTTTGTTGACTTGTCACTTGTGTTCATCTATACCTTCTAACTAACTTCCAACATTTCATTCTCTAGGGTTTTCTTTTCTTAAAGCTATAATTCCTGGAATTTCAGGAATTTTACCTCCAGTTAAAAGGATTCTTGTCACAAGCAAAATTGATGGGCTAAATTTTTGTACTCTACTTTGAATGAAGTATTAATCAAACCCCTTTAATTAAATGGTCCCACCTTTCCATTCATTTAACTATAGTCTTGCATTGTAACAGGGATTTCATTAACATAGTAAGAGTGGTAGTTTCTGAGACTGATAGTTAATTTGAAAGATTTATTTTATATTTATGACATAGTAAGATGCTAACCTAAGTCCGAGCATTTCTTTTATCTTTTAGAAGACCTTTCTAAAATGGGGTTTACAATGAACTCACTAAAGAACTTATATTTATTACATGTCTCAAATTAGCCTAAGATGTACTGAATACAATTGTGCTTCACTTATACTAAATAATAAGTATCATGAAGAAATGGATGTTTTTCAATTTTTTTAACGGCTCCATAAGACTGACTTCAGAATTTATAAAAGGACTGGTTATAACATCAGCTTTAACAACATATACTGGTGTGAAAATAAGCATTTTTTTTTTTTTTTAAGTTCATTATTGAAAACTGCCTAATTTTCAAGAAAGAAGGCAATTCAGTATTTTGCTCAGGAGCAAAAGCACATGCAAGCATTAGTTGTCAGTTTCAGAAATGTCATTCAAACATTTAAGAGCTTTGTGGATTCCAAGTCTATAAGTATTCCACAGTCACCTAATTCTGGATCAGTCATATTAATCTCAGCCATAACTGCATGTCACTGAAGTCTCCATTTAAAATAGTTGTCTAGGTTTCCATTGTAGTCAATAAGAGAGAGAGGCATCTCTAGAGAGCCATTAATCTTAAGTACCCTTCTCAAAATAAGATGCATTCCCCCCCTTGGAGGTCTGTCTGCTGCATGCAAAGGGAACTTATGCTAAACACCTAAATCTCTGTGAGATGGAAGGAGTGATTCAGTTGTGTACACATATGCAGCTAAATGGCACCTGAGACACCTTTGGTTATACAAGATGTCTTTCTGCAGCTGGAAGATTCAATACAGAAGTTACAGAATCTGCACTCTTTGAGAGTAGTAATGTTGGCCATACCAGATAACCTAGGAGCACTAAGCTGGTCTCAAAAGGCACTAGATGCTAATGTTTAGTTCATGTGACTAATGTCAAAGCTTTTATACATCTCAGGGCATCTTCATCCAGAGAAATAGGGTTTGGAAGAAAAAACCTGTAGTTACCTCTGCACTGTTCTTTCCCCAGGTTGCTGAAAAGCAACATTGATTTCATAACCTGTTAGGGAACAAGCCTTTTGATTTAACTTTCTAATAACTGGACTGCAGCCTTTTCAGAAATGTGTGCATGTGTGTTTGGGGAGACAGGTGGAGAGAAGAGCTTCAAGTCTTCTACTGAGGCAGGGACAAGGAAGGACTTTACCACCAGTTCATTGTGTCATTAATTCTCTTTCTTTTCCAGTAAATAATCCTTTGTTAGAGCTGTTTTCTTGCCCCACCGCCCCAGTCTCAATTCCAGCCTGGCAAATTTACAGGTACGATTCATTTACCCTCAAATTCTGGCTATAATCCCATCCCTTAACCTTCCAAACACCCCCTTAGGACAAAGGAATTCCTGTGCTCAAGAGAAACTAAAAGTGAGAAATCAGGAAGTATATCTTGAAAGGTTTCATCTCTCACCAAATCTGTTTCTCAACGAAAGGCTTTTTTGGAATCCCATTTTTGTCTTGCATTTGCATTCTGATTTGCTTTCATGGTGTCTCTTGATGACATCATATGAGGATTCATCTCATCAGGAAACCTAATATGTAAGTCTTTGGGCTAAATATTGTAATTATGCAGGACACATTAATTGAAAAATAGCATTACACAGGTGTAAAGAGGCAGATTTTGCTAACTTGGTATTTCCACAGGCTCAAATATAGAACTTTTTAAAAGTAGACTAGAATTAGAAAATGAAAGCCGCCTTGCATTACATAGTTGCAAATAAGTACAAGTAAAACGTTAGCACACATTTATCATATGAACATTGCTCATTGAAACTCTGAACATCAACAAGTGACAGAAAAGAAATCAAGTACTTGTTTTTAGCTCCTGAAGAGCAGAAATAATTAATGGATTTAATTTAAGTCTAGTGTATAATCTGAAAAAGACCCCCACAAAAATCTATAAGAATTCACAGTTTCATACTGACAAATGCATCTTAGAGGATTATAATAGATGTTATCAGTAGAATCATAGCATCAATACCCAGATGGTGGATTTTCTATTCTGAATAAAACTTTTTTTTTTTTTTTAAATTTTGGTGTCCTAGTGAGATCTGTAGCATATTTACTTTAATCAACATAATAAACTGTTCTCTGGCTTAATATATAATAAACTATGCCTAGTAATGTCTCACCTCCTACATCAATGACCAAACATAGCTACTGTAAAAGTTTTATCATCAGCTTCATGATGATAAAATGTGATGTCCATTAATGGACTAATACTAGACACTGTATAGACACAAACCAAAACCACACTCTCTGAATAAAAAAAGCACAAAATTTATCTCAGGGAACAAAAGCAGGATGTGCATAGATAGACAAGAATGTCCAAGGTTCATATAAATCAACTAGGCAATATAGAGCATGACAGAAACACCTGACAGAAATTATGTCAGTGCTCTACTGCCTATTGATAAGTCATTATTTCTAACAGCTCTCAGCAAAAGAAACTTCTGAAGTTGGATTTTAAGGAATATTGAATACTGAGACTGCTTTGTGGTTGTTTAAACTGGGTTCCTCCTAAGCCTGGCCGGACTAGGAGAAAGTATGAAGATGTTTGAACATTCAGCAAATAGACTATAAAGTTTGCATTAGCAAAAGAGACAGGTAGAGTGAGAAAAGAGTAAGACAGCCTTGAAAATGAAGACAAATTATTTGTGTGGGATACAAAGAGCAAGTGAGTCAGATAAACTGAAAGTGCTGAAACATTTAGCTTAGAAGATGACAGAAATTAATTAGGAGAGTAAAAAAATCAGTACTGTGGGGAGATTTCTGCCAGAGATATTCCTGAATGCAGGAAGAAATTCATGGCCTGGTAGAATTTACAAGAGGAAGACACTAAGAGCAATGACTGATAGGCTGGAGTCAGTGTATCATGGATGTAAACTGAAATGCAACCATATATTTGCAATCTATGTCTGACTCTCATGCAGTCACTTCTCTTCATCATTTATACCAGTGTGCTGGTTTTGGCTGGGATGCTGCTGGCTTCATAGTAGCTAGGATGGGGCTATGTTTTGGATTTGTGCTGGAAACAGTGTTGATAACACAGGGATGTTTTGGTTACTGCTGAGCAGTGCTTACACAGAGTCAAGGCCTTTTCTGCTTCTCACACCACCCCACCAGCGAGTAGGCTGGGGGTGCACAAGAAGTTGGGAGGTGACACAGCTGGGACAGCTGACCTCAACTGACCAAAGGGATATTCTATACCATGTGATGTCGTGCTCAGCATATAAAGCTGGGGGAAGAAGAAGGAAGGGGGGACATTCGGAATGATGGTGTTTTGTCTTCCCAAGTAACCATTACATGTGATGGAGCCCTGCTTTCCTGGAGATGGCTGAACACCTGCCTGCTGATGGGAAGGAATGAGTGAATTCCTTGTTTTGTTTTGCTTTGCTTTCGTGCGTGGCTTTTGCTTTACCTATTAAACTGTCTTTATCTCAACCCATGAGTTTTCTCACTTTTCTGATTCTCTCCCCCATCCCACCGGGGAGAGTGAGTGAGCATCTGTGTGGTGCTCAGTTGCCAGCTGGGGTTAAACCATGACAACCAGACAGCTAAAACAGTCTACTAGGAGACAATCTTAAGCTAGTAAGGAGAGAGAAGTGTTAGAGGCTGTATCAGTCAGAAAAAGGACAGGAGACACAGTATTGCAGGGAAAATCTGCCGTCAGAGCTACAGTGAGCTACGCTCTTGGAATTTAGTATTTACAATAAAGAAAACCCCTCCAGAAAGTCACTTGCTCAATAACCATGTGTTGCTAAGTGAAATTAAGAGACAAGACTAATGAGCTAATTATATGAATCTTCCTACAGTGAAATTTAAACCAGTGCAAGAGAGGTTTGAGGCCATACAATCAGGAGAATGCTCAATCTTACCTTTTTAATTTGGTACCCAGCTTATTTACAAAATAGTTAGTATTATGGATACCATCCCCTTATGACTTTTTAAAGAAAGTTAGTAATTTTTTGGCCTTGAATATAAGGATCTCTAACAGATTCACTGGAAAAGCCAGTTAAAGCAGTAGAAAGCAGCCATTGATGACAGGATGTCTATGTAAAATTGCTTCTCAAAACTAGAATTATCTTTCCACAGAGAGTAAAAGACACTTTTCTGGAATTGGAATGCAAAAATTGTTTACAAAAAAGGGGAGATACAAAGAAATTGCCAAGTGAGCTGTAACTCATGTAGCTAATTTTTACTTTTATGGCTGAAAATCTAGTGATAACAATTAATGTGTGAAGGAATACCATGATGGAACCAGTAAGAATCACAGCAGATTCAGGTCAGAAAGAGCATACGAGGACACTATGAATTATAAGCCAACTACCGATAAAAAACATCAGAGGAATAATACAGGATAGTTGAAATAATTGGAAGTTTAATCACTGGCAGGAAGCTCAGAAGAGTGGCGAACACCAATATGAGCAATGATAAAATGAAGGAAAGAAAGTTACTGTTTGGAGTGTGAATTTAGTGCTCTGAAAGGATTTTTGGTAGGCTGAGATATTTATTTACAGAGTGGGGGGGCACAGTCAGCATCAGCACTGAATTCCTCACACAGTCCTGCCAAAGCATCTCTGAGTTTTCTCATAGAAAGTTTATAACACTTTTCCCAAAGTTCTTCGGGTACCAAAGTTGGGATGCAGATGTCTAAAGCTAATGACTATATTTGGCCATAGAGCTTCATAATCTGTGAAGAGAAATGTGAATTTTAACAGCACAATTAGTCCTGAAGGAGGCATGAAATGAATTTTTCTCTGGAAGTAACTAACTTTTGTCAGTGAGTTATCAATGAGAGAGCCAAAAGTTCATAGCCTGATGTAGGCAACTACACAGACAATGCATACAGCTAGGTGAACCCCTGGGTAATTACTCTGACTGTAGATGTCCCAGTGTCATGTGAGATAGAACTTGGCTAAGATGAACTGCCTGAGGGACAGCTTTAAATCCAGATCTTCAGAGGATTATTTAGATCCATGTTGGATGCTTAAATGTCTTTAATGATATTGAACTCTGTGCTTCACAGAACAATTAATTATTCTGAATAACAGGTCACAAACAATTAACTGCCTTTACCAGTCACACTTGAAATAAGTGGATTTGCACTGTATGGTGTAGGAAAGCATTTGAGGTTTTGTTTGTTTAAATAGGTATTGGTTAATTCTACACATTTATATGGCAGAAAAGAAGGTAGAAATATCCTTTGCATTGGAGCAGAAGCTGTGGCTTGTAGGAAGCTTTGGGACTTGTTCTGATTTGAGAAAGTTCCAGTGTGCTTGAGAAATGGAGTTATTTAGTATGGTTTTCTGTTTGGAGCATTAGGTGATATGTTGCAGTTAGGGGAGCCAGGCCACTGAACAAAGAGGCGAGTGAGATTTTTGGGCTCAGGCTATATACTTTACAGAAGGCAGGGGAGCAAGTAGAATGACAGGCCTAACATTTCTGTTGTTTCTCACCTTACAGAGAACATGCTTTTTAGAGTTCTGCCCCAGTCCCAATTTTGTAAAGGGTGATGCTTCACAGACAGACAAGCTAGAAAAGAACTAACAAGAATGTTTGGAAATAGCAGAGTATAGCTGCTAAGCTGTATTCGGTGAAGTTAGAAAAGGTGGATGTAGAACACTGTTCTCAGTTAAATGAACTGCAGTTCTAGAATACTGTGTCTTCCTTAGATATGCATTAGTTTTAGTGGTAATAGATTGGCTTACTGTTTTTAAGATTGTAGGAATATATTCATTTATGGATGATAGTATCACATTCCTTGTGACTAAACTTGGGCAAATAAAAAAGACAACATGTCAGTGTAGTCCTTTAATAGATTAGAATATTGTACTATATAATTAGCATTTTAATAACTGGCTAAAACAACATTCATTCTTTTAATAGATATAAACGCACAGAAGGAAGTGGGTGGAATCCAGTCTACCTAATCTAAGCACATAATTTATAGCAAACTTTTAGGTACCTCTTAGGTCATTCCCAATAAAAGAAAATTTTTCGGTTACCAAGAGGAACGAGTATATCTGGTACAGATGTAAATTTAGGTAAACACATTTTCTTCCGAAGACCTTCAAGAATTCTGAAGATTATGAAGAATATAGAAGCAGGGAATCCTCTATAAAGGCTCTGATCTTTAAAAGTATTTTGGGTAGTGAAGATGAAGAGACACATTCTACACAGTATATTTACTCCCTTCCCAAAGGAGAGCAAGAAGGACAAATGCTGGCTACCCTGAAATTTTTTGATTCCCTGTTGGAGTTCATGGAAGAAATATCAAGAAAACTGTGGTTCAATCTCCTCCTTGAGATGTTTCCTCAGTGGTGATCACAAAGGTTGTTCATTACTCAGGGCAGAATCCTTGTAATCACTATCTAGTCCATAGTAATTACATTTATAGAAACCCAGTACAGAGATATGTCAAATGCAGTGGACCCGCAGCCCACGGCCAAACAGCCAAAAACTCCCTCACCGGCACAAGCAGAAGGGAGCAGGGGGACCAATAATGCAGAAGAATGGACAGTTGCAAAGGCAAGGACCAGCAGGAGGAAAAGACTTCCCACGAAGCCCAAGGTGCCCTTGCAGCACTGCTTCACCGCTCTGCAGGCCGAAGAGGAAATTCCTGTCACACCAGGAGAAGCGCTGGAGCTGAGTAATGCAGCCC
>NW_008825108.1:5206042-5216062 GCF_000699105.1 Pygoscelis adeliae | reverse complement strand
CCCATCCCTGGAAACATTCAAGGTCAGGTTGGACGGGGCTCTGAGCAACCTGCTCTAGTTGAAGGTGTCCCTGCCCACGGCAGGGGCGTTGGACTAGATGACCTTTAAAGGTCCCTTCCAACCCAAAATATTCTATGATTCTATGAAATACCCCTCTGGAAGAAATATAAACTGGTGAGTTCCTGTGAAAATCTCTTATACAATAATTACTGTGCCAATGCTGCTATCAGTAAAAATTACATATGGAATTTAATAATATTTGGAAATAAGAGAAACAGGTGAAAGAACACTTAAAAAATCAATATTTTTTTAATTTTATTTTTGTTAACTCTGGAGAACCATTCTATACCTGTCATAAAAGAAACATTTAAGAATTTGATTCATGGTGTACTGAATGGGTTTGGATACTTAAAAGTTGAACATTTTCCCATTGATGAAGACTTGTGACACTTTTTAGATGATTCTGAAATGCTAAATTCTGTCTCTTTGGGAAAAATTGATTATCAACACAATGAAGGCATTTGATATAACGAACGGTTTTGAGTCATTGATTATTTTCAGATCTGGTTTTGAAGCATCTTTGTAAAGACAGATCAAAGGACAACAAATATAATTTCCTTGGACAGCACTTACTATTTTAGTAATTCTTTCTTTTTTTTCCCTCCATTTATAATGGAAATCCAATTTCAGCTGTAAGTCAGAGTTAACCTAAGCATTATAATACAACTTTACAAATCCACTAGAGCCCAGTTTTTAAACAGATCTTGAGGTTACATTATGAAAGTGAATAAAATGATAAAATAGTGTAGCACAATAAACTTTTGTATGTTTTATGTTACATTTTTAAAGCAGTAGGTGGAAAAATGAAATAGGAATTGCAAAGAATTTGAGTACGAAGAGAGAAAATGTTCATGTCTCATTCTATGAGCTGTGTGTAAGAGGGGCTGTTGAAATTTAATGCATTGGAGACACAATCACAGAAAAATTGCAGCAGGGTGTATTCCGTTTGTGCTCACTTTTCAAATAGCTCCTCATGACTTGCTGCAATCAGTCACTTTAACTCT
This sequence comes from Pygoscelis adeliae, assembly GCF_000699105.1. NCBI lineage: Eukaryota > Metazoa > Chordata > Aves > Sphenisciformes > Spheniscidae > Pygoscelis > Pygoscelis adeliae. Next base: position 5,214,998 of record NW_008825108.1, on the reverse strand, counting down.
TTCTACTCTCTGCATCAAAGTCATCACTGCATAGCCCTTCTGCTTCTTTACAGAGTTTGGCACTTCTAGCACAGCTATAACAATTAAGTTCTGAGTAGTAGGTTCTTTATGTATCTGTCCCTTCTTTTTTATTACGTCTTTCTCTGATTTCAGTGAAAACATTGATTGTCTTGAAAGTATTCAGCATTTTTTCAGCAGCGTTCTTTACCCAGACCCATTTTGCTTTACCCACAAAGCTGAACTTTATAGAGCACTTTGTATGCATATTGCAATGCACTGAGTTCACAGGCAGCTCATACTGCTATCTGACTTACGGACTCTACACACCAAGATCAGTCCTTTAAGTTCATTATATTGAAATCAAATGCTCCATTGGGGTACTACTAATAACAGCTTCAAGATACACATAAAGGACTTAAATTTCTTCTAGTTTGTCTGATCAGTGATCAGAAGTGAAGGTAAAGTACAATGAAAATGCAATGCTTTCCGCTGGAGGAGGTATCACTTGCATCCATGAGTACAATTCTCCTTTCAGATAATAACAGTAATAGAGAATGTGAAAATGATTGTTAGTGATAGGGCTGTGTGTCCAACTGTTTGAATTCTGCAGTCATGTCAAGGGTACACCAACCGTAACTGAATACAGCGCTTTTGTTCTCATGATCAGGCCTGATTATTGGACCAGAAAGTGAGATGAAGATTATAATATACTGAGGTCCTGAGGAAATAGGAGACATACCATAAAGGGCCTCTGTGTGTGTGTGTGTAACTCACTTGGGATTCTTTCTGCTTGATGACTATGGTCTTTACAGTTCTTCTTCCATCATGTTTGGACACTCCTTGTCTGAAGAATTACCTCTTACTTCTTGCAGAAGGCATGCTTGCTTCTGGCTCCTTCTGGAATTTATTTCAGATACCACATCCAAAAACAGTATCAATTGTCAATGTCTCCCAACGAACAAGATATGCATCTGGGTAGACTCCTTTAGTGCACCTCCTCATAGTTGCTGATAGTGGCTCTACCGCATCAGAAATTGCCCTGGGAATAGCTTCCTTTTGTTTGGGTAATGGCTTTTTCCTGCATATCATCTGCCCATGTCAACTAGCCTGCAACCTCTTCAGAATGCTTGCTCTCTCTCTTTGTCACACACACACATCTGACCCATGGGGCACCAGCCAAATATTTGTACTTGGACGCCCTCCAATTTTTTAGCCACATGAAATAGCAGTAATTTCCTAAAGCTCTGGATTCCCAGTCCATGGGAATTAACAGCTGATATCCTTAAGGAGCTCTAAATTTCTGCTTCTATGTTTGTTTTTTCCTATGGCGAACATGGTTTTGTATGAGACAGTTGTCTCCTATAGTAATACCTCTGTATATGTGGAAGACATTGCATTCCCATCCATGCAGAACCTAACATTCTTTGAATTCTCCACCCCCTGTCCCTTTCCCTGCCCTCCCTCAACATTTGTTCTGCTCTACTCTATCCCAGACAGGGACAAATAAATGACATAAACCAGTGGAATTTCATAGTAAGATAAAGTCAAGTAACTTTGGTCAGTAAAGATGTCCTTCCTTATCTCTAGCTGCTCACTAGAACTCCTTGTTTTAGTGATCCCTCTGTCATTTTTATTGTAATATCATCTTAACTGACCTACAGACAGAAGGATTGTCTTTAAAAGACATAGCAGTAGTCTAATTTTTATTAGCCTTTTCTTTTGCCTTCTTGCCCATTTGAAGCTGGGATTCAAAGTTTTAAACAGCCTTGTGTACTTTTAGTTTATACTTAAACAAAAGTCACATGGTGATGATTACTCCTGAATTGCTTTGTAATAATCTCATGATTACTTCACCTGAAATAAATACATACTTTATAGATCAATTTACCTCTTAACAAGCAAGTCTTTGACTCATTAAGATAGAGAATCATGTTTTCTCAACAGTCATCCTTCTAAACCCGCGACTTTTATGTTCCTGATTCATCAGTGGCCAAACTTCAATAGGACATATGACACATGCTTCCATTTTGTCTATCCAGTAATTGGATTGATAGGCAGCTTTCAGGGGTTTTGAAGCTATAGTTTCAAATTCCTTCTAGATGAAGACAACTGAAGTCCACATCTCCTTCTGTGAAAGAAGTGGTCTCACTAGTTGTGATTACGGTAGTAATATTCTGCAAATTAATTGGGCATTGCTTCTCTGTGGCAGATGGGATATCAGGCGCTATGCAATGTCCTGGCCTGGCTTTCAGCTGCTACTCCAAAATGGTGTGCATAAATTCTGTATTATACCTGTCATCCCTGTATGAATGTCTCGGATATCCTAAGGCTTTTCAGATAGACCCAGATGAAGGCTGAGGTATTTGGCTTAGCAAAGGAAGGCATTCAGCTGCTCATGGACAGCAGTAAAACACTTGGAGACAAGGAGCTTTAGCATGTCTCATGCACTTGAGACAATATGTGGTGCGTTTTTCCTGGCATTAGACTCTTAAATTTTGTATAAATATCCTTTTTGACACTTTGTGTTTATTATGTGTCTGCCTTAACTTTCAGTGAGATGCCCTTGGTGAGAGAGAGAAGCATCTGTGAAAAACAAAACCATAGATTTGAAAATATTGGCCCCTAAATTGTTTGTTCCTTCATGTTTTAGAATGCATTTTTTTAGCTTTCAGATCCAGATAACACTCACATGTACATGTCAAAGGAAAAAACCTCTCACTTTCTATTAATAAAGCTAAATTGTGACTATTTCATCATCAGGTTTTTGCTTTAAACCATGGATCTTCTGTAACTTGTATGAAACTATTGGGACATGGATAATTAGGGTGCTGTATTAATCACTGTTGGCAAACTGGAGGAATGATTAAGGCAAAAAATGGCTAATTTCACAGTTTATCTGTGACATAAAATTCTCAAAAAGGGTCATTTATATTGTTAAAAAGATTCCTAGCTATTTTAATTTTTTTTTCAGTGAAACAAAGAAATAAGAAAGATTAATACTGGCTCTCAAATGGCCTATAATTTATTCTTTTAATCAAAAAGTAAATAGAGGATATTACATAATTCAATTTTTGAAAAAACTAACATTTTACTGGATGAAAAACAGAATTCTTGCTATCTGCTACTACTCCTGCGTCTGAAAAACAAATACTTAATGTTTAATAGACCCAATGCAGGAAATGAAGACTGTGTCTTGGCCTTTCCTTTGTTCTTCTCTCCACAGTAGAAATAATGTCTAAATAACCTGTTTCTGCTAAACAATGCTGGGCTTCTGTGGTGGAACTTTTGGAATCCTGTGGGTCTTCCTGTGTTTTTACCACATGTTTTATGAAGGCAGCTGCTGAATGCAATCTTCCCTCTACTTGACATAAGGAATTCTTCTGTCCCTTGCCATTGCTGTCCAGAAGAACCATTTATTTTTGTGAACGTTTATTGCAATTTGCTTCTTTATTATAGAACCCTTCAAGAAGAGAATCATTACAACTCAGTTTAAGAAGCAACGTTCAGTAATAGCCAAATAAAGGGGCTGAAGTGCTGAACATCTTCCTGCAACTAAATGCAGTCCTACTGTCAGAGTGGTTCTAGTCTGAAGGGCCATTCATGCCAAGACCATAGAAAAAATTAGAGATCTCAAACCATGAAATCAACTGCCCATGCCTAGGAGAGCACTCAGCAGTCTGGGTGCTATTCATTGCCACAGCTGCCCACTAACAGCAAGAGGTTTGAATGAGACAAGAGAGGAAGATTGGAACTGTATTTTTGTTGTAATTCCTCCATCTCTGACCAAATCCTCAAACATTTTAGGATTAAAATCATGCCCATGTTTAAACAAGAGAATAGGAGTATAGGAATGTAGAAAGGGGAAAAAAGGAAAAAATAGACATGGGGGAAACAGCACCACAAGATGCCAGAATGGGTTACTGTAGTTTCAAGAAAACAACTCTATTGTCCAAATGTAAACAAATACATGCAGTACTACAACAGATTAGTCAAAACTGCCTTAAATGTACCAATTCAAATCTCTATTAAACCCCTACGTGCAACCTTCCATCATGTTACAGGACTAAGGATACCCCACTGTTGGACAAGGTGGATCTCAGTTTTAACTCCTTCCCAAAAGTGGACAACTATAGCAGTCAGAGTTAACCTTTATTTTAGCTTCACTGTCTGTTAAAGGGCAAGATAGGGAGAAAGTCTAAATGACTCTAGATGAAAGTCTAGATGAGTCTAGAGAAAAAATTAGCTACAGCACAAACCCCTTTGTAATGAAATACTTACCAGCACTTGTTTAATTTTCTCACAGTTAAGTACAACAGCTATGTTTCAAATTGTGTGAAGATGTATTTATAGGTTTGTTTTGGTGTTTATTGATAGGTCAAGATGAGTACAAATAATTATTGGGGGTTTATGGAGCACACAGAACAGTGAAATTTGTAAAATCGTGCATTAACAGTTTTACCATTTCACCCTGATATATCTCTTTTTCCTTAACAAAGTTTGATTTTGTTAATAAATATAAGCAGGAATACAAGCTATATACCAACACTTCAGGTACAGAGCAAGAGAGATGGAAGATGTCATTACTGATACATTTTGTCCCCGCCTATTTATAGGCTCTTTCAGTACCTCATACAGGCAGTTGTCTAAACAGTGGTCTTCATGAATGGATCTACAAAGCATGAGTTTCATGTCATGTAACTTAGCCACCTAGAAATTAAATCCTTCTCTAGAGTCAGTGGAAAAAGATAAATAGGAGGAAGGTGCTTATCTGTCCATTGACCACCTAGGGAGACCAATGACTGTCTCACACTGTCTGACTTTCAGGCAGCACTGGGTGAATAAAACCCAAGGCACATTAAATCCAGATGGAAATTCTGATCAGCTTCAACTAGCTTTGAGGCCATATGTTTTGCCAAAGTACTTCTAACTCAGTTAGCACAGCGACAAATGGTAGCAGTAAATTAAGTGCTAGTATTTTTACCAAGTTTATATCAGATAAGAAGTTTGTGGGATATATGGGACAGATATGTAGGGCACAGGCATTTCTGAGTTCCAAATTCCTCTGCAACAAACAGCAGCAGCAAAAGGACAGAAACTGAAACAGAACCAAGGACAACAAAATCAACAACAAAAGGAAAGAGTCAGAACCTGAGTGAACATATAAAACCTGTTATATGGTCACTTATTTAGGTAGCATTGGTAACAGCAACAGCTTTCCTTCCCTGCTGCTATTCGGGAGTATTCAGCAAATATTAGCCACTCATATGTCATAGACACTATCCACAAAAAAGATGATCCATTAACAATTGCATATGCTCTTCCCTGGTTGCAGTTTCAGAACAGAGGTTGCACAGTTGTTGCTTCCTAGTTTCAAAAAGCTAGTTGACACATAAAACTTTGCAAACGCTTGTCCTCTGGAGGCTGAGAATGACACAGAATGTTAAAGACTGATTTCTTTCTTCTTTTAAATTTTTTTTAAATCCCATCCACTTTCTCTTCCTCACACCTCCCCCTCACTCCCCCCCTCCAAAAAAAAAAAAGAAAAAGAAAAAATGCCTCCTACTTTTTATGCAAACATTTGGTGGTGATTTATGTCATAGCAGCTGCTCTCAAGCCCAAGCTGATAGATAGGACACAATATGACATAAATCCTAAATGGCAAACATATAACTGCTGCATTCAGCTGATATTATACTGTCAATTTCACATAGATGCTATAAAAGAAGGCAGCTAACCCCTTTTGGCAGAAGTGAATTTTTGTATTATTCCTTTTCTTTTTTTTTCACCTTCAGTCCTGATTTGGGAATCTGTTGAAATCTTTATTATTGTTCACTTGGTTTTGCCTTTCCTGCTGTTTGGCTCCTCATTCCCAGGAACTTTCTTTTCTGTCACTGTAACTTTGTCAGTTTGTTCTCAAAGCTGCCAGTCCAACAGACATCTCTTCACACCTTCTCCTCTGCTGTTAAACCAAACTGTGCAGAACAGTTCAGTCTTTGTGGTAAAAGAAAGAACGAAATTTCTATTGCACTCTCCCATTATATAAAGTGTTGGGGAAATGACAAGACGTCAATGGGTGGGTGAAGATGTACGTTGAACTCAGGAAAAAAGTTAAGATCTCTGATGGCACAAAGAAAAATTGAATAAAACAAGTAATACAAACAGAGTCAACAGAAAAATGGTAAACTAATTCATCATGATATTTGAGTGAAAGTCATGGATTTTTCTAGATTGAGATTTCAAAGATACTGAGAAACCGGTCAGAAACTCAGGTCGACCCCAAGACCAGCCCCTTCCTCTAGTTTTGTACTGAAGAGAAACCTTCTTTCTAAAGCCAACACTGACTATTTGTAATCTTTATTTTATAGATTCATAGTTGACAATGCTTCTAATAAGGAGAACCAACTGCTGTTGAACATTTTTTTTTGTTATTAGTTAACCAGGAAAAATCTATTCTAAACCATCCCCTTGTGTTAAAGTTTTTCTGTAAGTATATCTGAAAGCTACTGGAGAGGCTCTGAATTTTAGCACACTGGATAAAACATAATAAAATGGCTAAAATCAATAAACAGGATGAGATGGTCATTGTTATTCCAAACTTGTTTCTTCAAATTGACAGTTGTTAAGCCTTTTTAAACTAAATTGAGACCCAGAGTAGATGACATACCATTGACTAGTGCTTACTGCATGACAGGGATTCTCTTTTTAGGCTCCCATGAATTTTACTGTGATTTATAGGCAAAACTTAGATGCAACTGTAGTATTACATCAAAAATGATACTTCAGTGAAAGGATAAAAGGTGGTCAGTTTGTTCTTTTGGTGACTGGTGATGCTTTTAAAATATGACAAATATTTTCAACTAAATATTGGAGAAAAATATTTTTCATAAGTTGAAAGGTTGGTGGGCATTGATTGATGCTAATATCCCTATTCATGTTACCTAGGCTTTAAAAAAAAAGTCCCTAGTATTGTTTGTAAATCTATAGTACCGATAAGATTTCTCAGACAATGTAAAATTTCTACCCTCTCAACATTTCTGCATTATTAATCCACCCTAAAGAATTTGTTAGCATATAAAAAAGGCTTAAATTACTCCACAATTGAGAATAATTCTCTTAGCTGAAAATGTCTGCTGGCGGGAAGGGAGATGATAAACCCTCCAGGGTGACGTTATGTTTCTGTGTGTGTGTGTGTCTGTGTATCCCCAGGAGAGGCACAGGTGGAAGGACTGCGCGAGGGATGCTGAGGGAAGCAGGTTTATGCAAGTCCGTTTGTCCCAGGGCTCTGGGTAATGCACTGCTACTCTCTCTAGTCTGCAGGTAGGAGATTATGGCTCTGGGGGAGCTCTGTATGCTGCAGCTTAGGCAGTGGGTTTGAAGGCTAAAATGAAGTACCTAGAGGCCTCCAGGCTTCTCTTGTATACAGCTTGGTTACTGACTTCATGCAAGTGAAATGGATTTCACCTGTGGATTGTACCGCACCTAATCTTAATGGATGTTTTAGACTGATCTTTTTAATCCCTCAGTAATATTGTTACCTAAAGAATCCCTCAAAAGCCTATCTTACGTATCTTGCAAAAGAGTGAACTTCTTGTTCTTTTTTGATTTTCTTTGAAGGTAGTAGTAAAAGTGAATCACAACAAGCTCAGCATTGCAAGAGATTTTAAATTTCCTATTAACTGACTTCACTCGAGCTCAGAAATATGCAGCATTTAATCATCACCCATGATTTGTGAAACACTGTGAGTATGCTCACGGCAAGTGAGTGAAAGAGTTTTGTTTGTGGCATTAAGAAGGCCAGAGAAAAGCACTCTGCATCAGTCTAATACATAAAGACTAAGACCATAATGTCAGTGAACCAAGAGCTTCTTAACAACCGGTGTGGTAAGCCAAAAGGCTGCACTTGGGACCTGCTACAGACCAGGCTACAAGCTCTTGGCGTTCCTGAGTCCTTTGTGCACTAGTGGCTGGGGCCAGCAGAGCTGCAACTCAGCTTCCGGTTTGATAGCTGGCTTTCCCACAGAGCGGGCTGTGTTAAGGTAAATTCCCTAAAGATAACAACAAGAAAAGATGAGCTAATCTAAATGCAACTAGTCAGTCGGGTTTAGGTAATAGTCAGTGCCAGGATAATTTATAGTTTTCAGCTTTTCTCAGCATTACTGACATACCGGATCTCAGAAATTGTATTAAGTCATAGGCTGACATGAGTGCAAAGTAATTTGCACAGAGCATGAAAGGAGAGTTGCAAATAACTTTAATATGTTAAGTTTTATTTGAACTTTGTCTTCACATGAGTTTATAGGAGTTAATTCCCATTCTCATTTCTAATAGACAAAGATTAATTGGTCCTCTTTATCAGAACATTTGGCGATTAGGTATGTTCTTCTCTCACAAGTATCTTCCATCATGGAGTGTAGTTGCTCAATAAAAAGATGTGCTCCAAACCAGAGCATCTGTTTTTCAATATACCAATGTACAGCAACAGGTTACTGCTTTTGTAAAGCTATTACTTTTACTGTCAACATGACTGCTGCTAGAAGTTGTCTCATTAGACAGGATAAATTGGAACTGCATAAGAAAATCTGACCAGGCAAGAAATTAAGTTTTATTATATACCTGTATATACCTAAACACACACACACGTACATGTGTGGACACACATAAAAGATAGTATGACTGAAAAAATAATTGTAAAATGACTGCTAGGGTACACAGGTGGATATGACATTTCTGAAACAGAAATACAGTTATTATCTGCATGTGGACAGATTGATAATGTAAGTAAGTATAACATCAGCCCTATTAGAGGCATTCAAGTAAACCGTAAAGTAAAAATGCCCAGATGCCTATTTTGGGGATATTACAGAGGGGCAAAATAGAAAAGTAGAAACACATTTTCTAAGAAAATGAAATACAAAGTCCCGAAGATGGCTCTGGGATGTAAAAATAAACTTAAAAA
>NW_008825108.1:5193145-5206010 GCF_000699105.1 Pygoscelis adeliae | reverse complement strand
CAAAAACTATTTTAATAATGTAATTTCCTCAGCGACAGAGGCATTAGAATTGTAATCCCTGAGGGTACACAGATGAAGGAGTGAAGTGAGCCAGCACTGAAGTTCTGGCTTGGGTTGTCACTCATAATTAAGTCTATAAGTGTCTGATTTGATTGCATGTTGAGTAATGGTTCATTCTGCTTTAAGTATTCATCCAACAAAAGAGATTTCTCTGTACAAGATCTTTAGGGATTGAGAACTGGCAAGGTAAGCTTGTATCTTCAATCTTTTTCTGACCAGTGATTCCACTGTTTATAAATATAGACAGCTTACATAAGTATAAAATTGCAGGATACATAAATCAGTAGGCCTCTACTGTATTCTGAATTTTCCCACTCAAAACAATATTTGTGTATATGTATGAAAGCATGTTCATGCACATACATATCAACCTGTCTATACAGACACGTACTTTTCCCCACCATTCATTTCTCTTATGTTCCTGTTTGTTTGTATTTGCATCTGTCAGTCTCGATACTTTTTCAGCACTTTGTTTCCATCTATAATAGCCTCTTAAATCAGTTGCTTATTTAGGTACGTCTAGATATTAACTACATTGAATGATCAATGCTTCTATCTTTTCCTAATTACTTACCGGATAGCTACATTGCTGATGCAACATGTCAGCATCAAGTAAGCTCTGTAAGGCTTTGCCAGGCAGAAGCATTGTGCTGTTGAAATATACATATTTCAATCCATTGACACTATGTGATCCTTCCACTGTATGGAACATCTCTTGAGGAAAGAAATAGAATCTTAGGTTAGTTTACAAGACAGCTAAAATAGGTAGAAGAATGTATTGTCCTAGATCTTGAGCTGATACACATATTAGTGCAGTACTACTCAGTGACCAGAACAGTGCAAATGTGCTTCATAATTAAAAGCATTGTTGAGGATAAGTGTTTTACATGTGAAAGGGAGGGATAGATTTTATTGGTAGGTCATTTATAAACAAAAAGCAGATTTGTATGACTATGTCTATCCACTCATTGGCCATAGCCAGGCTAATTTAAAATCAGATACTCAACCACACAAGCTTAGAAGATACAAATCATAAATTTTAGAAGTCAATCAGTGATGCAACATTACGATTTCATGCATTCTACTTGGAAGAGAAATAGCCATTCTGGTCTTAGCTAAAAGTCTAACTGAGGCCAATTATACTGAGTTACTTCAGCAGCATATCTCATTCAAAAACTTGACATCGTGTCTGAGGAGGTTCTTGATATCATGGTTTTTTAAACCACGTATAATGCTTTATGAACATTTTGTATGTGGCACAGTGACTGCATACAATAATTTATTGCCATTAACATGTATCTTGGTGTATATTGGCACTCTTCATTTTAGGTAGAAGGAATGAAACACTATCAGAGACCTAAATTACCTATATAGTGTGACTAACCCGCTGTTCTTGCATGAAGCATGAGAATCACAGTCTGCAAACTCTGCCACTTTCATAATTACATTTAAGTAGATCTTAAAAGCAGCAACAACAATAAAACTCTCCCTTTCCCCTCAGTAGCTAAAAGCTATCTGGGACAGTTAGGCTCACATTTTTGAACACAATTTCAATACAGTAATGTGGGAACTAGAAAACTGGGCCAAAACCAAAATGGCAACTGCAACCATCATGTCAAGGAAGGGCAGCCACCTGCAAAGAAAAAGCAAAATAATGATAGTATCTCCCCACAGAAGGTGTTCATGGAAGAGGTGCTTAAAATTGTTAACATTAGGGGGTTATCTCTGACATCTTATGGATTTCACTTTTTGGGAAGACTTGACCAAGGTCTCCACGAAGATCAAGTAGGAGAATCCTTATACTCAGGGGTCATAGTTTGCAATTTTGCAGTGGCAGTTCTATCTAATATAAGGGAATTGTGTAATATTTGATTTGTTTGAGTCCAGACTGGCATTTTTCTTTTGGACTGTTAACATTCCTGTTTCAGTTCCACATTAGCAGAAGCTGTGGGAGTTCCTCAGGAGACAGAGCTCTGGGTACCGTAAGGCTTTCCAGGCACGGGGGTTGTCCAATCCTAAAGAAAACAAGTCTGTATTGCGAAGGTGCTTAGGAAGACAGTGGATACTAAAGCTTGTCTACTCAGTTTCAATAACCTGTGTGTTTGCTTGGCAATGATTCACACATCTCCCCTGTGCACAATTCTTCTTACACTTTGCTGTTAAACTTTGCATTTATTACGTAAAGTGAGTTAACACTTCTCATTCTTTTCCTAGTTCTGTATCTACAAATTCTATATTGCAAACCAGTATTGTTCCCAGTTTCATCTGTGCTTCTTAGAGCAGTTGTCAGAGCAGCTGGGGACCATTATATGATGAGTTAACTTCCATGGAAATGAATATAGTAGCTTGGTGTTTAAAGGCAAGATTTATCCTATGGAAGAACATAAATTCTTGCCAGATGGTACTTTGACAGAGCTTAGCTTTTTGTAGTGCAAGAAGATCTAAGTAATTTTGGCATCCAACAGCAGTTATGGTGGGAAGCTGTGCAACATGATGTCAGGGAGCAGCAGGATTGGGCTTGTCCCATGGGACAGGGCTGGGATCCATCCGGGGAGCCCCACTGGGCTCAGCAGGGCCTGGGCTGGGTGCAGGGCTGGAGTCCCAGCCTGACCCTGCCCTGAACTCCTTGACCCACAGGTGGGGCTGCTCGGCCCTGCCGGCCGCCCTGCCAGTGCCCTCCAGGTCCTGACATACGGACCTACGGATTGTCTCAAAAAATAAGTAAATTTCTCAAAAAATAAGTACTTTTTTTAACCACTAGATTAAGAATCTTATTCAGTGAAAGCATTATGTGTTATACTTATAAGGTAATAATACCCTGAAGAAACACATTCAAGTTCAAGGATTTGTTTGTGTTTACTCTAATAGGTTTGATAGGCAAAAACTAAACAGAAGCATTAGATTATATTGGTTCCTAAAGCTGCTTACAAGTGGATAGTTTTATTTACTAAATATATGACTACCTTCCATTGCAGCAATTATTTCAAATTCACTGGCCTTCTTGTCTAACAACTTTAATAAAGAGCAATGACATTGCAGTTTTATTCCTAGAAAATACAGTATTTGATCAGCTTGCAAAATATTGACTGTAATATCTCCAAATGCACCGACCTTTCCAAAACGATTTTTTCCAAGCTGAAAATGCAAATGCTGATGACACGCTATTAGAAGGATACTTTATGTCTCACATTTATAGCTAGCTACAGTAGGGTGTAACTGTTCTAAGGATTAAGATCCCGTACAAACACATTAAATTAAAATATAAAGCAGATTTGTTACTGTGCTTATGATGGCAATTACTTCTTCCACTTATTTGCGAAAATCCAGTCAACAAATACACCAGTCCACTTAATCTAATGCTCAATTAGCAAGGCAATACATGCATTGTCAGCCTCTCTGTAGGCAGACGTGAAGAAAAGGCAAGAAAGACACTCTGAACTCCACACTTGGGCCTTGTCATTGCGTTAATGTTGTACAGATTTCAAGCTCTTTGCTGAAACAGGGCAAGTTCATATAATCATGGACCATGAAATACGTGACTACAGTTAACAGTCTCTTCAGGGGAGAGAAGTAATTTCCGTATGAAGTGACTGTTGTAAATTTAATGAGTTTCCAAATAGTTGCAAGACAAGATAAAGTAATTTTATATTAGAGTTAATCTTTTAAATGAGAGAGTCTTCTTGCAGATGTTTTCTTTGCTGTTCATTTTTAATCTCCATACTAGATGATGACCAGGGATGGGAAGATATTTATTTTGTTGCCACAGTTCACATACCCAATGAAGAGTGAGTGGGTCTTTACATTCTATAAAGATGTAAAACCATCATGAAAAAGTATCTGAATTTCCCAGGGGCAATTTTTTTTATCAGAAATTTGATCCATGACTGTTCCTATTTCTTTGACATTGTTTGCACTGCATTATAGATTCTCTTTCCCCTGCAGGCATCAAAATTTGATTAATTTTGAATTTCTACACAAACATAGGTATTTATATTTGTCACTGTTCTTATCATGCAGAAATATGGAACTTGTTTCCTTATATGTCAATAAATTATGATTGAGGGACGGCAAGGATATTTTTGCAATTTTCCAGTCAGTAGTTTATTGTGTTTTTTTATGTAGATCCCCCTTCCTTTATGTTATAATGGCAAATATGAAATACCCTTTCAGTGACATTTTTTCACATAGGCTTCTGAAACCCATTTTTTTCTGGTCATGAGTCAAGGAATTCTTCATACTTTCAATTCAAGTCGAAACATCTTGGTTCTTCTTGAATGTATGCAAGGTTTGGTTATGTCTGCTGCTTCCCATTTTTCATTCTCATGTCTGCATTCTGCTTTTCTTCCAGTTCTGAAATTAGAAGAACAAGGAGCAAAATGCTGCAAAAGAACTTGTTTTCAAGGATTTCTGGTTAAGAGGGATACCTGCATAATTCATGAGGACACACTTCCTGCAGTAAGATGCATGTGGTCAAACTTTTGATCCTGGGAGGAACCCCACTGCTCTCAGGGAGATTCTGTGCCTGTTTAAGAGTCTGCCCAAGCTGACTGAATTGCAGACTGGAGGACTTTATTATCATTACTCATTATATTTGAATAGATTGACTAAATTGAGATAAATATCTGAAATTTCAGCGGCTAATCTGAGCTAAATAAGGTTTCAAATCTAGTGGGATTTGACCATTATTGCTAATTACCTTTTTTATTATCATGTTAAAAAGGACATGATGGAACTGTATTGCCAAACAACTTTTTGTTTTGTCACGTTGCTGTGATCCTGTGCATTATATCTGGGTGATAAAAATATTTTATTGTTTGGTGGAGCTTTATTAATGCTTCAGAAATATTATGTGATTGTCCAGATGGAAGAATTCATTTCTGAAATTTAAAGCAACATCATAATAGTAACATATGTAAGTTCTTGTAATATTCATTGTTGAATACATGTGTCCTATGAAATCAAACAGCAATCAAGTTATGATGTAAAAATCCTTCTTCAGTTATGATACAGAATATCACTGGTAATTATTTTCCATACAGTACAAAGAAGATAAGATCTTCTCCCTGCTTCCAGATGGCAAAGATAGAAGGTTATTGTAATGGCATGACAGCTACAGCACATATAAAAGAGTATGTAAACAAGCCATATTTTATGAGAGCATCGCTACAGTAATTTAAAGGTAAAGGAGCCTTTGAGAAACTAATGATTGATAATTGTCAGGTATTTTTATTGACTAACTATCTACAAAATACATTGTAAAGACTTTGAAATATATTATATGATCTATAACCTCTAGAAAGATTAAGTATTTTGACATGTAAAAAAAAAAGACAAAAACAAATTACCTTCAGTTTTGTGTTAGATGGGACACAGATGTAGTAGATGTGCAGGTTCATATTTTGTTGGATTTTGGGGGATGGTAGGAGACTTGATCTGGCATATTCTGACCAGGAAAAATGATAACTTAATATCACAATGTCTAGAACTCTAGACAATATGTTGTACCCATTTATGCAAGAAACCTGCTGTTGGTTTCTTAGTTAGTTTTCTGCAAGATCTATCTCTTGTTATTTAATGAAAATTGCACTGTGTCCCAGGTCTCCCAAGACAAGAGAAACATGTCCTGAAAATATCATCCTTGCCTTGCAAAAATGTTCTAATCATTTTCCTCCATAGAAACTGAACAGGCAGTAACAACTGCCTGTTTATTTTCTTACTTAACAGGCTGTCCTGGTTTCGGCAGGGATAGAGTTAATTTCCTTCCTAGTAGCTGGTACAGCGCTGTGGTTTGGATTTAGGATGAGAACAATGTTGATAACACACCGATGTTTTAGTTGTTGCTAGGTAGTGCTTACACTAGCCAAGGACTTTTCAGCTTCCCGTGCTCTACCAACCAAGAAGGCTGCAGGTGCACAAGAAGCTGGGAGGGGGCACAGCCAAACTGGCCAAAGGAACATTCCATACCATGTGACGTCATGCTCAGTACATAAACTGGGGAAAGCTGGCCAGGGGGGGCCGCTGCTCAGGGACTGGCTGGGCATCAGTCGGCGGGTGGTGAGCAATTGTACTGTGCATCACTTGCTTTGTGTATTATATTATTATTATTTCATTTCAATTATTAAACTGTTTTTATCTCAACCCACAAGTTTTTCTCACTTGTGCTCTTCCAATTCTCTCCCCCATCCCACTGGGGGGAGGGGGGGAGTAGGCGAGCAGCTGTGTGGTGCTCAGTTGCCGATTGAAGTTAAACCACGACACAGGCATAGGTCTTCTCAGACAGAGGCAAGTCAGGAACATTTGGAGAACTTCAGAAAGCCTCTGGGAATGAGGGAGGCTGTTCCACGAGAGAAAGATTTTCATTGAGAAGCAAGAGGAGCACAGGAAAAAAGAGAGAACACCTCATAATTTCTCAGAGATTAGAGGAAGAAGGGCAGGCAAGAAAAGGGGTACAATGGTAGAGTGAGGCTTTCCTATACAAATGGACAAGCAGATGCACCAGTAGCTGATAGAAACTGGTGAAGAGATGTGTCCCAGACGGAAAGCACATTCAGTCAACACAACTTCTTCTCTTCTGTTTCTTTCTCTTTCCTCCCTCACTGCATCTGCCCCCAGGATGACTAATCCCAATTTACAGACTGCAGGGAGTGTGACCGACTGAAAACTCTTTACTTGAAGACTTGTAGCTCCTCCTTACCTCATTCTGAAAATGACAAGGTTGAACTCCTTGATCCTAATAATCAAACACAGAATGATGACAAAATATTCCTTTCTCCAGGATCCCTCAATAGCCACCTAAAGACTGGTTAAGGAATCAAAGAAATGAGTAAGGAAAGGAAGACCAGGGACTGTTCTCTGACCCTGAGGCTAAGTAGCACAGGCATGAGATATGTACATTGTGCCTGGGTCTCCCCTGTGCCCCATGCATTTTTCCTGTGGTAATAAATCTTGAATAATTTTTAATTACTCTTTTTTCAGTTCAAAGTGCATGAAATCACATGTGAGAATGCTGACATCTAAGGAGGATGTAATAGGAATCTGCAAAACTATGAGTGGAATACAGAGTGTGGATAGGGATCTCTGTATCATCCTTCCTGACAGTACAAGAAATAGTGGCCATCAAATGAAGTGAGCAGTACCCAGATTCAGAACAGACAAAAATAAAGCATTAAACCTGTGTAATTCCTTGACAAAATTAGTTTTTGGGGTGCCAAATATTCACACTGTCTCATGAGGAGAGTGGGCATTGATCTGTAAAAGAATTACCAAATATTTTTATGCATGTTCAGCACAGAAAGTTCTCTGAACTGAAGAAAGCTGGGCACTGGGAGTGTGTTGGGCTGTGGATAGACAATTACATGTGTATGTCTTCTCATAACACTTCCTTTATGCTCCTGTTTACTGCTGTGTCCTTGTTGATTTTGATTAGCCCATTCCTGGGAGCAACAGAAAAACGAGGAATATCCAAATGGTTATGGCAGATGACAAATGAAAAAAAAAGGAGGAGCTGGAATGGGAGAGAAGGATGGAATGGTCATAAATGTAGAAAGACTGGAGGACATCGAGTAGAAGATCGCAACAGCTCACCCTCTTCCCTGAAGGTCCAAGGAATTAGTGGCTGTTGCCTGGGATTTCTCCACCTGGACTTGCGACAAGATCAGGGGAAGAAAGGAGTCTTATAGTCTCTAGAGTCTCCCACGCCTCCCAGCTCCCTCCTTTTGGTGGAATGGATGACCACCTGGGCTACAACCAGGAAATGGTTAAAAAGAAGGTCGCATAACTTGACAGGTTCTCAGATATAGCAGGTATAAATAAAAAGATCAGAAGAAAAGTGGATATTTTACTGTCATCTTACAAATATTTAGGCACTTGTTCTATCCTGTAATCCACTAACTGACTTCATAAACCATAGGGAAGACAGGGTTAGCAAACTTTCCTGAATAAGAGTAGAAGAAGTTTCATCATCAATACCTGTGGTGTTGTCTGTGGTGGCAAATTAATCTTTCTGCAAAAAGGAAAACAAATTAGTGCTCCTAAAGAAATATCATTGCCATTTACTCTCCCAGTGTACATTAGCAAGGGTTTTCTTCCAGCAAGACAGTTTCCAGTTATAAATTCAAGCCTTGCACTGAAAAATGATAGAAATGTGGGTCCCTGCAATTTTGCCAATGCAATTAGATAACTCCATTCCCATGTGCCAAAACACCACTAGATTTTTGAGTTTTAGAGTTTTACAGTTTGCAGCAACAGAACATTTTTAATAGGTTTATTCATTTCCACTGTAACAACATCAACAGCTGATCTGCCTCAACCAAATTGGGCAGCGAGTGCCAGTGTCAAGCTACAGTTGTGAGGCTCAGTAAGGCAACGGTCACAATCTGGTGAACAGACAATGAATTCTCACAGCAGTGAGCTGGCTCTGTAAGTCAGAGGAACCTTGCACAGCGGTGCAGTTTGCTGTTCCCATTGTCATCATGAAGTCTGTAGCCATTGATCAGTCCTTTTTCCCTGAGCCTCACACACTAAAACATGAAGTGAAGGGATCCCAAAGAAAGTCCCGTGTGGATCAGCACCTCCGGATGCTCTGCTTCCTCGCTGTTCCTCTCTTTTCATTCTCTTGTTGGTGCTGATGCAGCTGGGAAAGAAAATGTAAATGTAACTGCTGCTGCTGCAAAAATTGCAGCCAAAACCTATTGATTAGTGCAGTAATTGCAAAGTTGCAGCTGTCCAGATAAATATATCTAGCTATGCTCAAATCTAAGCACTACAGCAACGACAGATGGTTTTCCCTTAATTAGGGCTGCCATATTTCAAACTAGGATTTTTCAGAAGGAAATAGTTAGCTGTTACTGAGCACCTATATGCCTAGAATTCCTGGACAAATAAAAGAAGTGTTCAAAATCCTGAATGGTAAAAATTCCAGCTGGAAAAGACAAAGTGTTGTGGAAAATCTAGACATATGTTAACCTTATCTCAGATGGTGGCTTAGGAGTTTTAGAAAAACTCTGGCTATCCAGAAACAGATGGATCCTGGGCTGGAAGAGAGGAATTATGGGATTTTTAGAATTTGTCCCCAGATGCAAAACATAATGGCTTCTAGTTGGTTTGCAATAAATATAACGTCATTCATTTAATTGAGCATAAAGCCTGGAAACAACATAAATGAGTTTGGGATACTATTCACAGTATTTCATGCTTAATATGAAAGAAGTCTCACTGTGGAAAGTGATTAATTATTGGGTAGGTGTCACAGAAGATCATGAAATAAAATTAGGCAGATGATAAATTAAAAAATAAACTTTATTTTAACCAAAATTGTTTAAGAGAAAACTAACTAGAAATGAGGCACCAACACTCCGACAACATCAGTAAACCACAGGTTCAGGATGGTGTACGAGGAATTAATACGGCACAGCCAGCTTTAGAAATGAGCATCCAAAATGTGCACACTCACTCACCTATAAGATGAGGGCTCTCCACCTCAAGGAGTTTCCTTGGGCGGCATCCCGACCCAATGGGAGAGTCCCCAACTGCAGACCCACTTCTCTGAGGAGGACCAACTCCACTTGCCCTCCGGCGGGGCTCCATTTATACCCCGGTTGAATCTGATCTGTGGTTAGTTCTGATTGGCTGAGGGCCTTGACTTTCTTACCCTTTGGCCGAGGTGTATCTGTGACCATAATGACTGCCCCAAGGTGTGCACGTGAGGGTCAGCACTTGCCACCTTAAAGGTGGAAATGTAAGGGTGCAAAAAGTGAGGACGCAGCGGTCTTAATGCCCCCAGTCTTTGTCAGGGTGGGTGCACGTGCCACACAATCCACCCCGTGACCACAGTCACGATTCGACTGGTTTCCTTGAAGTGGTGGTACAGTCACCTCTTGCCTCCAAATTTAAAAGGGAGCGCTGTCTTGGTGAGTTTGGTGCTCACTGTGAATCATCATTTCTCAGTTGTTTAAGGTTGTACTGGAACATCAAGTATACAAAGAGATTTTGAGGGAGTATACTCCATGGTTAATAGAGATCTTGTTATTGCGCACTTAACACAATTTATAACAATACAAACCACAACAATCACAACTACAACCATTATCAGAGATCGGAGAAGGCTGATGAGCCATCCTGACAAAGAAAACCCAAACATATCGAAAACTTTCCCCAACTGTGGTCAATTCTAATTGACTGAGGGCCTTGACTTTCTTATCCTTTGCCTGAGGTGTATCCATGACCATAATGATTGCCCCAAGGTGTGCACGTGAGGGTCAGCACTTGCCACCTTAAAGGTGCGAAAGTAAGGGTGCAAAAAGTGAGGACGCAGCGGTCTTAATGCCCCCAGTTTTTGTCAGGGCGGGTGCACCTGCTACAGTAGGATTTATCCCATCTGATGCTAGCCATCTAAAAATTACCT
Organism: Pygoscelis adeliae; assembly: GCF_000699105.1. Lineage (NCBI taxonomy): Eukaryota > Metazoa > Chordata > Aves > Sphenisciformes > Spheniscidae > Pygoscelis > Pygoscelis adeliae. Next base: position 5,195,548 of record NW_008825108.1, on the reverse strand, counting down.
GTCTAGTCACATCTGGTCCCTTTCTACTCAATATTCAAGGCAAAGGAATTTTCCTTAAGATGGAGATCCACTCTGTTCTAAAATAAATGTCTGAAACAGGAGAGAGAAATTTCTCCACTCTCTTTTTAGGAGTGGTTTATACCTGACAATTCATACAATGGACTAATGCTAATTGTTCTCACTTAAAAGTAATCCCCCTTGTCTAGACAAATCTTTTTTTGACTGCTATGCTGTTCAGTTCAGTGATCAAAGTACATAGGCATGTGTCAAACATAGCTTCCAAAATCAATTGGCTTTCCATTTCTGGCAGCAAAGATAAGAATTACCACACTCATATCATATGTTAACACTGATTACTCTTCTTTTGAATAACACCTAAATTTCAAGAGCAGGATAGAAACAGGAAAACTGACCTTTTGAATTGAGGATAGCAGTTAACTATGTATGGAAAAAAATTCTCCATCACTGACATGAAGTCTCATTTCCTCATAGTAGTATCTTAGTGAAATAAGAGGTGACTGCACTAACACCATCTGCCGGACTGAGAAAGAGGTTGAGCTATCATCACATATATGGCAATATGCAGGGAATCTAATTTTTCCAAATTATCTGATTTTCTTTTATGTGTCTAAATTTGATCGTACTTTTCTGTGGTTATGATAACATCAGATAAGATTTCTCCCTGTAACAGTTTGCCTATCTTACCCATAATATTTTTAATTCTTTTCTTTTCTTTTCTTTTCTTTTCTTTTCTTTTCTTTTCTTTTCTTTTCTTTTCTTTTCTTTTCTTTTCTTTTCTTTTCTCTTCTTTTCTCTTCTTTTCTCTTCTTCTTACCACTTGCGAACGGGGAGTCACAATGTTGTCTTTACAGCCCGGCTATAAGGAAATTTTGAAAACCAATTGCCAATTTAGTTCCTTTTCAAGAGAATTTCAGAACAAACCTTTCATATCTTTCATGAAAAGAGTGACAAAATAGCAAAGCAGAATATTACAACATTTTCTAGAACTCTAAGTTTCTTGTTTTACACTGGTGAAATACTAATTAGAAATGGTTATGAAAAATACTATAAATTTTATTAATGAAAGCTTTCGAATTACTTTCTTGAGATGTCTTAGTCACTGTTTAATTCTTTGCATGTTTATATAGAAAGAAATTCTTCACTTTCTTAACTGACTGTTTGCCATGGACTTATGTCAATCTGAGGTTTAATCAAAGGTCAAAATATAAATATTTACAACTGGCAGGATATACAACACCTCCTCTTCTGGGTTAGAATTCACTCCAGAAAAGATTTTTTTTTTCCTATCTAAATGACTAATATTGATTGACAAGTAGAAACTTCAGTAGAATTGTTTTTCAAGGTCTACAGTTAGCTTGAAATAGCTGTTCTGCAGCAGTTTGAACAGCTGCATTTTCACTCAATAGTATATTCCCACAAAAACAGAACAATACTTTAAATTACACTAGCTATTTCACTGCTAAACAACTTTGTTTAGTAATAGCCCTGCTTGCTCAAAAAGAAAAAAAAAAAAGAGGAAGAGATATAGCCATTTCTTGTGGTAAAAATTTTCACCTTCCTTAACCTAGGGAAAGCGCCCAGGTTTCCCTCAGGACAGCTTCCACATGCAATTATGCTTTGCCAATACACAATTTTGCAATGCATTAAAATTTGTAACAAGGTCAATAAATTTGAATAACATGCTTGAATTAAGATGTTTATTGAACTTAATATGTAGTTCAATAGTAACCCACATGTACTTGTGGTTACCCAAAAGTATGGGTGTTCTTTAGAACTTATCATCACATAATTATTTCTTCTTGCAGAACCTAATCTGGATCCAAGGGATCTTGTATTTAAATTACTAGGTTGACAGAAAAAAAAATGGTTTTATTTGAATTGTTAGGTGTACTTAATATCCTTAGGCTCCCGTATGTTTTTCATTTGGTGTCTTGTGGCTATTTTCCTTTATGTTTTAACTTCTTAGTCTGAGCACAAAATAACATTTGTGAGAAGTTAAGCTGCATTTTACAGCTATTATATCAAGACTGGATTGAGGGGGGGGAATTAAGCATTTACTATAAGTCTGGAGAACATGTCCTATGTCCAAAATTTCCCATGAATTTCAACATCATTGTGCTTTTTATCTACATTTAGAATTCTCATTGGACATCTGTATATGTAGGACATGCAATGGAATTTAGAAATCAAATAGAAAACCTGAATGATATCATATACTACTACTCACAGACGATCAGAGCAATGAATTTTCTAGACGTGAATTTCTCCAAATGGTTTTTCTTTTCAAAGTTTTTATGGCTAATTTGTCAGACAATGGATATTTAAATTAATTGCTATGAACTACTTCCAAGTTTTCTGGATCATTATTAATTATACTTCTAA
>NW_008825108.1:5185065-5193111 GCF_000699105.1 Pygoscelis adeliae | reverse complement strand
GAAAACCACTCCAAGGTAATACTCCAAGTCATGCCTATTTTATTACACATTTTAAGCTTACCAATGATCTGAAAACAAAGCTCCAACAATTTTTTTCTCAAGTGCAAATTTAGAAACTGCAGTCCAAGTGTTTGACACAGAGCTGTGTCATCAAACCATCTTTTTAAACTCATCTCTCATGGGAAAATGTTGTATTTTGAGCAGTGTATCATCAAATATAACCTTGTATTTCTAAAGTGGCCTAACATGTAGTTTATTGAACATCTAAGAATAAGAAAATAACAAGTTGTGTAAGGACACTTATGTGACTAGAAGCCAAATTGTGCTAATGGCATCACACAACAGTACCTGCCTCTGCACAGTATGTGTTTAATTTTGTCTAAACTGCAGTGCAGTATGGAAGAAATGAAGATCCCAAACTGATCATGCTTAACCCAGGCAGGAACTGAAGAGATCTATACAAGCACAACTTTTTCTAAGGCATCAGTTAACAATAACATTACTGCTTAAGAAACTTTGCTATGAGTTTATATTCACTTTGTCTCTGGATGTGAACTTGGTTTGTACTTCATCTCTGTAATATTCAGTTGTTATTATGCCCAAATCTGCCTTCTCTGACTGGCTAGTCACAAGGTTTATTTACACTAGTGCCTAATGCTGAATCAGCATCTCAAATTAACAGTGAGGCAGAACCATGCTATAATGTGTCTCTTCTCCTATGGATCTTTTCCCCTTATTATTGCTACTGGTATTTATTTAAGGCTACATCAGTTTACCATATGTGTCATACCGAGCAACAGAGTGTAAACTGATTGGAAAGATTAGATTTTATTCATTACAAGCAGGGATATTACTCCGCAGACACATTAGAAATGGTGTTTCCTAGCCAGTTTTTGTTCCAAACTAATTTTAATGGTCATTAAAGCATATGGCAAACTAAGATATGAGTGTGCCTTTCCTGCATTTGAAAAAATTCCCCAGGGAGAAAAAAAAAAGGCACCACCTCACTTGGAAAACTGTAAGGGCAAATCTCAATGACGGCTTCAAATAGCAATTAATTTTTCAAGTTCACTTTAGTTATGAGTACAACCATTAGCCTTGGCAGTATATGCTGCCTAATATCCAGTATGCAAGAAAGTTGAGATTTATAAAACTGTAATACTTCTCCTAGAAATAGAAAACTTCTAGACAAACTGGCAAGATACAGACTGGATGGGTGGTCTGCAAGATGGGTAGGAAACTGGCTAACAGGTCATGGTGATCAATGTTCAACATCTTCATAAATGATCTGGATGATGGGATTGAAAGCAGCATCAGTAAGTTTGCCGATGACACCAAACTGGGTGGTGAGGGAGGGAAAGCCTCCCATCAGGAGGGAGAGCCATCTTACAGAGAGACCTGGACAGGCTGGAAGAGTGGGCTAGCAAGAACACTATGAAGATTAACAAAGACAAATGCAAAGTCCTGCACCTGAGATGAAATAACCTAATAGCCCAGTACAGGCTATGATCTGTGTGGCTGAGGAGCAGCCTTGCTGAAAGGAACCTGGGGGGTCCTGGTGGACGACAAGCTGAATGAGTCAGCAGTGTGCTGCTGCAGCAGCAAAGGCAAATCAGATCCTCGGCTGCATCCGCACGGGCATTATTAGCCGAGATAGAGATATGATCACCCCACTCTACCCAGTGCTTGTCAGGCGGCACCTGGAGTATTGTGTCCAGTTCTGGTCCCCACAATTCAAGAAAGATGCAGACAGACTGGAAAGGGTCCAAAGGAGGGGCAAGAAGATGACCAAAGAGCTGGAGAACCTGCTCTGTGGGGAAAGATTGGAGTTAGGTCTTTTCTCCCTGGAAAAGAGAGGGCTCAGGGGGACCTCATCACAGTATTCCAGTACTTAAAGGATGGCTACAAGGAGGATGGAGACTCTCTCTTCACAAGGAGCCACATGGAGAAGACAAGGAGCAATGAGTACAAGTTGCACAGGATAGACTTTTCATCTTGGTATAAGAAAGAACTCATTTACAGTGAGAACAATCAATCACTGGAAGAGTGTAGAGTCCCCATCACTGGAGTTTCAAGGTGTGCTTGGACAGTGTGGGTACTGGATAATCTCATCTAAGCTCCCTTTCCCATGAAAGGTGGGACCAGATGATCTTTCAAGGTCTCTTCCAACCTGGGCTGTTCTATGATTCTACAGTTCTAATAATGGAGCATCAGCAAAGTGGAAATTGTTACAATATGAACGTACCAATAGCAGCAAAAGGAGGACTACAGGACTATCAACTCCAGAGTACCAACTGAGTAGTAACATTAGCTTCATTGGTGTAGTGCAAGCTGCTACTAGGCTCATTTGGTCCTTTGAGTACGCTGCATTTTATGTTTCATGATTCAAGGTCTTTCTCCCACATATCTCCAGAGGGAGGGCATGATTCTTCACTGTCCTGCCACATCGTTTTTGTGCTTGTACAAAGCAGGATCTAAGAATCACTTCCATGACTTCTTTGACCAGTTTAGACTTGTTTCATTAAATATCATTCAGTTTTTCACAGGTTCTTCCTTCACTTACTTTAGGGTGAAAACCCACACTTTTGTTCACAACATCCAAAGTTTGGGTCTTCATAGCACTGTGACCTTCTTTGCTGGTCATGTTTTTTCAGAAAACCCTACCAGCTTTAGTGACAGTCAGAAATCTCCCTTCAGAAGGGAGATTTGCTTGCTAGGTCCTTGCAGTAGTACAGGACAAATTGCTCTTAAATAAGAATTTATTTTCCTCTAAGAACATAGGAATTGGACAAAAAAAGGGGTAAAACAACTAAAAGACTTCACACATCTTAAAATTACTTTCCAGATCAGTCTGATTTATTCTAGATATTGCAACAGTCAGGATGGCAAAGCAGACTGCTTTTTCTCTGGAGATAGCATCTTCCCAATATTTGTAGGAACTGAGTTTTTCAGAAGTTATCTTTTCTGATCTTTTCTTCACACCCTTTTCTACAGGTGTGAAGGTGTATTCAGAGGTACAATGTGCATATTATCCCTGTACATTTTGATAATGGGCGTTACCTAAAGCCATCTTCTGACTTTGTCCAGAAATACAAAATCACCCAGTTCTGAGTTAACCTATTATTCTTTCATAACAAACAGCAGAATAATAATCATAAAAAGGTATAACAGTCACACTGATATCTCCCGCATTTTTCACACAGTTTCCAGAAGGACAACTGAAAATGCAACAAAGGGTCTTGCATTGGAGAGTATCTTAGCATAAATAAAAAAAATCAGGCTGATCAAGTGTACTTTTAAACTTCTCAAAATTAAAAAAAAAAATTAATTTATTAAAAATGTTATCAGACATGATAGACTGGCCACTGATGTTAGAAATTTTACCTTTATATCCCACCTACAAGAGGGCTTTGCTATTTTCATAAGAATAACTGACAATACCTTGTTTCTCTTAGAAAGAGGCCTTTCTCAATCTTTAATGTGAGTACAAGGGGTCCCACAATTTGGTAGACTTTCCTCAGACAACATTAGAAATACTCTAAGGCACTTAACATATGGAAAGAGAAAAGAGTTTTCCTGATAGTTGAAACATCAAAGTGTTTTTAAGAATACGTATAGATACTGTGTTTTCTTTCCAGTAGTGAGGACAAAGGAACATTACTCATTGGTTTGACTTACAGATACAGCTAACAGATAAATCTCTTACTGTACTGTATGTAGCCTGCAAATATTAACCAAGAGGCCAGACCATGCAGCTAAGATTAAATCTTCTCTATCTATACCCTAATTATTATATCTTCTGTTTTTGTGCCATAAGAAGAAAATATCCATGCAGATGGTTTTCCACAGTTAATGACTATGGAACTAGCTCTGTGAATGCTTCAAGGTTTTAAGGAAATACTTTCAGGCTGAAAAGTCTTGAAAAATATATTTTTACTCTGGTCATTACTCATTTAAAGTAAAAAAATATACTAACGTCCAATTACAATTTTTTGTTCTTTTAGTTTGTCTATTTATTTGTCTATTTATTTTTACCTTATTCATCATGAGGACCCCTCATTAAGGCTATTCACAGAGTACAGTGTTAGTCAGCTGGACTAATGAAATCCTAATGAAGTAATTGTAAGTTATTTGTTTAGACTGAGTGTGACTAGGATCAACAAAATTTGCACCTAAGTTATCTCATAAGACTCATTCAGGAAATCTGTGCACAGTTCAAGACAGACTGTGAGCACTGCTAACCTCCCAGAATTGTTCCTTGAGTGTAGCCCTGCCAGGATACACAGCCAGAGGGGTCAAGCTTTATCACTTTTTAGTAATTAGTTTTTGAATAGAGCTTTGGAAATACAAAGTGCTTCTCAAGTGCTATAATTATCATTTCCCTATACAGCAGCATAGTTGAGTTGCAAAGCATGAAGTAAGGAAGTAAGATTGACCAAACCTCTAACACTTGGTTATAGAAATTATTGTCAGAGAGTATGAAATAAATTGCATTTCAGGTAAAACCTGCTGGTTTATTGTGTATTTTTCAAAGTTTGGCTGTCTCTTGATTACAGACTAAGAAATCTTTATATCACCTCCAGCAAAGAGACAAACCATGTTTAGTCAAGCTCAGTGATTGTTACGAATGAACATGTTGCTCAGCAACCAGATATTGAAGCTAGATGAGTGGACTTGTGATGGTAACTTTTGCTTTAAATTTCCTATTTTATTTTCTAAATGCTTCTGTTGTGAGTTTGTTCTTCACCTCAGTGAGTTAACCCTTCTTTTCCACCTGTTTAGCGTGTCTTTTACCATATTACCCTACCTTTTTTTCATGGAAGTGAGGCAAGATGACTGTCTGAGAAAAAATATATGGTCACTGAATTCTCACAGTTGTGATACTCCCTAGTTACCATCATTGCTGTGGTAACTGGAATTAAGGATACCCAACGATTCTGAAGGGACCTCTTGGAGGCCAGTGTTTTAGGACGGTTCTCCAAAGTTCCCTTTGACAAACTGCCCATGAACTTTCAAATAAATCTGCATGAGACACTATTGAGGAGATGGAGCTTCAGGCAGCTGAGGCAGCCCACCACCTTTATTGTCTTCTAAGAAGTCTGGATGACAGAGTTGCTATATAAGGTATACTATTCCCTCCCATCTTCTTCACCATTGCTTTATATTGTGTAGCTTGCCTTAGTAATAATTAGGGTCACTGCATGGCTGCAGCTCCCAGGGGTTGTCACAGATTTTACATATCTTCATATTTTATTTCTATGACCCACATCAAAAAAAAGTGCAATGAAGAGCTTCTTTATAACAAGATGCTAATTAATTTCTGTAATATTTGGAGCTTCTGATGATCCTCATGCTTTCTCAGCCAATTATTCTTTCAGGGACATCACTGATGCTGACAATCTGTGGATAAACTTTTAAAATAGCACTGCAAGTCACCAAGACCACCTGCCTGCCTGATGATTCCCTATCACCACGCTGCTCATCCACAAATTCACCGTAATAGGAGATACCCATTTTCAGACAGAAAAAAGTCACTTTCTTTAACAATGAATGAAGAACTTTCTTAACCCAAAAGAAACATAATCTCCTTAAAGCTATTCTTGTTTCCTGTGCTCTGCCTAAAGGCTTCCCAGTCCTACTGATTTTCCATTGCGGTTTAAGAACATAACATGTATTCCCACACACATACTTCCCTCAGTTTCCTCTGAAACACATGGATTCCTATGTGAAATCTACCTGAGAGCATACTAGTACAAAAAGAATGAAAAAATTCATCAAACTGCTGATGTAGTGGAGAGTGGCATGATGTCATTCTCTCTATGGTTTCACTGTCCTCACATTCAGATTTTGGCTTGCTTGAGTGAACACAAGAGCTTTCTATTTGATGTACCCCTTTGGTGTTTCCCTTACTCATCCTTAAAATGTTATTTGGTTTATCCTCATTTTTGCTTCATATAAGTTTTTATATTTGGCCATGGCTCTCAGGAATCTTTCAAGCCTTACTGTTCCATAATCAGTGTCACAGCTTGTTTCACTGAGTCCTTCTCCTAATTAATCTATTTGAGAATAATAAAACTGATTGCCTGGGAAAACATTACCTTTTCTGTGGTTGTTCATTCTGAAAAGGGGAGGAGATGGAGACCAGTCAACAATCCCTTGCTTAATAATAATTAAACCCAGCACAATGGAATGTATTGTTATGCTCATTTTATGCTCTTTATGGCAAAGTGAAAGGTTGATAGTAACAGTGTGCTAAGAGAAAGATGGTGCTATCAGATGAATAATCAAAAAGGCTGTCCCCATACAGGATATGAAATATCTAAATTCCAGTCTCAGTTTTTGGTTATAAAGAGAATGCTGAATCTGAAGCTGTAAATGAAAGGAAAAAAAGTGTAGCATCCATTCTATGGCATGACAAGGCTTAAAAATAGTATCATAAAATGTCGCTGATTGATTAATTTTATTTTGGTAGTGTACAAAGACTATATTAATATGAAATTACCTTCTTATAGGTATAATCATAGAATAAAAGATAATTCCTGACCCAAAGAATTTATAATCCAAATTTTCAAGATTAGAATAGATTTTGATATTTGAGGGAAAACAGTAGCCCGGAAGAAGAATGAACACAAAGCAAAAAATTTTTTACAGGAGTTCCACTGTTTTGGGGTTTGGAGAAAACCAGGAGATAGGAGTGATATTATAAAGGTGTACACTATGTTGATTTAGAGGGAGGGAAGAAATCATTTGGGAGGGGATGTGGAAAAAGCAAAAAAGGTAAGGAGAGCGGGGCAGGTAGGAATAGTGCAGAGGGGACTGTTAAGCATTTAACGGTATATGTTCACTTGAATCCTGCTCATTTTGAGTCATATGAAGGAGATATGAAAGTAAAATTAGTGCTGGATTATTGTCACTGGGATGAAATATCAGCTGAAGTACTTCCTATTTGTTCTGTGGATATGTATTGTTCTTCCCTGAACTGAACACCCATGGTTACACTTCTGGAGTAGTTTTATCTGCTTGGAAAATTCCTTAGAACATTTTTGATGTGTTCTTCTATGAGCTTTGCAATGTAGAAGACTAGTTTAAGAAAAAATTGCCATTGAAAACATGATTAAAATATATTTATGTTGGTAAAAGTATAAAGTTTAAAGATTTAAAAGAATATCTGAAACATCAGAGTTAATAAAAACCATTCTCTGGAGTAAAAATTTAGGTGAAGTCTGAATTAATTCTCTTCTACCATGAAATTTTCTTGTTCTGTTTTATTACTTTCTGAGAAAAAATTTTTACGTTTTTATTTTTATCACTTCCTCTACTTCCTAAATTTGGAATTTTAGGCTGTACATAGTGAATTTCAGTGAGATACTCATCCTAACTAAATATAATTGTATGTTCTCCTTTGTTGTTAATCATCAGGCCCAGCCAGCACGGGTTCATGAGAGGCAGGTCCTGCTTGACCAACCTGATCTCCTTCTATGACCAGGTGACCCACCTAGTGGACAAGGGAAAGGCTGTGGATGTGGTCTACCTGGACTTCAGTAAGGCCTTTGACACCATCTCCCACAGCATTTTCCTGGAGAAGCTGGCGGCTCACGGCTTAGACAGGTGGACTCTGCGCTGGGTCAAAAACTGGCTGGACGGCCGGGCCCAGAGAGTTGTGGTGAATGCAGTTCAATCCAGTTGGCGGCCGGTCACGAGTGGGGTTCCCCAGGGCTCAGTATTGGGGCCAGTTCTGTTCAATATCTTTATCCATGATCTGGACGAGGGGATCGAGTGCACCCTCAGTAAGTTTGCAGATGACACCAAGTTGGGCGGCAGTGTTGATCTGCTCGAGGGTAGGAAGGCTCGGCAGAGGGACCTGGACAGGCTGGATCGATGGGCCAAGGCCAACTGTATGAGATTCAACAAGGCCAAGTGCCGGGTCCTGCACTTCGGCCACAACAACCCCATGCAGCGCTACAGGCTTGGGGAAGAGTGGCTGGAAAGCTGCCTGGCGGAAAAGGACCTGGGGGTGTTGGTCGACAGCCGGCTGAACATGAGCCG
>NW_008825108.1:5176335-5184612 GCF_000699105.1 Pygoscelis adeliae | reverse complement strand
AAAGATGTGTAGATGAGGTGCTTAGGGACATGGTTTAGTAGGCATGGTGGTGTTGGGTTGACGGTTGGACTCGATGATCTTGGAGGTCTCTTCCAACCTTAATGATTCTATGATTCTATGATTCTATGAAAATGCGCTGTTGGACTTCACCAACAAAAATAAATTCCCAACATCCAAAATCACAAAAAAGTCTGCTCAGCACAATAGGAAACCTAGCATGGGAATAAATACAGCCTGGAGCTCTGGATCCTATGGTTTAAATCTGGAAGGCAGTATTTCTCATCAACACACATTAGCAGTTTCTGGTTTAGTATTGTAAAGCTGATTATGATGATAAGACATTGTATAGAAAAGTTCTAACTGTGCATAAAAACAAATTCCATTTTATTCTTTCCATCTTGATTGTATTAGTCTAGGAAAAGGGTGGTCACATACTAGCACCCTTTAGCAGGGAAAAAACAAAAGCAGTGCTAGGGAATACTAGGGGTTAAAGTAGCAGCTGAACTGCTAAATTCAATGACAGAATAGTCACTCCCAGGCAGCATACCATCGTCAACTTGCAAGACATTGTTTGATTGTTGGCAGGCTTCACCTGTCTGCATATATATATATATATATATACACACAGACACACACATATACACACACACACACACACTTTAATGTGAAGCTCCTGGAGAGAGTCAGTCCTTTGCTTTGAGGAACTGCCCTGTAGGGAATGCCACCAGGATTACAGGTAACTCAAATGGTGCTACAACCTGGGTTAGTTTATTCATTGTTTTAGATGTAGAAATCAGAGTGTTTATAAATGAGAACTCTGGCTGGCAAATGTTCTCCATCCTTCTCCTCTCATGACCAAAACCTCCCTTTCCTCTTGTATGCATGTCTCAGATATAACCAGAAGACTTTGTTCTGAGGAGAGAAGTCATTCAAAACTAATTGTTATTGCTATGCAAATCATACTATTATTAATAACAATGTTTTGGTGAATATTCAAATGAACACCAACATGACCATGCTGTGTCTTACGTATTTAGAGAACAATGATTTCATGCTATTTTTCTGAACAGCACAACAGGGCTGGGGGTGGAATCCAAAAACCATTGCTGTCCCAATTTAAATGTCTAACCCTCTGAGGGTGATAATTTTTTATTAGGAATTCTAAAAATATGCTGAACACAACTCTCTGTGAGAAGAGAAAGCACAGCGATTAAATAGCAGTTCACATAAGAGATTGCAATTGTTGGGGCTGCAAGGAGATAAGAGAAGTGTTGGCAATATTCTCATTGCAATCATTACATTTAATACAGAAGAGGGCAACAGTGGCAAAGTGAATAGCAAGCTAACGATATAAGAGGAATAGTAAAATAATACATGTCACATTCCATAGCAATAAAGACTGATGTCCTTGAAGCTTCCCCTCCTGGGACTTGCAGCTGTGCACACGCACACCCACATGTAGATTCATAGATCTCATGTAATTTTAATACGATTACACCTCACATTACACCTATATGTAGATTTCTACTCCTCTTTCATGGTTCATTGTAGCTGAACTTCAGGGCTTAATAGTACATTTGCAGACACTTTCAAATGCCTACGTGATTCCCTCTAAACTTGAAACAACTAGGTTTTTGTCTCCAGAAAGAACATAACCTTTACTATTTCCAATTTTATTGTGACTGTAAAGTTAATTTAATTTAATGAAATTCTACAGCTGAAGTTATTCACCATGATTACTGCCATGTGGCTTTTTCTTCCAGCATTTTTTCCTGCCTTGCTCCTGTCTCTATTATAGAGAGCTCCTGTTTTGCTAGGCTGCTAATACAGTCTAATGATGAGAGAGGCAGAGACCTTTGGAAAGGTTTCGCCATCCGTATGCAGACCGCACCTCTCACAGTGTTTACTGCTTTTACAAGCAACAGTAATCTTTCTCACGTTTGCTGTGCCAATAATGAAGTCTTTATTAACACCCCACCCTCTTTATAGACTTGATAGAAGCAGATGCTCCATCTGCTTAAATATTTGAAAAGTTACTCCTAAACCAACATTTATAAAGATGCTCATGAGTACATCTGGAAAGAATACTGTGGATGCAACACTGTCATATATTACTATGATAAAGCAGTAGCAGTATTCCTTACTTCTGTATTGTTATTTTCCTTATTGAATGCTGGATTCCTAAGAAGGCAAAGGCTAAATTTGGGTGCCTAAGTAAAATGTGAGTAAGTAAAAAAGCCCTGATTGACTTCAGCTACATTTAAGTGGTACCATCATATTCCTCTTGATTATTTGGATATGTGGGCTAAGCTCTGAGCTTGTGGAGAAAAGAAGTAATGCACTGTGGAGTTTCATCTTCAGGGCAAAAGGGCAAAAGGACAAAAGGCTCTTCATCTTTTTTGGGACATAGGGGTGCCAGCTAGACACCTTTAAAAGAAGATTGTAAGTAGCCCACTCTAAGACAAGGCTAATGGTTCCAGAAGTGGCATTTCCATACACCTCTATGATTTTGTATGAAAGCACTAGTACTTACACACTCTATCAGACATGAAACCTCTATCAGACATGAGACCTGGTGGTATATACAGATCCCATTCTTGGATGTTTGACTTGTCCCATGATTTCAATGAAGCCACAGCAGACCTAAGAAATATATGTCACACTGTTAACCCTGGCCATTTGTAATAGTCCTTGAGACTTCACAAAGCTTTTCTGAGTTTGTGATATTACAATTAAACCACTTGACTTTCACTCCAAATAGGGCTGAGTGTCTCTCCAAGAAAAGCTCACAGTGCTTTAGGGACAAAATCTCTTTCAGCACTGCTTTCTGAATAACAAAATGCGTAAGAAAAAGGGGAAGAAGAAGTAGTTATATCTCCTCCTAGAACACAGACAAATTTAGGAAATAGAGGAAGTGATAAAAATAAAAAAGTGAAAAATTTTTCTCAGTAATAAAAGAAACTGGAATTGTCAGCCATTTTATAATTTTCCCTCATTTCATGTTTAAAAATGCCGTTGATCTGGCTTTTTCATGTCTCGTTGAGCACCAGTCCTGCATGTTAGTTAAGTTGCAGAAGGCTGTAGCAGAATGAGAACGTGTATGCTGTAGTCCTGATCCTGGCTAGACAGCTGCATCTTGATGGAGGATCTGGGCTCAAAAATACAAATTAAACTTTTGTTCACAGAATCACAGAATGACTGGGCTTGGGAGGGGCCTCTGGGGATGGTCTAGTCCAACACCCTGTTCAAAACAGGATCAGCTAAAGCCAGTTGCTGAGGGCCGTGTCCAGTCAGGTTTTGAGTATCTCAGAGGATGGAGACTCCACAAACTCTCTGGGCAACCCCTGTGCTTGACACCTATTACAGTAAAAAAGAAATAAATACAAATTTAAAAAAGAAGTTGTTTTCTGATATTAAGTGGAATTTCCTGTATTTCAGTTTGTGCCCATTGTCTCTTATTACGTCAGGGGTCACCAGTGAGAAAAGTCTGACTCCGTCTCCTTTACTGGCCTCTGTCAGTTATTTTTAAACATTGACAAGATCCCCCTGAGCCTTCTCTTCTCCAGGCTGAACAGCACCCACTTTCACAGTCTCTCCTCCTATGTCAGATGCTCCAGTCCCTTAATCATCTTTGTGGCTCTTTGCTGGACCTGCTCCAGTATTTCCATGTCTCTCTTGTACTGGGGAGCTCAGGATTGGACCCAGTAGTCCAGATGTGCCTCACCAGTGCCGCACAGAGGGGAAGAATCACCTCCCTTGACCTCAGCTGTGGTCTTTAGAAGCCTTAATATTGATCTTTTAAAGTTAACAACTCTTTTTCTTTTAGACTTCAAAATAAATATTTATTTCAACCAGACCCAAAGTGATTTTCTTCTTTCTTAGAAGGGAAGAATTATAGTAAGGGCAGATGGAAATAAGAAGAGCTACACTGGACAGACTAAGTTACATTTGTGCTATGAATGCATTGCAAGTATTTATGTTTTTATTAGTAGCTGTAGGAACATTGAGATATTTATTTATTCCATCCTATACAATTCCTGAGGCTGAATATGTTGGCTTTAGCAACATTTCTATTGTTAGTTGAACCTTAAATATTCAGGCATCTCAATGCCGTTCTTCACCTAGCTTCTTCAGCTAGCTTCTACATACCACTTTAAGATCATATTTAAGATGGCTGAAGACCTAGAGTAAACATTTTTATTTAAGTATTATCCATGACATGCATGTATAGCTGCAGAAAATCAATGGACATCTTTAGAAAAGCCAAAAAAACCCACAGCATATTTAAGTATCTCAATGTTATATTTCTCTTTCAATTTTAATGGGTATTAAAAATGAAGTATTCTCTCCAAGATTAACTTAATCTTGTTTAGCTGATAACTGAGAAATATTAAGACTTGATTTGATTTTCTTGGTCTCATGTACTCACTTTCTGACATTGCTTTTCATCACTTCAAAGAAAAATCATGAATTCTGCTCCTAATGTAAGTACATGTGCCTTCTCCTGGGCCAGTCTGGGCTCTCATTTCCACTTGTGCAAAATAAGATGCCTTAAGAGTGATTATGGGCTCTCTGAGATATATCTGCAATCAGAATTTGGCCTATTGACTTGAGAAGCAGCTTTGTCCTTACTTGTGAAAATAATCTGATATATTTTCCTGTACTTATAAGTAGAAAATATGGGGTTTAATTCCAGGAAATTTTAAGAAGCTGGAAGCTGAATATCCAATTCAGCACAGCATTTAAGCACATGCTTAAGCAGATCTGTTCATGTAATCATTTGATTCCATTTATCTACCAAAGTGTTAGATTGAATTAGTCTGGGAATTCTAGAAACGGGCCTTGCCTCCACTTAAGGACATGGTGTTTCTGTTGTTAAGGGTTGCCTAAGAAAGAACAACAACAAAGGTTTTCCTCATGATTTTTCCCACATGCACAAAATGCTTATGTGCAAGAATGATTCCTGTACATGTATATATGTACTTTGGAAAGTCTGAATAAATTTGAAACAAAATTGCCATTTGAAAGCAATAAAAAATAAAGCATCATGTTAAATTAAGTCTGGTAATAAAACTAGCAGTAATCAATATGAGCTTATGAAAGGATGATTCTGTTTAATTAATTTGATATCTATTTTGATCAGATTACAGGATTGATTGATAAAACATAATGGAGTTGCTATTATTTATTCAACCTTCTATCAGACTACTGTTCATACTAAATATTACTAAATCATTGTAGCATATATTAAAACTTTAAACATTTTTTCAGTAAATACTTTTCTGAAGTTGAAGAACTGTCAGAAATCTGGAAACCCACATTCACAAGACTCTCAGTCCTTGTGCAACAGTGGGACAGGGTCATATGTCAAGTACAACAAGTTAAGTCAGGGATTTGCCAATATATACATGGACTGATTGCCAAGACAGTAGACTGAGGGTGGAGAATACACTTTCATGCCCTGTCCACTTCTACTCCTTCATCCATCTGGTGCAGAGTTGTGGAAGAAGAAAGGAGCCGCTGCAGAGCAAATGTGTGAGATACAAGTCCTACAAAGGTGAATGGAAGTGGGATGAGGCTGAGAGGCAAAACAGCGTACATCATCATGTGTACATCAGAATGAATACTTAAATTCGACAGGTCTGTGTTTGTTCTATTGCCTGTTCTCTTGTCACTAAATATCTTTTAGGAGGCATACCATAACAGGCAAATTCTAACACCAGCTGAGTGAGGAGCAAATAGGGAACAATCAGAGAGGTGCTATCACTTCCACCTGGACAGAAGGTGGCTTTCCTGTAAAAGTTCCAGAACAGAAACTTTCTGTGGAAAAAGCTCACTTTTAACCAGCTTGTGAAAGAGCATACGCTGAAGTGTGGCTAAACTGGGCTAGCACTGGGGATATGCCAGAAATCTTGCCATTTCTCCATACAGCTTGCTCACCTGGATCATGTCTTCTTGATTCCCAAGTGAGCTATCTCATCAGGTTCCTTTGCCCCTCTTCCCCTTTTCTTTGCTGGGAATGTGGGTCCATGTGTCCTGCAACACAAGTGGGGTGTTCCAAGTGTCCAGGGCACACAGCTGCTGCTGTGCATCTGCAGCTCTGACAGGGAGGGCATGCACAGTCCTCTGATATGTTCTGCAAGCATCCATATCACTGTCTGCCTGCAGTTGAGTCAGTCTGTGCCTTGGTCATGAGTCCAGCACACCTTGACTGTTCATGGACAGTTGTCATTCTCTGAGCTATCCAGAAATCCTGGACAAGTGGTGAAGTTATTTTTCTGCTCAGATTCAATTTCCAGATGGTAGCAGACAACATATTTGGCACAAAATTACTGTACCTTGAGCTCAGGGGACTGGAACAGGTCAGTGAGATTAGTACTTTAGAGACTAGAAGGAAATCTACTGCCACTGGGCAAAATTGTCTCATTTTTCCTTTACAATGAGATTATCCACCAATGCCTGGTGAATTTCACTGCAGTACTTCAAGGTTTGGTAGCTTTGCAACAGAAAATGTTGGGTAGCCAGAGGTTGTGTTTCCAAACCAGTCAGCTAAAAATATTAGCAAAGCCAAAAGCCAGACATAATTCTAAACTGAAATGGGTTTTCAGCACTATGAATATGGATCTGTTTAGGATGTCTTGATGTGATTTCGGTTGGAAGAAATTATTTTAATATGGATGATATTCAGAGGACTGAAATTTGATTTCCTGACCATTTCTGTTACATTATATAGTATGAATATAATTTGAGTTCATCTGGTTTAGGTAGTCTCCAGTCCTTGCCCCCTACTACCACTGAACTACTCTTTCAAGGCCTTTCTGGAAGCTTTTTATCACTATGTGTTGGAAACAGAAAAAAATAGCAATCAGATACATTGCTATTAAGTTGTAACTTTAAAAATTAGAGTTGTGCTAATTGTAATCAATGAAGAGAAGTCGTAGCAATTTCAAGTTGATGTATCATTAAGAGGTTCAAGAGACTTATTGTGTGAAAAAATTAAAAAAAAATCTGTTTTTAAATCATCATCAGTCAAAACCTTAATTATTTTCTCCAGCTCTCCTACGCACACACTCACATGCACATATGCATTTGTGAGGCTATAATCCATGATTCATCCCTCTCATGTTCAAGAGAAATGGCACTGGCTTTCTGTTGGTATTTATCACTGCTATGCCCCAAATCACTGAAAATGGCCAGATTCGGGTGATGAGTTCAGTCTCCATACCTAAATATTTGACTGATTCCTTCCGCCAGTCCCATTTCTTTAAAGCATTCTGTAATCTACAACACTTGAAAAAGATGCCACAGCTAACGAGAAGAAAACATGAACTACCTGGCATAAATTCAGCAGGTTGTCAAACAGCGTTATTTGCCACACAATAGTTCAATCAAATGCTTAGGACTAAAGCCTTTATGCTCAATTACATGGATTTTTTGCATACAATTGGACCCTAATCTCATGAAAAATTGTCCCTTGGGCAATGAGTATTTGACTGTTGAGGATCTTTTTCAGAGGACTGATGGGTGATCAAAGTAAAAAAATGTCTGATTTAATGCTACATTAGATTATTAATAGGTATAATAAACCCCCTCTAAAACAGAACCAAAGTCACAATACAGAAAATAATTTAGCACTATTTTCTCTGAAACTGTACCCCCAGACTATTAAACCCTGTTACATGCTAAAACAATGCTAGACTTCACTGGTAATGACAGAGAGATTCCAGATTTGCAAAATAAAGCTATGCTTTAGGCTGAATATACTAACAAAGCTGATACAACTCTTCCTGTACAAATAAAATTAGTAGAAATAAAATCTAAATCATTAAAGGCAATGCATTTTCATTCTCATTTGTCTTTTGCTATTGGCAGCAAAAAGTATTGTCCTTTTAGTCACTTATAAAACAAGTTGTTTGAAAAAGGACTGCATCACAATTTTCGTGAATTTCATCAAGATTCTTGGACTCTCAATATGCAAAGATGTTCAAGCTCGGAGAAAAATAAAAAGTTCTCATGTTAGGAGATTTCTCAGAGAAATTTGAGATATTTCAAGAAGTGAAACCCTTTGAGGACTACTCCAATGTCCTTGCTTGTCTTCTCCCAATTTAACAAAAACCACAGAATCATAGAATCACAGAATATTTTGGGTTGGAAGGGACCTCTAAAGGTTATTTAGTCCAACCCCTCTGCCATGGGCAGGGACATCTTCAACTAGAGCAGGTTGCTCAGAGCCCCGTCCAACCTGACCTTGAATGTTTCCAGGCATGGGGCATCCAC
>NW_008825108.1:5166063-5172985 GCF_000699105.1 Pygoscelis adeliae | reverse complement strand
GGCTTGGTAGCCTCTTGGTGACATCCCTGATGCGAGCCCCTGGTAAGCAGCACACCTCTCTAGAGAGTGCACCAGGTCAGCAAATGGGTGCCTCCGTACCTCTCAGAAGAGAGTCGCCTCCTACTATCAACCGTCGCCTTTTCTTAGTTGCGCTGGTTGTTATACAGGGGGCAGATGGGGCTGCATTACTCAGCTCCAGCGCTTCTCCTGGTGTGACAGGAATTTCCTCTTCGGCCTGCAGAGCAGTGAAGCAGTGCTGCAAGGGCACCTTGGGCTTCGTGGGAAGTCTTTTCCTCCTGCTGGTCCTTGCCTTTGCAACTGTCCATTCTTCTGCATTATTGGTCCCCCTGCTCCCTTCTGCTTGTGCCGGTGAGGGAGTTTTTGGCTGTTTGGCCGTGGGCTGCGGGTCCACTGCATTTGACATATCTCTGTACTGGGTTTCTATAAATGTAATTACTATGGACTAGATAGTGATTACAAGGATTCTGCCCTGAGTAATGAACAACCTTTGTGATCACCACTGAGGAAACATCTCAAGGAGGAGATTGAACCACAGTTTTCTTGATATTTCTTCCATGAACTCCAACAGGGAATCAAAAAATTTCAGGGTAGCCAGCATTTGTCCTTCTTGCTCTCCTTCGGCTGCTGCTGGTGTAGATGGTGCAGACCCCCCAGCTGGAGCCGTGGCCTTTACCCTCAGACAAGTGCCCACCATTCTGCCTTGAGGGTCGGGTAGGATGAGTGCTCTTGACCTGTGCAGGGACCATTGTATTTCTGTACTCGTATAGACATCCCTCAAACAAGGCAAGTGTCTGAGTATCAAGTATGCTAATCTTATTAAATAAAGTTACTGAAGTGACCTCCTGCAGCAGTTTGATGTGGTTTGCTGTGAAGCAGTTTATCGTAAATGTGAAATAGGCTGTTTCTTTAAATACATAGAGAGACTTATTTGAGATATAGGAAACAATAAGATCTATATATAAAATCTAAATATAAAGCTCACTATGAAGAAGTCAGAATTTGCTAACAGGTGGTAAGTACATAGTTATTCCTGTCCTAATTATATTCTGTGCTATTCAAAGAAGCAATTTGACATCAGTTGATTATGGCTGAGCCAGACTAAAGAGAACTTGATTATTCTTAAAAGTGTTCATATTTTCCATGGTCAAAATCAGTTTTTGAAACTCACGATTTACTCATTGAGTAAAAGTGAAAGTGGCAAAGGAGAATCTCAGCTTTTCTTGTGAAGGTGTAAGTCTATGATCTTTCTCCTTGAGAAAGCAGCCTGGGAAAAATTAATGAGCTAACTGTCTCAGACAGAGTAGTGTGGCTGAAGCATTATTTTTCCTAACTGCTATCTGATTCCCTTTACAACTCTCTAAGTGTCTCCTTTGGGACTAAAGAAAAATATATCTCCAGATCTCTGCTTTGGGAGGACACCCAACAGTTTATACTACTGGAGGGCTGGGACACCTTATAGCTTTGATGAAAATTAAGTTTGTCCAAGTGACCTTCAACTTTGTATTAGCACAAGCTCTATTTCTGCACAGAAAAGCAAGACGAGCATCTCGGGGAAACTGGCAGATTACTGTTATATACATTAATTTATGCAGTATTTAAACTCATATCAAATGGGCCAAGAACTGTTTTCTGGCACTGAGGTCCACTTTTATGTCACAGCTATATCTCTGCAGTTACACTTGCTTGTCCCCCGACACAGGATGACTATAACTAGTCTGTGT
Source organism: Pygoscelis adeliae (assembly GCF_000699105.1). NCBI lineage: Eukaryota > Metazoa > Chordata > Aves > Sphenisciformes > Spheniscidae > Pygoscelis > Pygoscelis adeliae. The sequence goes on along the minus strand of NW_008825108.1, from coordinate 5,171,243 downwards.
AATGGGAAAGGTTCTTGGTCTACGCTGACCTCCAAACCACACTTGGGTTTTGCCTGGGCAAGTCCTAGTCAACACAATTCAAAACTATGCCTAGGATTACACCAATAGTTTGAACAGGGCTCAGGCCTGATGCATTAGCCCTGCTTAGTTTATCACTAGAGAAAAACATAAAATGAATCATTAATAATGGAGGTTTCTCCTGACATCCTTATGACTAACCTGGAACTGATTCCTAAAGCTGAATCATTGCAGAGGCTGGCTGAGAGCTGGACATTGCACTCCAGAAAACCTGCTTTTTCTTGCCTTGTTTTCAAACTCTTTCAAAGAGGATCACAGTTTCCCCAAATGTGGTGCTTATTCATTATTCATCATCAGATTACTCATCCAGGTAAATGATTGTCTATAAACTGATCAGCATTCATCAGTCCACGTCTTTAGCTGTCCCCAACCGTCAGATACTAAGTGTCTCAGCTGGAGGCTTTGGATAAAATTCTACTCATCCTTAACATGCCCTGGAAAGTGAAGTAACCGGGGTTCAAGTACAACAGCACTGAATCTGCAGCAGAATTCCTTTCCCCCTTCTCCCCCCTCCAAAAATATATCTGCACTTCAAATTTCTTTATGTGCCACTGCTGTGATCCCTGTGGGCAGGACTTCACTGTGTCTGAAGGATTATAGTGTATCTGAAGAATATCCAAGACTTTTAAAAGTCTCTTGTTATAAGTGTGGCTGCCCTATATTTTTGATTGATCATCTGTTAAAATACAAAGCCAGACATCTGCCCTTGTTGAGTAGCACTTTGTTTGGGGATGGTACAAAGGTTGTGTAAAGCATCATGTTAAATCCCTGCTGGGATAGCCTCTGTTACACCCAAAGAAACACCAGGAACTACAGCTATTTAGATCACCAGTATTTCCCCTGGTTAAGCATGCACTTCTTGAAGATATCATTGTGAAGCTACCTTTTGGGCTTTTCTCCAAGGATTCTTTGGAGGAGAAGTCTTCAAAAGACCAGTTCTCCATCTTTCTCCCTGCTTTTTGGACAGGACTCAAGATCTGGACCACAAACCTATAGGCAACTAGAAATTCTTTGGAAAACTCCAGACAACATGTATCCATTCAACAGTGTTTGATAAATGCAACCTCTTTAAAAAATATATTCAATAAATCCTCGCTGCAAATATCAGGTTTTTCTTTTCATCCTCTGAACAGGTGTCCCCCTAGGCCTTAAAAGTACTACAGAAAGATTTTACATGATTCATGTATCATACTGGGTTTGTGTAGGATTAATTTTTAGGAGGTGAAATTGCAGGCCTTCTCTGAGTAGTACAAAGAGAGCCAAGCTGCCAAGGCATAAATCAGGTAAGTCCAGATGCAGTTTGGCAGTATGAAGTTTATGTGAAAGAACAAGCCCTGCTGATAAGCTTGGGTTTATTCCCTCAATACTTAGGTCTCACAACCCAAACTTATAACTCTGTTCACCTAGTGCTGGGCCACATGGGCTTACCATGTAGGACCAATATATGTCTCTGCTCTCTCATGCGCCTTTGCACCACTTTACAGGAGTCCAGCCAACTGCAAAACCTACATGCTCATGGGCTAGCTGGATACCATAGAATCATAGAATCACAGAATAGTTTGGGCTGGAAGGGACCTCTAAAGGTCATCTAGTCCAACACCCCTGCTGTGGGCAGGGACATCTTCAACTAGAGCAGATTGCTCAGAGCCCTGTCCAACCTGACCTTGAATGTTTCCAGGCATGGGGCATCCACCACCATCCTGGGCAACCTGTGCCAGTGTTTCACCTCCCTCATCGTAAAAAAATGTCTTCCTTCTATCTAGTCTAAATCTACCCTCCTTTAGTTTAAAGCCATTCCCCCTTGTCCTGTTGCAACAGGCCCTGCTAAAATGTTTGCCACCATCTTTTTTATAAGCCCCCTTATATAATATCTGGGTCAATATTAATTTCTGAGCCTCTCAGACACATTTTAGGTTTCAGTCCCTGCATCTCTTCTCCTTTCTGGGGCTACAAGTCTCAGTGGTATTCAAAAACCTTGGATCTGATACTTCAGCTTACCGAGCTCCCAATTCCCCATAACATCCCTTCTGGAGTCCCATTGCAGTTGTTTTGAGCTTCCTAATTGACCCAGCCTGGCACCACAATAGGCTAACAGGAGGCAAGACTTATAAAAAAAGTTTCTGAATTATAGACATTGCTGCTTTTAAAAGCACTACATGTCCATAAGTCTTTGAAAGCATGCAGCCTTGACTTCTACCCTGAGGTAGATCTAACCTCTTTTAACAGTCTAAGTTAGAGGCTGATTTTTCTGACAATGAAAGTTTCCGCCTCATCGGTCCCCTTCAGAGTTTTCTCTCATAACCCATTAGTTCACAGAAAGCATTTGCTCTCTGATGTGCACAAACCCACACCTTATTTGAAAGTTTCCATTCTCTTTAACTGGGTTTATGTAGAGCCAGTGAAATGACACTTGCACACGCACTGGTTGTTGAGGGACATTCACAAACAAGAGCCACTCTCACCTCTTTCATTAAAAGTTTTCCTATATTCTTTCTCCTGAAAGTTATACTGGGAAAAAAACTGATCTTGTCACAGCCAGGATACTTCTACAATACAGTGTTTCAACAGGGAAACAGCACACAAAATGGAGAATAAAGCAAAACCAAAACTTAGTTTTATATAGATGTTTGACAAATCTTGCCTGAAACTTGTATATTTATTTTCTCTCTTCTACCACAGATAATCCACCCAGTGTCATTTAAAGGCACATATTGCCTAGTCTCAACTGCTGTGAGTTCTTTCTTTTTCTACTGCCTCTTAGAGCATTATACTAGCCAGTAAATTACACCAGGCAATAATTACCCTGTTAAGGGAGCTTTCAGGCATCTATGTGTTCCCCATAAAGCAAAGGTAGATGCAGGAGAGACCTGCATCTATCTGTAATGTACTGTTAAAGAAGTTATATAGATTCAAGAACAGCATTTCACAACTGGAGAAGTCAGAATTACTAGTAACATAGGAAAAAAAAAAGAAGAATGTTTTCTTGTCTCTTGCTTTAAAGCAGATTTTTGCCGTGCTTGTCAAAAAAAAGCTTCCATTAAATTCAAAGCAGTTATATGCTGTTTCTTTTATAGGATGCACCTGGGAGCCCCCAAGCAGTCCCTCTGATTGGAATGGGACTATGAAAATGAGAGTAGAGACTTTGTTTAATGCATTAAACATACAGGTAGGGACACTTAAGAGCTCAGATGAGGAAAACGCTGTTTTAAGTAACTGCTGGCTAAGGAGTGGTTAGACCTCTTAACAGTTATGTTGTGTGTAAGGAAAGGCATATAGACTGGAGCTGTTTGTTTTAAAAGTCTTTTTCATATTCTGAAGACAAGGTATTTTTGAAAAGTATTTGTTCAGTGTATTGAACAATTATTTTTCTAGATATTGTGTAGCTTGTAATGACCAGGAGTTGTCAGGGCAGAAAAAGCTCAGAAATTACACCTGTATGGTTGTGGTGCTCATAGTTTCTCTGGGAGTGTTCCTTTTTAACAAAACCATGCATGCTAGTACTAGAGTGGGGGAAAAGGCTACAGAGAGAGCTTCCTTGCACAAAAGGGTTAAAACAATGCTGATTACCTACTATAAATCTTATAAGGGATATCAAAGATCTAGATGTATCTTATTTAAAATTGTGGTAAGGCCATTGACCTAGTTGAGGTTACATCTAAGCCAGAACTGCTGTAAAAAGCTGTCCTGGGATAGATTTTTGGAGCTCTTTTCCTCCATTCCCAAAGAGAAATAAAAATCTTGATGCTGTACCTTGTGGGATGGAAGTAAATGTATTTTGGATCACTTAAAGCAGTATTTCACTTTCCAAATGCCTTTCTTAATTTTTTTTAAACTTTATTCATGTTTTAAAAATCTAGGTTTTTAAATATTTTATTTTCTTGACAGTAACACCAAAATATATTTGCAGAGATTAATTCTAATAGCTGACCTTTTCCCATAACATTTTGGTCCAAATTGGTCAGTGGGTATTTGTTTGATTTTATTTATTTGTTTATTTACAAAAAGGGCCTTCTGTCAAAACAGTCCCAGCAAGTTTTCCAACTGACAGACCCAATTACAATTAGTCGCAGCCTTATGCAACTTAAGCTGATATTGCTCCCCTGCTCTGGAATGGAGGTAACGGGAGCTTCAACCTTGTTCTCACTTGAATTATTGCCTTGAACTAGATATAAATTTCACACCAAATTTTGCATCTGCTAGGAGAAGCTCATTTTATTTTTGCTGTCTGTTACCTGCATTAAGTATGCACTCTCTCTAGAGAAAGTGTTGTATAAATAACTTCATGTGTTATCTTAATAACTAATGTGGTTGCCAGGATCTGATATATCTTGCAAAGGTAAATGTTCTCTAATGGCATGTGCACATTTCCCCAAGGTTGGCTTGCAAATTTATTTTAGTAAACTAACAATTTTCATTTTATTTTCAAAGCTGAAGAACTTGCTGCTAGTAAAAGAGATGTGAGTTTGTTGTATGCTGTCCATGTTATTCCCTCAGTTTGTGCTGTGTTTTAGTCACGTTATTCCTCCAGTTTCTGCTAATCAGTATCATTGCTCTTCCTTTCCACCTGCAGTCCTGTGGCCCTGATCATTACACTTGTGTCATATTCTGCTGTCTGATCTTGTACCTTGTATGCTGCTCTGCTTTTAAAAAGAATGCTTAATCAATTTATTTTCTACACTTTACTTATAATCAGTGTGACAGGCTGACTTGACACTCTGATTTGTTTATAAACTAACAATCTTCTAATTGGAATTGCATAGCAAAATGACTCAAAACCAATTTGCACAGCCATAATATGTAAAATGAGTATGACCTCTGCAGATATATTAGCAAATAATGATGACATTAAATTTTTTTTTATATTGGATAGGTCTTTGTTAAAGCTTAAAGTCTGGAGCAATCTCAATTTTAATCAGTTTCTGTGCAGAATAAGCAAGAGGGATTCCTTTGCTGCTGGAGGTAGTAGATAAAATTTATTGTTATATGTTAATTACACAGGGCTTTCTTAGTTATCTGCAATTGCTTTCCCTAATAAAGAAAGTTTCATGTGTGCCTATGTGATCTCTGTTGTACTGGAGTACCAAATATTTTCGTGACAGTGT
>NW_008825108.1:5132378-5166046 GCF_000699105.1 Pygoscelis adeliae | reverse complement strand
TAGTATTTGAAGCTATTTTTCATGTGAAAGCAGTATGAAGTATTGCAGCAAGTGTTTTCCTAAAGCTAAATCTGGAACTCAGTTTGCACTTACATATGCTTATATTAATAAAATTACACATGTCTTTGGACATATGTATATATGCTAGAAATACAGCAAAATAAAGATGAGGAAAAGATCTAAGCATTATGTTGAGGATGCAATTAACCTAGCAAAAAAAAGGTGATAGCTCTAAAGCTCAAGGATAAACTTCCTTTATTATCTCACAGTCAAGAATTTAATTCAGAGTCTGAATTTCACCTTTGTGTCCCACTATAATCGTCTTACAACATTATTCTTTATTGTTACACCAAAGTTTCCTTTAATCTCTGAAAACGTCTAGAAATGCTATTCCTCTGTTATTTTGTAAGCCATGTGTTTAGGTCCTTGGTTCTTGTTTATTTGTTAGAATTACTAAATTCCAAATTACTTTGATTACAGCTTCTCAATCCAGACTGATGCACTTCTGTGTGTGAACTCTACCACTGCTATAGCATTTTCTGCTGTATTATACAGTCAGGCTGTTGGCAACTGTCTAACAGCCTTACCAAAGGACCTCGATTATTTCTCCCCTATGTATGCATATAGCTAGTCTATACTTTTCCAGAAATGATATTTCTTTTGATAATTCTAAGTTCTTCAGAGTCTCACCAGACTTTTCTCCTTCTCACAACTTTTTATAAAACAGTAAATTTTTTGTGGTTTTTTTTTTCCCCCTCACTAGTAGTGGTGTAAAAGAATAGTCATAATGCTGTATCTACTAGCCCGCTGTATCTACTAGCCCTCTATATCTCTCTCTCCAGAGATGCTGCCAGAAAGGGAAGAAAATTCTCCAGTATTGCTTTAGTGAACAAAGCCAGAGCAGAAAAGGCAAGGATGGCAGGCAGCTCCCTCCTCTGCCCGCACACGCAAACTCCTGGCAGCCTGGAGCCCACACGGTCAGGGGACAAAACCAGCAGTTGCTATTCTCTGGACTAGGACATCATGTGGAAGTTTCAGCGCAGTTGTTATTTTCAGCTAGCCATTAGTTGGATATCAACATGTCTAACCCAAGAGCTCACTGCTGAAACATAGTGGAGGACCCTTTACGTTTCTCTTTCAGGTAAATTGGATTATGCAGACTAACAACCTGAATGGTCCCATCCCTTTCCCTGTCTCAGCTCTGCCATAAGTAAGATTTACAGAACACTTTGTAAATTATTCTTAAATATCTGGCTCTGGAATAAAGCTTTTTTTTTTTCTTTTTAAATTTACATGGCTTGACAGGACTTAATCCTTTTATTGTTTTAAAAGGCTGGAGGTAATAAATTCTCTGGAGTTACGACTTGCTAACATGAGAGAGCTGCCCACTGTGGGAGAACATCAGGTTCGAGACCATCTGAAGGTGCACAAGTCCACGGGACCTGATAAGATCCATCCGTGGGTCCTGAAGGAACTGGCGGAGGAAGTTGCCAAGCCACTATCCATTGTATTTGAGAAGTCATGGCAGTCTGGTGAAGTTCCAACTGAATGGAAAAGGGGAAACAGAACCCCCATTTTTAAAAAGGGAAAAAAGGAAGACCCGGGGAACTACAGGCCAGTCAGTCTCACCTCTGTGCCTGGGAAGATCATGGAGCAGATCCTCCTGGAAGCTATGCTAAGGCACATGGAGGACAGGGAGGTGATTTGAGACAGCCAGAATGGCTTCACCAAGGGCAAGTCCTGCCTGACTAACCTAGTGGCCTTCTGTGATGGAGTGATTAGACTCAGTAGACATGTAGAAGAACCCAGTAGACATGGGAAGGGCTAAAAGGCGTCATCTATCTGGACCTCTGTAAGGCCTTTGACACGGTCCCCCACAACATCCTTCTCTCAAAACTGGAGAGGTATGGATTTGGTGGGTGGACTGTCCACCAGTGGGTGAGGAATTGGTTAGATGGTCGCATCCAGAGGGTAGTGGTCAATGGCTCAATGTCCAGATGGAGGTTGGTGACAAGTGGCATCCTGCAGGGGTCCGTATTGGGACCAGTACTGTTTAATATCTTCATCAATGACATAGACAGTGGGATCGAGTGCACCCTCAGCAAGTTTGCAGATGACACCAAGCTGAGTGGTGCGGTCGACTCGCCAGAGGGATGGGATGCCATCCAGAGGGACCTGGACAAGCTCGAGAAGTGGGCCTGTGTGAACCTCATGAGGTTTAACAAGGCCAAGTGCAAGGTCCTGCACCTGGGTCAGGGCAGCCCCTGGTATCAATACAGGCTGGGGAATGGAGGGATTGAGAGCAGCCCTGTCGAGAAGGACTTGGGGGTACTGGTGGATGAAAAGCTGGGAGGGAGGTGATTCTGCCCCTCTACTCTGCTCTGGTGAGACCCCACCTGGAGTACTGTGTCCAGCTCTGGAGCCCTCAGCATAAGGAAGACATGGACCTGTTGGAGCAGGTCCAGAGGAGGGCCATGAAAATGAGGAGGGGGATGGAACACCTCTCCTCTGAAGAAAGGCTGAGAGAGTTGTGGTTGTTCAGCCTAGAGAAGAGAAGGCTTCGGGGAGACCTTATTGCAGCCTATCAGTACTTCAAGGGGGCTTATAAAAAAGATGGGGGCAAACATTTTAGCAGGCCCTGTTGCAACAGGACAAGGGGGAATGGCTTTAAACTAAAAGAGTGTAGATTTAGAGTAGATAGAAGGAAGAAATTTTTTACGCTGAGGGTGGTGAAACACTGGCCCAGGTTGCCCAGGATGGTGGTGGATGCCCCATGCCTGGAAACATTCAAGGTCAGGTTGGACGGGGCTCTGAGCAACCTGCTCTAGTTGAAGATGTCACTGCGCACAGGAGGGGCATTGGACTAGATGACCTTTAAACATCCCTTCCAGCCCAAAATATTCTGTGATTCTATGATTCTATGATATGTCAATTACTAATTACCAAGTAACTAGGATACTGCCTCTTTCGAACAGAAAGAACACATTAAGTGAGTAAAATCTTTATGTTTTGGCTACTTACAGGTCTTTCATAATTCTTTTAATGATCTTGAATCTTTCAGTATCTCTTTTGTTTGCTACATGCTACCTGTTCACAAGGTGAAATAGGGCTTCATTTAGGTGGTACAGAATGTCCCTTTTTCCTCATGAAAAAAAGACTCCTTTATGTCTGAGTACAGGCATTTCTGAAGGCGGTAATGAACCTGTGGCAGGGCTGAACCAGCACCAGTAGATGTCAAGTTGCAACGTTCTTTTATCTCAGTTTTTGAGAGGTGCATTCTGCTTAGTTCAAAATAATTGTTTTTGTGACTCCACTCCTCTGTGGGTAGCATTTTCCCGCTTTCCTCCCCCAGCTTGAATTTCCTTCAGATGATGTTTCTTTAGGATAAAAAAGTCACTGTGATAGGTGAGAGCCTGGTTTATTTTACTCAGAAAACTTTGCGTCTTTCTCACCTTGCATTTATTTTTCCATTTCTGCTTACAAGTACTGAAAGAATGTTAATTTTTCCAGATAACAGGTATCCCTCTTGAACCCATACGTTTAAAAAAATCACCATCATCCCAGTGGCCCAAGCACCATGGAGGTATAGAGCCTGGAAAAGAAGGACATGTTTTTCAGTGAAAGGCAGATCAGTTACAGGACACCGAATCAGCTTGCCCAAGAGTTTTACAGAAGTTCAGTTCCTGGTGCAAACTACAGCTGAGAAATGGCACTAGTATTTTGTGACATGCACTCCCACATAAGTGAAAGGTACATCAGATTGCTGCCAGAGTGGTGGATGAACAAGCCCCACATGCTGTGATCTTTACTCTTCCACTTTTGGAGATAGAATTTTGTCTCCAGTGACAAAAAATCTAGTCATCGTCACTAAATCTAGTGATTTAGTTGAAGATGTCCCTGCTCATTGCAGGAGGGGTTGGACTAGATGAACTTTAAAGGTCCCTTCCAACCCAAACTATTCTATGATTCTATGATTCTATGAAATGTCAGGCATTTCAACTTGTCTTAAAATGGTGACTTTTAAGAGACGGCCAAACCTGTTAATAGTTTGTGGTAATGAACATCTGTTAGTGATATTTTTATAAAATATCATTTTATAAAAAAGAACATCAGAGGAATCTGTAGTGTGTCCAGCAGCTGAAACAACCAACCAACCAACAAAAAACCAAAAAACCCCCCCCCCCCCCCCCCCCCATGTTCTTCCCTCAGCCAAACAATGTGTAACTCATTGCTCCTTCCACCATTTGCTTCAAGGAATCAAATTCTTGCTACCCTCATACCACTGCAAGCCCACTGCCATGACCTGACCTGGGAGAAGAGAGGTGGGAGGGAAGTAACTGTACAACACCCTCAGTACAGGAATGGTGGAAAGACTGTGCTGACACCCCAGACCCTCCTTAAAGTGGCTGCATGTTGAAGGAGGGCATATCAGTGTGGGGTAACAAAACAGTTGATATTGGACAAAGCATTTAGAGCAGATTCTAAGCTGTTGTCACTTATTTCAGACAGGAAAAATAGCATGGAAAGAAAGTATGTGTTAAGCCATCCCTTTGTCAAATCCTTTCCTTCTCTGTAGTGAAGATTCTATAGAAAAATCTAAAAATCCAGTAAAGAAGCATTTAAATGGGTTTTTGCTACCTTGTCACCTTTAGAAATCCTCAGATAACAAAAAGTCTAGAATTTGAAGCACACAGCTAAATATAGGAAACTTTTTCTTGAACATGTTTAAGATGATTTTCTTCCTTAAGTGTAAAGTTTATTAGTTTTTAAAAATCAAATTCCTCATTAAATTGTCCTATTTTTGTAGTTTTTATTCCTATTCTCAAAAACTGATGATTTTAAAAATATGTACCCAAAGATGTTTTGTGAATAGATATTTTTCTAATCTATGATTAACCCACTACTTCTGAACAACTCAATTATACACGTTTCTTTCATTCTATAGTGTTTTTGCCTCTGAGACTTTCTTGGTGGGGATGACAGGGAAACCAAATTCATAATTTCTTTAGGGACTGCTATGTCCATTTTACAGATAGAAAAGCTGAAAAGTTAGAAAGTGGTATGTTCAAGATCTAAGAATAATGAAGAGAACATAACCTACCTTATTTTCCACCAAGTGCCTTTTCCACAGCATGAAACACCAGATTTGATTACCATTGGCAGCGATTATAGCTTAATTAAATAAATGAGGAGGAAGAAGATGATTATCAATTAGCAGGGGAAAAGTCAATTTTTTTCAGTCATCTTGACATTCTAGGAAGGGAATGCAAAGCAGAAACAACGAATGACTGCATAGAAGACATGCAGCCAACTCTGCACCTCTCCTAAGTGAGGTTTTCAAAGAAAAAGCACAATTTAAAGTGTTATGGGTAATGCTATACAAATTGCCTTATTGGCAGGAGAACCTTTGACCCTCAGGAATTATTAATACTTTTTTTGCATGACATCTGCAAAACCAGATACTAAGATCAGTATTAAAAACAGATCTGTATTAAAAACAAATGAGTATAATAAGAAATCGTCTGAGTATCTCAAGCACTATCCTGTTTATAGGTAGCAGTTAACTAGAACATGGTATCTGATCCAAAGAGTCTGTAGTGAAAATAATTAATCATTCCAATAAAATACACTTTTACCTTATTAAGCATCTTCTAATTGTTTTCAAAGAGCATCTTGGAGTTTCCTCAGTTACTCTAATCACTGTCCTGTTCCAGCTTTTTCAGAAATCCAGTTCATAAAGGCACATAAATAGTCAAGGACTTTAGAAATTATTTCCAGTATAAATAGTCTTTCTCTATGTAATGTTTAGTAAATATTGATTTTGTAGCAATGCTATATATACAACTAGTGACCTTTTTAAAAAATAGTAGACTTGGGTTTCCACAGATGTAGATGAGATTGTTCTGATCTTATAACATGTACTGTTGTACAATGCAGAATTCTTGGCATTTTAAAATAGTCATATACACAGCATAATATATACTTGTACACTGTAGAGAGTGCAGCTGTTGTTAATGTGTTACAAAGCTGTCCAGTCTTTGATGAATACTGAACTATTCTCCACCAGTCAGACTGCATGTTTACAATACTCAATACATCTGGCTGACTTTAATTGCATTAGCTTTGCTGCACCAGAGGTGGCATAACTTTCATGCGAGCTAATTAGATTTGCTCAATTTAAACAGACACATTAATGCAGCTCAGCAAGGCTCAATTAAATCTGTTTTCAAAGCAAAGGCACAATGTGAAGCATTATGGGTAATGCTATGCAAATTGCCATATTGGCAGAGAAGTTGAGTGAGTTTTTTGCAATGCCTATTAGCACAAAGTAAGTTTCTCCAGTTAGATTGTGAAGTCTAAAACAGCAAGACGTGTTCTACATCCTCTTTCTTGGGGCTCTTCAAAATGGTGCATCTGCCTTGCCAAGCAAAGAAAGTGATTTGTGAGTTTGTTTAGAAAATTGGCATCTTAAGATTTCATCCCAACCTTTGTGCCCACTGATTTGTATTTTATATGCTTTCCTTTACTGAGGCAACAGCAGAACCTAACAATAATACATCTCTATAATGGGATTTCAGAACAATTGTATGTTCCTGGTGTTTCAAACTTATTACACTTAACATCACTCTTACCTTTTGCTAATGCTCAAGCACAAGTATCTCTCATTTCAGTTTTTTCAGTTATGTACTGTGACCCAAAATGCTTAGCCTTGCAGGTTTACTTCTGGGAAGTGAAACTTGCTGACAGAGACACACATTTTCTTGGTTTCATTCAGTGTGCAAAGCTTTTTAAATATTTCCATCCAACAGTGATATTACAGCACACAAATTCAAGTCTGCCTTTCTTTGTTATGGCTCAGAAGAAATAGCAGATGGATTTTTCTTCAGGAACAATGGAGTTGTCTCACTGCAGGCCACATCCAGTGGGAATCAAAGGTAAGTGCTTTGCAGTGCAACCAGGATGCCATCAGCCTGTCACTAGAACCACTTTTCATTTTGGCATCCTAAAGATTCTTTCTTCTGTCAAAATCAGGAAAAAAGGGGACCCTTTATGGGAACCCAAGCAAGATAACTCTGCCCTCATTAATGCTACATTTTCTTCTTCAAAATAAGGCAAACTTTTAGCAAAATAAATAGTGTAAGATTGACCATGTATTTTGGAGTTATTTTTTGTACAGAACCCGATGTCTCTAAGCACTTGTATCTCTTCTAGTTAATAGAATGCAGCTTCATTTATACCTGCATGAATTACATGCATTTCTCCCAATGGGAGGATGAGCTGATTAGGCCATTTGATGACATTGTTTCAAACACAACATTGCTGGAAGATATTGCAATTAATGGGATCACAGTAAAAGTAACCATTTTATTTTAATGTAGCGATGCTCATGGTTGGATGCATAAAAGGCACACCATATGCTTCTTCAAGCATTATCAAAGCTATGTTATGGACTGCTTTAGTGGTTTGAGTTGTTCTGCTGTGACTTTTATGGGGAGGTTGATTGGCAAAAGCAGTCTCCAGAACAAGTTCTTCAGAATTTCCTAACAAATATGAAAACACTTCTTCTCTAGTGTCCATAGTGTGTCTGTTAGTGAACAGTGTCTGCTATTCCTCACTACTTTGTGTGGGGATTTGTCAACCTCTCTACCCTCTTTTTCTGACCTTATATAGAAATCCCTTTTTTACAAAAGAAAAGATCCTAGAATAGTTAAGATTTTCCTGTCTTTTGTGTGACTTTGCAGGGGATTTAAGAGGAGGGACAGTATCCTCTGCTAGTCAGAGAATAGGGCTCATGAGGTTGAAATCAAACATTTCTGTAAAGGATACAGTTTAGTGTCTGAAGTCAGAGCAATGTTGGAGGTAGCAGCCAATTATTGGATCCCATCGTCTCATATTTTAGATACTTATACACAGTCATGCCTTTTTAGTGAAGTAGTAATCATAGTAAATTTAAAATACAGTGACACCAAGAGGCTCTCGAATGAGTGAAAATCAACAACTTTATTAAACAATGTGTGGAAGTTACAGCCATATTGGTAATGAATATGAAGCAGATCGCTCTATGATTAGCCAAACGCACAGGACAATTAAATTCAACACATCAATTATAAATAGGAAAGAAAATTCATTTGCCCTGCACTTTAGCAGATTCTGTGTTCCCACAGCATATCCAGCTTGGCTTTGACTTTAGTTGGAAGCCCTTATATTCCATTCATATTCTCAGAACTCATATGTTTCATTCTCAAACTGTAGGTTTTGCAGAAAGAAATGTTTTAAAGAGAAATACAGTATTCTTCACAGGCTATTGGCCAGAATCTCTAAAACTCATTCCTTCAACTGGATCCGTATTCAGAAATCTGATGTCTGGCAGAGGCTCTGCCACTGTGTTGCAGCTATGTCCTCTCTGGCAACTCTCTAATCATACATATCCAGGCTATAATGTTTTCAGAAATTTTGCTGGGTCCCATCCACCTTGGGGCATTTGCCCTAAGTGATGAAGAAACTCTTGGAAAAAGTAGAATAAACCCTTTATACAACCCTGCCAATGCCTTAAAAACTATGATGGACTCATCTTGCTCTTAGTGGTTTTTTGAAATTCCTATTTGTCCTGGTTTTGGCTGGGATAGAGTTAATTTTCTTCCTAGTAGCTGGTACAGTGCTGTGTTTTGGATTTAGGATGAAAATAATGTTGATAACACACCGACGTTTCAGTTGTTGCTAAGCAGTGCTTACACTAGTCAAGGACTTCTCAGCTTCCCATGCCCTGCCAGCAAGAAGCTGGGAGGGGGCACAGCCAGGACAGCTGACCCAAACTGGCCAAAGGGGTATTCCATACCATATGATGTCATGCTCAGTATATGAACTGGGGGGAGTGAGCGAACGGCTGTGTGGTGTTTAGCTGCCTGCCGGGTTAAACCACAACACTATTATAAAACAATTTCAATTTACTGCAATTATCATAATATTGTGTGGATTTGAATTAAGCAGTGAAAGTTGTTTTGGTTTTCCTTTCCCAGTTTGTTGATTTATCTAGTGACTTCATGTTCTAAACTGCCATTAGAATATGAAGGTAATCCTATACTGGGTCAACATACTGGTTTGAAACAGTCTTTTGGTATTGTAGATTCCAGTGCTCAGGTTCCAGATATAATGGCTACTGCTGAAGTGTCAATGTCTTGAAAACCAAATGCATTCTCTGGAAGCCTAAAAGTTAGTTTGAGGTAAACATGTAATTAAAAATAAAGATGGGAAAGAGCAAGAAATTCAGGAATCAGCTGTGCTCGTGTAGTCTGCACTGAATATCACTCCTGAATTTTGGTCTGTTCAATAGAAAAAGTATTTGTTCCAATTTATTTTCTCTTTCTGTCTAAAATGTTATGTTTAGTCATGAAAGAATAGTCTTTCATAAGACTTCAACACAGAACACATGAAACCTAACTTTATAAGGTGAGTTTGTTTATGTTTTTGACTATAGTCATCCTGGAATAATTTCAGGGAGAACAGTTGAGATAAAAGGAAATTTAATTGCATTTTATCCTCTTTATTCTAAACCTGACAACATTTAAACTAGATACCTTTTGAACAAAACATGACCTTTAACTAAAGTAGTCCCAGCTGGAACCATCATAATTATAATGCTTATTTATTAATATGACTGATAATGTATAAAAATACAGTTGCCATTATAGAAAAGTCAATTAGTGCAACACCCTAGAGGACATACTCTAAATGGATAAAATTCAATAATAATGATAATTACTTTCATCCAGAAGGATTCAAAATTAGATTATGAAGTTACCATGATGTCTCCATGTTTAAAGGTTCAGTCTAACTTTGATGCCAGTGATTATATGGTTTACCCTTCATGCTCCAGGAAATATTTTCCACTTTAAGTTGAGTTTATGTCCTCTCTCTTTTAAGGGGAAAGAGGATGAAAGAGTTTGAGATGAACTACTGTTCAAAACAGGGAAGCACTTTTGGGTCAAGGAAACTAGAATTTGTGCCTCTCTACCTTTTGAAAAATTTTTTTAACTTATGTATTTGAAAGAGGATTATCTAAAAGTTTTGTGTTGTGCCAGAACCTTAAATACTGTCTTTTTGATGATTTTATGAAAGAAAATGTCCCTGGAATACTGTTTACCTAACCAAAGATTCAACTTCTATATGCTTTTCTTTCCCATTGTTTGGAAAGAAATTTCTGAGAAGATCTTCCATGTACTTTCACTGTTGCTTCTCAAGTCCCCAAAATATTGAGGTGTCTCTGGATTCTTTCCTGGTGTCATATCACAGGTGCCTATTTCAATTCCTCACCAATATTCCTACATACCATAGAAAGAAGCCTTTTATGTAATGATACCATTTCTTTTTTTGATCTTCAATTGCAGCACATTGGCCTGCTCTTCTGATATCAACTCCTCTTTTCATCTTATCAGAAAGAAGGTCAAGAACTCACTTGATACTCCGGTACTTACACATGGAAAAGATGTATAAGAAGTTTTTCAGTATGACAGGCAAAGGCATAACAAGATCCAATGACTGGATTAAATAAGACACAATTTCCAAGCAGAAAGTGCAATTAAGCATTGAAACAGGCTTCCCAGGGGAGATGACAATTCTGTTTTCAAAATGAGATGAAATATGTTTCAAGTTCTGGCACTAACTAATCCTATCTCTGAGAATGTTCGCCACTTGGGGTATAGAAGGTCAGATAGGATGATCACATCAGTCACTTCTGGTCTTCAAGTCTATTCATATATAAATCCTGTAACTTACCATGGTCAAAGTGTGGTGCATCATACTTATAAGTGTCTCAGAGAGGAACCCTTATGGTAACTAGGCAGCTCCTCATTCATCAAACGTGAAATGCAGAGGGGATTCTTTTATCATTCTATAGACTATCCTACATTTTTGTGCAATCCTTTATTCAAATACAAACTCTAAACCTCCATTGTTTGGGGGAACAATACATTAAAGTTAGGATTTGATGGAACAAAAATCTTCAGACTGAAAATAATTACCTTTAGGAGCTGTATCTTTGTGAAGCCACTTAAAAAGATGTGTGTTTTGATGCTATCCCATTACTATTCTTTGTATATTGTTTACAGCATAAAATTCAAACTCTTCAAATGCAAGTATAGCATCATATTTATGTTTAGCTTTTTGATACACTTATTATCAAAGTCTTTTTGAAAATCTGGAGAAATAAATGAAATAGTCTTGTTTTCCTGAAATCAAGGATTCCAGTGGAATAGATTAATTGTTTTCTACTTCTTTAGAAGCCATGCTGTTTTTTCTCTATCATATTGAGATTATTACAGCGTTTTAAAATAATGAGCTGGTATATTTAAGAGGCATAAGATTATATTTTAAATTCAATTTCTACAACCAGTATGGTTGGTTTCGTACAGTCAGTATGAAATGTCACTGACCAGGTACTTATGGGTTTGTTGATACTGACTATTTTTTGGAGTAGTATAAGCCATCCAGAACTAGAAAAATTAAATACTTTCGTTTTTTGTGTTTGGACTGTTGTTACAGCCATGACGGTCTAAAGATTATGCCTAATAGGAAGGTATTTGGATTGGTGACCATGTGACATGAAATCAAAAGAAGCCAGACCGAACAGTGACAATAATTAGAATATTTATTTATTTATATATGTATTTATTTTTTTATTACTGATCTGGTTGTGGAACTCTGAGCCTGAAAACCTGTCTGGTTTTCTAACAGTATCAATTGGTTAACAAGATATTTCATCTTCCTATGAAATTTTCCTCTCTGAAAAAGTATTAAAAGAGTAAGAGAGAAGAGTGTGGGACCATTCCTTATTCAATTTCTTTTTTATCTGTATGAGAAGATGGTATAGCTGGCCACCTTTAGAGAGATGAGGTAAATACACCTTCATATGTATTGTGCCTCCCTTTTCAAACTATTTATTATGAAGTATTTTGCTTCCAGAAGCAGATCTTGAGTTGGTGTGTATTTGCATTGGCCTTTTCTGGATTAAGTGCTACAAGCCTGCCCCTAAAATCTGTTGGGAACAATATGACATATGTTACATATCTCCTCAACAAGTGTAGAAATTCTGTGAAAGCTAATTTAAGAAATCATGAATATGGCAAATTTTATCTACTACACTGGTTAAAAAAAGGTGTAAATTAACATGTAGATGTAGCATTTGTAAAAAATGAATGTGATTCAGGAACTCACATGTGCTATGATCATGCATGTAATTATTGAAAACAGCTGATTTTGTTAATCGAAAGCAGTGTTCTGGGTGCAGGTGTGTTGCAACTGCATGTATGCAAACAAGTTCTAAGTTTAGAAGAGTTTAAACCCAATTACCAAGAACAGTTTCATTTCCAAGATTTCACAGAAAAATAGAATACATCATGGTAGAAAGAAACATTCTCTATGGAATCATTGTTGTGATGTTTCACATTACTTGCTTTTAGAGACAACAGTTGTGCAAATGCCAACATACAATGAATCTCGAATGTTAAATATACACATGAGAGTTCCTAAAGACTATGCTAATAGTTCTATGACAATTTTCTATTTATATGATTATATAAAGAAAGTCTCATTTGCACAGACTCATTCCCTGATAAATGGATTAAACCGGTTACGTATTATGCTATTGGAGACATTTTTGTTTAATATTAATTGTGATTTTGATATTCATAGCATAGCACGTCTCCTGGCCTCTATATGACCTAACTATTTTATAAAAACTATTTTAGAAAAGAGCATAAATTGTAAAGTAATATAGTTCCAGTAAATTGGATGCCATGAAATTATTGTAATAAGCTATAGTATGGAATCTTACAATTTTGCAAGCAGTTGCATAAAAGTAAGTTTCATCCTAGAAGTTTTACTGTTGTTTTTGCAAGCAGAGCTATTACAAATATTTAAATGACAAATGGCCACTATTTTAAGGCCAGGTGGTGGAGAATCTACTTTATGCTGGAGGCTGCTTATTCTTGTGAGTGGTTCCACAGAAATTAAAAGGTCCACAGGCAGAAGGAAGTTGATAAAAATAAGGACCAGATCTAACAATGCCATTGCTTGAATACATCAAAGCTTTACGTAACCTAGTGCAGTTTACACTAGAGTTCTCATACTGAAATATTGAAACAAGGAACTGATCTCAGTTCTGAAGGAGGCCAAAACTGAGGCAGAGACGTGTGATGCTGACATTTGCTGGCAGATTTTTCACTATTGCATTCCTCCATCTCCTTTTACATTTTGCTTTCCCCTTATTTTTTATTTCCATTTGCAAGATGTCAAGCTGCTAAGTTCATTTATGCTATGACCTCATAGCACAAGAGACATGCCAGATTCTCTGAACACTGCAGATCCTGTACTGATCTCATCAATGAAGTATTGGTAAGGATATAAGTTTAAAGAAGAATTCAAATAATTCCCCAGATACCCTGCAATTAAAGAGAGACATATTTAAGGTTTAAGGTTGCCTAGGCTGAAATGAACTGAACTCATCTCAGCTGTGTTCCAGAATGGAGGCCTGTTTGTTTGAGGAAAGTCTTTTCAAAGCAAAGCTACTACAATTGTTCTCATATATGCTTCATGAGAAATGCTTTAAATCAAGGCCTCATTTGATTTCAGAAGGGTGGGTTCTGAGTTGGATTTGTATGTTTGTTACAAATTCAGACTATGGCATTTCAAATGGTAATTGGCAATTTAGTCTCTAAGGAATCACAGATATATATATATACTTATGTGGAGCAGAATCCAGTTGGACAAACACAATTTCAGTAGGTCATTGTTAATAAGAGGATCAAATAGATAATCTGTCATATGTGGCAGTGATACCAGTCCATTATATGTTGCTATTCATAATTGCAAATTACTTTCCAAAACAACTAACATAAATTAGGCATAACTTAATTTCTTCTTTGACTTTATTACACTTCTTCCATTGTAGTTGTCAATCTTCACCTCTTTCCCATGTCTCAACTAGTAACACATGTAAAAAAAAGATGATAGATTTTGTGGTGGCTGTTAGCTACGTATGTCCCTCTTGCAGCCTTTTAAATTTTTACTTTGTTCACTAGCTCTCTGAGCACACATTTACACTGGGCAGTAGAGCACAGTGTAATACTTGCTAAACTATTTTTTGAGTGAGCAGGAGACTATCTCAGATCCTGAAAGCGGTCCAACCACAATAGCACAAATTGTCTCACCCTAGCTCCTGACACATCTTTTTCCTTTCCAGTTCTGGAGTTACACTGGCCAAAAATAGCTCTGAGTCCTCTGAGTGTTGTGTTGACACATTCAGTGAATCAGCTATGCATTGTATTGTATGATATAGTTGTTCCCTTCTTTCCAAGTACTTGATTTTATATTCAAATATTTTGAGGTAATGTATTTTTATCTATGACAGGTATGAATAATGCTAAAATCCTGAAACCCTTAGCCTCAGGAGTGATCCTTGCTAGCATAAACACCATAGATTAAATGCATCCATGCAAGCAAAATTTACATTCCTTATGTATCTGTCTGGGGTATATTACTGTGCCCACATGCCTTTGAAATAGTCTTCATCTACCATCAGGGTAAACCTAGTGCAATCGAAGTTGCCCAAAACTTCTATAATGAAGCCCTGTTTTCATTCACTTATGACTTTGCCAAGCTGGTGCCATAGAGGATTTAACCAGATATGCTCAGTACATTTGTTGAACTCATTATTTGCAAAAGTACATCTATTAGGTATTCTCAGTGTGAAACCCAGCGTTTAAACCAGTTGTGGTTGTTGCAGCCCTTAGGTGAGAAGCTGCAGTACTTCAGAGCTGGGAACATGAACTTTGGAAGACAATTTGCTTCCACCTCAGGAGTTTTGAGTTTCTTTTTTTCTCATACTTTAAAAATTTGTTCACATTTGGTTAAATTATGAGCCCTTGAAATGATGTCTTCATAACTACAGAGGGGAGTTGTTAGTCTGTCGGTCAATTCTCTGCAGTTTTCCTTGACAGGGAACGTGTTCCTTTGCTTTGTAACCTGCACTGACAAGAAGACTGCATCTCCAGGAGCAAATGAACATGCTCCATCTAAGGGCTGCAGAGGCAGAGCAGGGCATTATTTGAAGCTTTCACTTACAGGGGTAAGAGGTCACAGTGTCTAACTAATGAGACCCAGTCCCTTGTATAGCAGGGAACTGAGACCATCATTCCTGAGACTCCAAGATTTTCTCTGACTAACAAATAGGTGTGGGACCACAGCGCAGCAGTGCCAGCAGCTCATCCCTACAGCTCCCACTGACTTTATCAGTGACAGTAGGGATGATATCAATATTCCAACATGACTGTTAATGCCTGAGGGAGGAAACTGCAGCATCAAAGCATGAAATCAATATTTTTCCAATTGGTAATGTATCCTGGTTTTGGCTGGGATAGAGTTAATTTTTTTCTTAGTATCTGGTACAGTGCTGTCTTTTGGGTTTAGGATGAGAATAATGTTGATATAACACACCAATGTTTTAGTTGTTGCTGAGCAGTACAAAAGTCAAGGATTTTTCAGCTTCTTATACTGCCTGGCCAGCAAGGAAGTTGGAAGTGCACAAGAAGCTGGGAGGGGGCACAGCCAGAACAGCTGACCCAAACTGCCCAAAGGGATATTCCATACCATATGACGTCGTGCTGAACAAAAAAACTGGGGGGAGTTGGCTAGGGGGTTGTGGCCTCTGCTGAGGAACTGGCTGGGCATCAGTCAGTGGGTGGTGAGCAATTGCATTGTGCATCACTTGTTTTGTATATTCTTTTATCATTATTATTTTTTCCCCTTCCTTTTCTGTCCTATTAAATTGTCTTCATCTCAACCCATGAGTTTTACCTTTTTTCCGATTCTCTTCCCCATCCCTCTGTGGGGGGGAGGAGTGAGTGAACGGCTGCGTGGTGTTTAGCTGCCTGCTGGGTTAAACCACAACACAGTGGAAACCATAATGACCTTTAGCTGACGAGGATCTCCACTGAGGACTGCAGCACAGGCAGGGTCTACTTCCTGCCCCAGTGTTCTGCGGTGTTAGGCTTGGTGCTGGCATATGTATGCTTTGCATTTAAGGCAGGAGTAAAATAAGACTGAGGTTTTAGTGGGTGTTATAAGCTTCTCTTGGCGAGGTGCTCCATTATCTCTAAGGTAAGTGTCATCCCTGCCTGTTACTGTGCTTTCTCTGGAAAAAAACATACACATGCATACACATGCACACACACACACAAACACGTGCACTTGGAGAGATGCAGTAACCAAGACAAGTTACCAACAGAACCCACTGATGAGTGCATTTTCATTACCCATATTTTTAATACATAAGCACAACGCTTTTTTCTTTTTTTCCCTCCATAGTCCAGGCCTCATTCGGTTCACAGTGCAGACTGAACTGGTAATAAATCAGGTCATACGCTGCAAGAGACTTTCATGGGACCTCTATCTCTTCTGCTGCAAAATATGTGAGGTGGGTGGTTTAACAGGCAGTGTCACCCAAACAGAAACAGCACTATTAATGCTAACATGTTCTAGTACATTTGTGTCATGTCTTCTGGTTTGAAATTCTTCTGCCATGCAAATACTCTGAAACCGAAAAACAAATAAGCTCATGTTTAGTTTTCCCTCTTCCTTAATAAGGCCCAGTACCCTTTCCTAGCATCCTGTTTTCTGAAAACTTGTAATTAACTATTAACTGTAACTGTAGGTTAATAACTACCTCGGTTATTTCTGAAATCTCTGCTTTCCTGTCAAGTCTTAGTTTAAATTGATTAGTAAGTTCAACGAATGGACAGATGCAAGTGCGCGTGCACAGACACGGGCACAAATGTTTCTTAGAAAATTGGGCTAAAATGGTTTCATGGTTATGGTGGTTCACTGCTACTTTGTAAAATTGGATTGTACTTCTGCCTTTCAAAGAAATAATGAGAAGGTCACATTAACTGAAATTCTCGCTACTTATTCCTTGGTTTCTGGCTACCCAAATCTGATGTTTGATGCTCAGAAGATTTTAGGTCAAGCTTTGCAAATCAGGTCAATAAGACCTCTGCTTATACATATGAAGTATTCAAATTTACTCTTAAATATAGTCTACAATTTTGCCTTTATTCCCTTTATTCCAGTTTCCAATTCATAAAATGAGATGAACAATATCACCTTCTCCCTCTTTAGAGGTACATGGTGTAGAAAAATGTATTACATATAAAGGGAAACAAACAAACATTTCAAATATCCACCTCATGGAAAAATTGGCTATTCTGAGGAGGGGAAAAACAGTTATAATTCCAAACAAGCCACATTTTTTATTTTTCTTGTAGGAAAGAAAAGCATAAAAAGAACCAAAAATGCTTTGTTTTAGCAATAGCCAATGTGCTTCACAGAAAGTATCCAAAATATACTGGATCCTGGGATCCCGAGAGTGACAGCCTGTAGTCCAGTTGTTTCTTTTATGGGAGTCTATACAGGCTGTTGGACAGCTAGTGCTTGGAAGCTGGGAACTAGACGACTTGGGATGGGGACCTGAAGCTCTGAAGTGCTCTGCTCCATGGTAGGAAGCCCACAATAGAGAAGAGTCCCAATGTAGGCTTTTAAAGAGAATCAAATAGTGTTTAAGTTTTTCAAGCTGCACAGTGGATTTCAAACGTTCACACACTGTGTGACACATCTGCATGTTTGCACAGCTTCTTCCATTTAGATAGTAGGTTTTGAACTCTGTTCCCTCAGCTCCAAAACTCCTTTCCACTCATTCAAAGCTGATTGCCGGTCTCTGTGGCAAAGCGTGTGTGCTGTGTGATCCAGAGCTGGTGGGATGGAGTTAACATCAGAGCCACAGGTGGGGAGTCTGAGCTCCCCAATAGCAGGCAAGCAATCAGCAGGTTTCTATCAGAAAGCTGTCTTCTGTGGTGTTTCATCAGAAGAAACTAACACATTTCTCTGAAAAATTGAAGTTTCTATACTTTAGCTTTTTTTCCATGAAAACCAGTTTTTTCACTGGTTCACTGAATCAGAAAATTCCAGTTGAGTCTGTCCACATTTTGAGATCTAAATCCAAAAGGAGTTGGATGTTATGGAGCTCTGACATAAAACTGAAAATGGGGAAAAACTAACAAACCAAAAAAACTGACAAAAAAACCTACTAACCCTGCTGTTTTACCTATGAAGCTGTGAAGTGCCACTGAGACACATCACCACTCTTGGAGGTGGGTGAGGTATTTCTATGAGGACCTCCCACTGTATTCTGTGCCCAGTTCAGGATTTAAGGCACACACCTTAATCCAGCCTGTGTTTAAACTCCTGTAGTGCTGGGCTGGGGCCTTGGCTTTCAAACTCCTTGTTTCCCAGGATCTGGATCCTGCGAGCCTCAGGAACAAGCTTTACACTCCCATCTTTCCATCCTTAGAACAGGCTAGCCTACAACTCATTCTCTCCCACGAAGGGACTTGTAATGAATTTCCTTGCTGCACAGCTTCTTATGTATGAGTGGCATTTCCCACCTACCCCTTATAGCACCCTGTTCTCAGCTTCAACCATACTTGCCTGTCTCTCTGCAAGTTGTGAAATGACCAGCAATTTCCCTGTTGACCGGTCAAGCACCCTGTTTCTATAGGGAACAGTCTGTAGGTAGCTGGGAGTTGGGTCTAAAGAGTGAACATGTGGCCGTACAAAAAAATGATAACATTTAATCAGTTGCTGAGAACTGCTTTCAACAAAAGCTTATTGTTAACTTATGGTGGAGTAGCCGCCTCCCTTATCTGCATAACCAGCAGCCCTTGGGCTCCCTGAAAAGTCTATTTGCCAGCAATCATTTGAAAAGCAACATCTGGCAAGTAAGATATTGTAGTCATATGCTGGCAGCAATTACCAAACTTTTCTTGCTGATCAGGAGTGCCCAGAGTGATTTTGCTTTGAGCCTGTAACCTCTCTGAACACCCACAATCTCAGCTGCAAACCCAGCCAAATATGGGTGAAGTTAGGTACTTCAAAATGAGGCCCAGGTTTGGGCAACTTTGGGAGAGGAGCCATCTGGGGCAGGAAGCTGATGGATGTCCTGACAGAACCCTAACTCAAAGACCTCCATTCAGTCCAGGCTTGAACTCTCTCCTGATCAACCATGTACAGCTGGTAATTTCAAAGCTGAGTAATGACGACGGTTTCCACTGAAAAACAGTACAATGAAAAGAGAGTACCTTCATCCAAACACACACACAGCAGTCAGAAATGTTGCCAAGAATGTGGGAGACAAAATCAGTCACCAGCTGCCCTCTGTGGCGAGTACCTTCTTGTCTGGTGTTGTTTCATTTTGCACGAAGCAATTTAGAATTCATTAAGAATTAGGAGACTTTTATTACTGACACCATACACCATTAAAGAGGATGACCTCTCCATTTCATGGCCAACCTTGTCCATCATTACATTCTGGGCAAGGCTCCATCTGGTAGCTATTTTCTAAGAAAACTCATTGAAGTGAGTCCCTGGAAGGAGGCAGGTGGAAGAACATCTTGGTAGATACAGAGTTGATTTACATGTGGGTTAAGCATGTGAATTTTGTCAAGACTGAAGAAGTTTGGGGCATTCACAAAGACCGGTGGAAAACTCTGAGGTCTTGACCAAAGTCCATTCTGGAACAGAAGTTTAAGACCTGTTTTCCAGAACATTACATAAAATTTGTCAAGGAAATTAATTCAAGACTGAGACAGTGCTAAGCAAACAGCAGATGAGAGAATACTTTCAATAATGGAGGAAAAAACTGTACACTGCCACACACAAAAAATACCATAAAACTGACTCATCAGAGGAGGCAGGGTTCCTGCAGAAAGCAATTGTGTATTACCAGGAAAGTTGCCTGTGTAATCATGCAAGTGTACAAAAAAGAGAGAGAGTGAATTTAGCTGTCTTAAACTGACAGTTCCTAACTTCTGAATGTTTGAATTTATAATCTACATAATGATATTTTCACATAGCACTTTTTTTTTTTTAAGTTTTATCTGCAAACAGCCCAATTCTCCCAGATTTGGAAAAGTACCTAG
This sequence comes from Pygoscelis adeliae, assembly GCF_000699105.1. Classification (NCBI taxonomy): domain Eukaryota; kingdom Metazoa; phylum Chordata; class Aves; order Sphenisciformes; family Spheniscidae; genus Pygoscelis; species Pygoscelis adeliae. The sequence goes on along the minus strand of NW_008825108.1, from coordinate 5,146,022 downwards.
CAGCGCAGAGGATTTGTATCACTGGGCTCTAAGCAGATAATTCACTTTTCTGAAACATTTTGGAGTTGCATGCATTTACATAAAATTTTAGAAAAAGATAAACTGATATTTGCATTCAATCAAAGGCTTGGAATTTGATCATGGAAACATTCTCCTTTTTCTTGTTTTGAAAATCATATATAGTTTTCAAAAGTTTTAAAAAATAAAAAGTTGATTATGTTCTTACATGAAAAATGAATGTTAAATGGGTTTAATTTTTGGATAATTATTTTTCATATAATCAGTATAACGTATATCCCAGTAGTTATTTTATTATAATTGTATTTAAAGTTGTAAGTACAATACTAATAGACAAAAATTGATTTATAAGTTAATTACAGCACAGCAGGTATTTTGCATAACTTTTTTTCAGTACTATTTTTGTAGGAGAAGATGAAACTGTTGTAAGAAAATAAGCTGGCTGAGGCATGACATTCAAATATTGTACATAGCAGAACATAAATTACCTGGCTGGAGAAGATGGCAGCATAGAATAGTACAGATATCTCTGGGCTCTTTTCTATAAGCAATACTTTGGCTTGAACAAACGTCTTGTACTGACTCAGATCTCACTGCTATGAGTGTTTTATATGCCCCACTATAGTCTATGCAAGTTATTGAGGTTAATGGCCAATACAGTCACTATTCCTTATGCAATAAACTACTTTATTTTCGTCTGTAAGTTCTCTGAGGAGTAACACAAGCATAAAGGGTGTATTCAACATATATGAAATATAACCCTATTAGAGGACCCAACTAAATTATATGAGCTCTGAAGCAGAAAAACTGCCAGCTCTGTAGAATGATGGCTTCTATATTCCTGAATGAAACGAAATGATAAGGCTGCAGGTTTCACTCTAAGAGGTTAAACCAAAAATCCGGGGCTGCACAAAAAGGCCTCAATAAAATACGAAGGTGGCAAACATAGACTATTTAAAGATTTCATGTGAGAAAATAGGTACCTGGCTTAAAGCCAGGCATTTCAGGATAAGCAAACTTTGAAAGGAGAAAAACTCTTTCAAAATCTTATTAAAATGGTTTTACTCATCCCACATATTTATATGAAGAAACACTATGACAACCATATGAGAAGATAATGACAGGACTTTTGAAGTAACCTCTGTACTAATAGGTTGATATAGCTGGTGTTTCTACATTCATATGCAAATGCCAGCTGAACTACTTCGAAATATAGTAAATTCTCATGGCCTAATTCCTAAACAGAAAATGGGTTACATAACATAACATAAAGGCAGGAAATAGAGCTTATTTGTGCTTTTGTTTTTATTAATTTTTGTGGCAAATAAGCCCCAGGCTCTTCAATTCATTACTAAAAGTCTGAATGTTCCTGTATGATCCTTTTTTCCACTATTCGGTAGCGAACATCATTTACAGTTTCACATCTAGACCCTATAAAACGGCAACCACACTCTAAATTCAGACACGATGAGATTTTACAGAATGCTTCTTAACATTGCTTCTGTCTAGCGTGCTGTAATTAAAACAGCTAGTGGCAGCAATACAATAGTAAGCAGCACTAACCGAATGCATTTGCTGGATACCTGTGGATGTTGGGAAGAAGTAGTCAGTATAGTAGCTAAACCATCTACAATAAAAAACATATAATAAGATTTTCTGTATCTGGTTTCTTTGATATCCTTCATAGCTTTTTTTTTTTTTGGTTAAGCGTGTCTATTGCTGCATATCCCATTCTAGCCAGAATAAACATCACGAAAACTATTTTTTTCCAGCCAAACAAGGATGCACACTGTTTTCTGAACTACACATCTTGTCTTGTAAGAGCTACTAAAATTTGTACTCTTTGCAGCTTTCTGCTTAGGAAGTAATGTGTCTGGCATAATGAAGGAAGCATCTGGAAAGAATGAAAACAACGTACTGATCCATTTATTAACTTTTCATTATACTGCCATCAAGCCTCTGGAAGAGGCCTTGCTGCCAAAAGAAATAAATGGGCAAAAGTGACATTTATGACAAAATCAACTACTTTAACAGTAGCTTGAAACTGTGTCAAGCTACAGAAGTTTTTCTTTTTTTTTTTAGTCATAAAAAAGTAGCCATGAATTATTTATTCAGCACCAATTCCTGCAGCGTTATCTAAGCTTTGGAAGTTGTTAACCTCCATAACTCTGCAGGGCACTAGCATGGGTGGTGTTAAACATTCCTGTCAGCAGTCCAGATCTCTTTTATGAGAGATCTTGGGGAGAAGCAGTCCTTCCCTTGCAGCAGCAGCAGGGTGCAATATAACCCTCAATACGCAGCACTTCATATTCTGGTGCCTGTGGAAGTGACTCTGAGCCCCCTCAGCACAAGGGAGACCCCGAAGGGAAGTCACATCGAAGATACTTTTGCCACTATGACAAAGACTTCACAGTCTGGTTGACAAAAAAACAATATTGCAATTTTATTACTGCATTTCATACTTTAAGCTAAAATCTTTTTACATCCATATGAATTGCATATTTAAAGGAGATTTTATGAAAGAATAAATATGGATATTTAGATTAATTTACACAGTAACGACGGTATTAATATGGCACATAACCTTTTAATTAAATGGGTCAAAACTGTCTCATGGCTGCACTGAGTAGTTCTAAATATCACAGTTCCAACTGTAGTCCCTGAGAATTGTGTGGGCTTTCTCATTATTTGTACATAGCAAACATTTTATTTTTCTATTAAACTGTCAATTTTCACTGTTCAGTGGGGAACTGGTTACCCAGTGGCTTAGTGAGGCTGTGCTGAATAAATGTTTCAATGAAATGTGATATCCAGTTGAAATAGTGAGATGGAATATAAAAAAAAAAAAAAAATTTTTTGATCAAATGATGATACACTTATCCTGCAAAAAACAAACAAACAAGCAAACAAGGCAGTCCTGGGTTTCTTCTTGTGCCATTCAGTCACAACTTGATCCTTAGTCTTTACACAGTTCCTCCATGTGCAGAATGCCACCTGACAGTCTTCTGAGCTATTGTTTTAGTGGATAGTAAGAAGAAAATGTTATTTTGTCACTCATCAACATTCCCTCAGTGTCAAGGAGTTACCCAGCTAGACCTTGTTAGGTAAGAAAATAATATTAAACTTTATGGATAGAAACAGGAGAACTCTTGATCCTAGGGTAATTTTAATTGATGCATACCAGGAAGCTGAAGGCTAAATAAACATTATTCTGTGTTCTTTAATTTTTTTCTAACTGTAACTTAAAAGTGGGAATCTATATCTCAAAAAGCCTCGAAAGACATTATGCTGAGTGTGTTTACTTTATTATTCCTATAAAACACTTCTAAAAAGTCCTAAAACATTTATTTAACACTATCTTATTTTTACTACCAGTCTGAGTGGGAGCCAAAATAGAGTAGGTTTGCTTTCTTTTACTCTTGACTAGATAGTTACATAGCCAGCCTATTTTAGAGATTTTTCACATTGAGTTGTTAGGGAAAACAATTAGTTTGTCCTGATATTATTTATTGCACAGAAATGGGAGGAGAGATTGCAGCAAAATCTATAAACTCTGTGAATGTGATTAATTTCTTGCTATTTTTTCCACAATATATTTTCATATCTTCTCTTTAAATATTGGTTATTTATGAGAGCCACTTGCTTGGTAATTTAGGCATTATGAAGGTATGGAAGGAGAGTATTAACACTGTCCAACTCCTGGTTTCCAATTTAATTACTTAACCTGCTCAGTTATTTGGCTAGTCTTCAGAGCACATAAATTATTCTCATGCTCTCAGTTGCTCCCTGAAAGTGCCTGTCTATGTGCTGACTACAAAGGGAGCCTCAGGAGACCAGATGCCAACTTAGTTGCCTGAATCTACATGATGCAATTGAGCTCCTCTTGAAGTCAAAGGAAAGACTGATTTCAATTTGTCTGACAATATGTTTATTTACAAATGCTAACTTGTCCCACAGATGATATAAAAATTATTGACGTAGCTGCAATAGCCATATAATTCTTCCCAAAGGCAATCAGGAATTCTGGAAATTGCAGGTATGCATGTAACAAAAAGCCGGTAGCTACAATCTTGTTTATTAGCTCTCTGAATAAGAGTAAACTATAAAAGTCATGGAAAAATAAGAACTGAAGGAGCCTCAAGAGCATCATCTAGACTTTCCTTCTGCCCCAGGGCAGAGTCAGACTGTGACAGATACTATTCCTATCACGAACCATTCTTGACGAATGATTGCCTGAGCTGTCCTAAAAAAGGCCCAAAGACGAAGACTCCACAATTTCCCCAGGCAAATTAATCCAGTCCCTCATTATCTGTACTAGTCCTCCAAAGCTTTTTCTGCTTCCTAACTTGAATCCTTCCTGGTGCAGTTAAAGCCCACTTTAGTAGTAACCTGTCATACCTACTATGATATATAGGGAACAGATTATTTCTTTACTTTTTGCAATAGCCTTTTACTTGCTTGGTTGATATAATCTACTTTCATGTGATGATTTTTCAGTAAAGGCAGATGCAAAAAGGTTGGTAAACACAGACTAGCACCTCTGCTCTTCTTTTTATGACTAACATACCGGAATGAGTTTTCAGAATCTCTGATGTCTCTTACCATTCTCCTTCCATTTAAGTTTTGATGTGTCTAATTTCTATCCCTATATGTTTGTTCTATCCTCTTAGTAGCCTGACTTGGTTTCCATTTTCTATACATCTAAAATGTCAAGTATTGAGGATGCAGACTAGATAAAAAATAACTTTGTTGATGCTGTGTACTGGCCCAATGTCAAAATGGTGGAAGAGAAACACATTACATCCCAATCCTGTAAGTCGACTTGATCCTGAAGGCTGTGGATCCCTCAGTGCTACTTGACTGGCATTGAGGAGTCCTCCATCCACATAGCCCTGAGAATGAGGAAGAATGGTAAGACTGCTAGTTTTAGCACATATCAAGACTGAAATCTCTATTCTTATTGTTAAATCATGACAAGTGTGATGGAGATTTTGAGCTCTGTTTTAGAGGTGGATTTTGAAGACTATTTTTTCTTTTCTTAATACAGATGCTATTCTTTCCTTGTAAGCCAGATTTCTTTACAGAAGGCTTGAGGGAAGAAACCGTGAAACAGCTAAAGTTGTGCTTCAAAAGGCATTTCACACTTTGCAGAAGTTTGTACCAGATTGTCTGCAGAAGCTGTACAAGACCAGGATCTGACTTGGCCATTATTAATTAGTTTATTCAAAACAGTTTCTAGCTTTTTTGCAGTGATTCTCAATTCTTTCAAGAAATTAAGGATAGCATGCTTTCAACGCTGCATTGAACATGTTCAATTAATCTGGTTGTTTCACAGAAAAATCACCATCTCAGATTGTGATGTTCTTGTAGCTTGAAGATTTAGCTGTAGTAAACTCATCACAGACAGGAACAGTGAAATAGTACAGGAGAGAAAGAGTTTAAGGCAGCATGATTTCTTGTAGGATTTAAAAGAATAAGGAATATTGTGTTCATATAAGGTAAAAACAATGCTAGGAGACACAGTTCTCAAGCCTGCTTGAGGACTGCTGCAGTCGTGGCTTGTCTCAGATCACCTTTAGATCGTTTCCATTGAGGGTGGTATTTTCAGACCCTCCATTGTGGCAGGCAAGATCACTGAAAGCATCAGCCTACTACAGACATCTCTGCAAGCATCACTCCACTGAAGGTGCAAAACAGGTATATACAGCACCTCACAGAATGTTTACCATAGCCGCAATCCTCCTTAGTCCTGGCAGCTGGCAAAACCATATTTGTGAAGACAACCCTTCCACCCAGATTTTGATTTATAAACACAATTGTTTTCAGTTTATCAGCTTGAAGTCAGCCCTAGACATTAACAGAACTGCCTAATGCCTGTTTTACATTCAGGGGTATATGAACTGGTACCTGAGCCACAGTTATTTGTCAGTACTGAAAGGTGTATAGATGCTTTAGAGAAACAGAGAAAATCTTGAATGCTATATTTTAATAGAAATGTTAAAGATGCAATCTTAATTATAGCACTGCATTTAGATGTCCAAATGGTAGCAAAGTTGGCATGAATCACAGAGACAAAGGCAGAACTGTCACAACAGAGGGGAAAATGTAGGCTGAGAGACTTACAACAGGTGGCTACCTGGAGGGGAAATAAAGCAGCAGAAAGATTTACAGGGCACTGTCTTAATAGAGCTTGATACGTTGTAGTGAAGCATGGGTATTTATGTTCTATGTACAAGGTTTTCCTTGCAATTTCATTTGAATGAAGTATCCTTTTATTTAGTCTTTCTAAGTTTGTTATGTAGTGCTATTAGTTGGCATGCCTATGCCAGGATTTATCTGCGCACTTCACTATTTGAAAATTGACTATATTGAGTACTGACTCTAGCCTTGGGCAGGAGCAGCTTCTGGGACCTACCAGGTTGAGCTTTGTGAGAGTTCGTGTCCTCCTCTTTACCAGTTGTACAGGAAAGATGAATTCTTTAACTGCCACACTTCGAAATATAGAGAGCAATCTTGATGATCAGATCTGTGTGACAAGTCCTTCTGGTTAACTGTGAATTTAAGCTGTGCACCGAGACCTTCAGATAAATAGGATTTTACTCTAAATAAATAAGACACTGCTGCCATTGAGCAGTCTCAGCTACTTACCTTGTTAAAAGTCACCAGTCTCACGTTGAATTCATCTCAAGCAATAAGCTCTTTTCATCTTGGCTTTTATCTTCCCATTGGGCCACCTTTTATTATAAGTTCTTATTACAAGAACTGTAAGCTGGCAACGTGTCACATGTGAATGAAAACTGATGAGATCAGAATGAGAATAAGCTGGGTGCCTCAATTAAAATTTGATTTTAATAGCACTCTTCTGGTAACTTTTTCAAAAGCACTATGTTAGCATTAAACAAAATTGGCAGAGTCTATAAAAAAAACAGGTTATTAATCTTTTCATGTACATCACCAGGGCACAATAAAGGTGTACAGGATGGCAGAGATGAACAAATGTAAGTGTGCATGTTCAGGGAGACTGTCGAAATTCAGATTTTCCATAAAATCAGCTCAGCCCATTAAAAAAGGTTCCTGATCACGCTTCTGAGCCTTTACTGAGTGAGCAGCTAGGGCTGTAGTTTGAGTGCAAATAATGGACTTCTTATCACCAACTAAAGGATACAAGTTTCTCTTCACAAGATAGGATACACTCATGTTCTTTATTAATTTGTTTTCCCATAGTTTCTCCAAGTTTTATTAAATCCTCAGCTTTTTAAAAAAAGACTATTTTACGAACATATGAAAACACAAGGTAAAGAGAATTGACTTCTTTTAAGTTAGGTAGCTGAAGAAGAGCTGAGTTCATTTTATTTTTTTGGTACATGCTGTCTATGTAAGTTCAAGGCCAAGCGTTTATAGGCAGATTTTCAAAATTATGTAGGCAGATCTTTTGCAAATGAAAGCCTAAAGTTCTTTGCTGCAGTCTTCTATATATGAATATATTAAATTTTATAATATTAATGTTTCCTATCCTTCCATTTCTGTTGTGATATTAAAGGCATAATGATTGGGAAGTGAGATGATTTTATATGAAGACATAAAAGTAGATAGAAAAGTCAACAATAGACTTGTGTCTATTTCACTGCAAATCATATTTTCTTTTTATAAACAAGCTATATGATGCTGAAAATAGACATGGTCCCCACATTTTCATTGTAAAAATGTTAACAGTTCTCCCATAACCAACAACAAATCTAATCCCCAGATATCTCTTACCTTTGACACTTCTAGACTTTTTTGCAATGTTAATGTAAAATAATATTACTGCTTATATTAATAAAAGTAATTTGAATTGTGAAATAAAAAATTAAACTAGAACTCTGCCTTTAAACTAAAGCCTTCAGACACTTCAACTTCTGAAACAACCACGGTGTCAAAATGTTAGTGATGTGAGGTTTAAAATATTCAAGCAAATGAATCTATCTTTTAAAAAAAGCTTACCTGAAGCATCAAATAAAGTGATGTTTCCTGATGATTCATTTAGAAATGTGCTGTTATCTACCCCACAGCTACTCAGTCACAGAGCTGTGTTTCTGATGATAAATCCAGTTGGAATTTTTTTTTTGTTTTTTTTTTGTTCTGAACATTAAAAAATCTTTGATTCTTACTAATTTAGAAAATGATGTTCTCTGCTGGAAATATTCAAATGGGATTCCCAGCAGTTTGATTTGAAATAGATCCTCCATGTGCAACATCTAACCTAATAAGTTTTTTTGTTTGTTTTTAATAAAGTAAGATTAAGATTAAATTATTACAATTCAAATAGCAGCACACATTTTTCATGTCAACCATTTGCCATTTGATAGACAGATCAACCATAAAAATATCAGATTTAATGATAAGGCTTAGTTTAAACACACAGATTTTCACACTAACGTATTGTGTGTATTAGCAAATAATTTAAATGCAAATGTATTAATCAATAAGACTGTGTACTTTCATTTAAAAAGGTGACAAGTGTCTTACTGTAACTACTAAATCAGTAAAACTGTCAAAAGAACGGGGATTTGATAATATCTTGACCTCTCTTCTATACATCAAAGATGTATAAAATATGTTGCATACACATGTTGATTTTTTTCCTGCACTCAGACTATCCTGAAAAAAAATGTGCAAGGATGAATATAGTATCATAAGGAGGATAAATAGCATGGTCAGCTAAGAAAAGAACAAAAGCTTTACTAAAAGTAGGAAAGGTTAGAAATTTGAGTAAAATTGATTGCTAAACTGGCCACAAAAAAAAAAAAAAGACATCCACAGTGAAATTAATATTATTTTCACATTTTTTAAAATCATATTTTCAATTACGTCTCTTAGATTTGGTCAGAAAATGTTTTATGACATTTTCCCATTGATGTGAAAATAAATATACTTTCTGGAATCATGCTAATTTTTTCAAAGAAGTCACTTAGAAGAAAAAAAAGAGGTAGATACAAAATATTTATCCTATCTTGGCATTAAGGGAATGAAACATTTTAATGTTAGTTTTGAAAATATTCTTAAGTTCAATGTTATGTAATGCTTTGATTTTGTTGAAACAAAATGCTTTCATCCAAAACCAGTCTTTGAATGCATGTTTGAAACATACAGATTTATGGATTTTTGAAAATGAAGTCAAAACCTTTCAGAAAAACAAATGCCAGCTGAGCTCTGTTTTAGTTAGCTGTACATTCTGTGCCTTCCCAAATGCCTAAGTTTTTTTTTACTCTCTATACCGTGTTCGATATTTTGAAGTTAGATTCTGTTGAACATTTGAGGAATTGAGAAAAACACTGAGAATCCCTCCACATCTCACATGGTCTCACACCCGTTCACACTCACGCGCACTGTAGCAATGTTTTGCTCCAGTTCAGCCACAACAATGGACAACTTCACTTTCCACACGTTGAATAACTGATGGGGAGGGAGAATCTTCCTTGCCGAGCTATTGGCGTCGAACAGAGAATCGTACCAAAACAAACCTGTTCACACGTATTTGCCCAGCACTGTATCAAACTCCTGTTTGATCTTTACAGGCTGCTTTTTTCCACATTCCTCAAACACGTCCAGGGTGGCTTAGTTCATTCATGTTAGTCTGACAGTTAACAGAAAATACATTGTTTTTCCTTGGTACACTACAGATCAGCTTCAAATGAGCTCATAGGCATTCTTAGCATTACTTGTGAGCTTAGTGAGAGATAATGGTTTTAAAATCTTCACCAAACCAGTATCCAGAAGATAATACACTTCATAAAACCACTGACTAGCTTACCACAGTTTAAATCTCTCTGGCATTTAGAGAAACTGGTGTCATTTTTTCCAACAAAATAACATTTGTAAGGTGTTAAAAGTTCATTTTAAAGTACTGTTGATGTAGTTCACTGGAATTTGCCTTAATAGCTTTTGTAATCCCTGGGTGAAAAAGCAGATCATTTGCTTTAGCAGATTATTTGTTTTTTCAAGTAGAAAGCTGTGGAAGGGATTTAGTTTACTGACAAAGCAAAAAAGTAAAGTAATTTCATTAACTATGCTAATTTAGATTTCCCTAGGAAAAAAATCCCAAACTATAGTTTATTACATTTTCAATTACAATTAATCTATTTTTGAAATTCTAATTAAATGCCTGAGTGACAAAAATATTATGTGGTTTTGTGGGTTTTTTTTAAGAAAGTGTTTATTTTGTCCGCTGCATGAAACATTTTATGCTTTCCATGTCTGAAGTTACTTAGCAGATCCTATCTCAGAATTAAATTTTTGATACTGGGCTTGAAAGGTAGTTTCTATTACTTTCTTTTGAGAACATAATGTTTTTAACATAAGGTTTTGCTTTCAGGGCCCTTTCTGGGAGAGAGTAAAAGGAGTAGGAAAGATATCCTACTTGGACATTTTAGCTTAATGTACCCACAGTGCATCAGAACTATGTAACTTCCTACTATTCAAATTTGAGTTTGGCCTTTTGAACTTTTATGGGCTTACTGCAAATTGCGAACTGTGAGTGATCCTTTATGAGATAATCTCCCATTTCAGGAAACCAGGCACCAGGATGTGAGGCATGCAAAATACTTGCCTGGGAGGGAAAGGCATTAGGAAATTGCCTCACTACATATAAGTTCTGTGATGGTACTGTTAATAATGTTACTTCTGATGCAATAAAATGTGCTTCTTTAACCCCAATCTGTTGCTAAGGAAGATTTTTGGCAGAGGATTATTACACAGCATAATCAGAACTTTGGTCATTTCTACTCTAACACATGGAGAACTGCAAGGAGAAAGGATTATTCACACCTACACTTCTTTTGTATGTAAGTTTTGAAGAGAGATTTCTATAAGAAAAGACAAAAAGAAAAAAAATTGAATAAGGGTGGAGGACAAATAGGCCTGATCCATACGTATCAGGCTAAAAGTTCAAATGCTTGATCTCACAAACACATATCCTTAGGAGTTTTGTCAGATACAGTAATGTCAGCAGTTGAAGTGAGACACAATACTCACTCATAATTCTATAATAAAACACTTCCTAGTCTTGAGAACTACAGAAAATGCAAAATAAGAACATTCATTAAAAAAGTCTTGCTAACATACCTAGCAAATAAAAAAAAATTATGGTAATCATTGAATCTCTGGAGGAGAGTGAAAACAGTCATGCCTTCTTTTCAAACAGATAAATCATTGAGCATGACTTCCTTGTATTGACATTGATTCCAGAAATGTAAAAATTTCATTGGCTTGTTCAAATTAATACATTATGCACTACTTCTGCCTTTGTCATCAGCCTGCTGCTGGGCCAAAACAGAATCACTTCACCTCCCTGAATTTCCATGTCACCTTTTTCTCTGATTTATTTTAAGACAGTGGGTGACTGGACAAGTCAGTATATGCCCTCTTCATGCCTAGTATTACAGTCCTGCAGTATCTCTCAGGTTCTCTGGCACTATTGTATTACAATACATAACAACACAAATTCATTTATTGATGTATCTTAGCAATTCCTTGTAACAAAAGAAAACAAACAGAAAATTGGCCTTCTTTGATATAAAAATATATTCTTATTTTTTTTGTGACAACAGCACAGTTTATATTCATCTAATGAAAACAAGACCTGTATATTAGGCCTTTGAAAGTTCTCACTGTCAAGCAGAGGGAAATGAGTCTTCCCCTTCCTGATGCAATGATGTTTGACAACCTACTTCTTTGCACATCCTTTGTGGCTACACGACCACACGACCATGTCCTCGTAGTTGCAAGAAAAAGAAGTTCTATTTGAATATAGTTTGTAGTATACTTTACCTGTGTCAAATTGTGTCTTCTTGTTCTGAGGGTAAATAAAAACCCTGCGAGAAAGTTAAAATTACTTCAAAATCTATGACATTCTGCCAATGTATCCCCTGTAGCATTGAGCAGAATGAGCAGACTGGGCTTTTTTAAAGTGTAAGATGGACGGTTCTCCATCTTCCATCATGGGAGCACACCAAGACATTTTATAGATTTTAGCGAGTTGAAACAGGCCCTGCACACCTTTCTGTCCCTTTACAAGGCAGCATCTAATGATTCCCATACTCTCCTGCCTCTTCGTCTCGCATCTGAGGAAATCCAACCTGTGCTACCAGTACAAACATGATCAGACTTCAGGTGAGTGATTTTCTTCATGGGTTATGAAGTCACTTGCCAATATCACTGCATCTCCGTCCAGCTTCACTGTCTGCAAAAGCTTAGAAACTTTCAGATGTATTCTGTTCAGGGAGATGTATTTGTTAAGATCAGTATTGCTAACAATATTGCTTAGATAGAGAGTAATTTTGGGGAAGGACTTTTGTTTGTGTGTAGCACTTGTTCTAAATCTAAGACAGGGTGCCAGGGTATTGTCATGTCCCACCTAGGAGAAGGGGAGAGTGACTAAGATCCGCAAATCCCCTCGGTGTGGATTAAGGTGAAATAACGCTCAAGGTCCAAAAACAAACTCCGACTTTAATGGCACGAACACTTCTATAAGCATCAACCCTCTATGTCTTAATATATAATACAAGCTAAGCGGCTTTGTGAGGAGCTGAGATAGGCCTTGTATTACTTAACAACATCAAAAGCAGAGAGCAAGAAGGAGGAGGAGAAGAAAGAGAAAGAGAAAGAGAGAGAGCTGGGAAGCAGGAGAGAGGGAGAGAGAGATAAAGAAATCACCAATACTGGATCCAGCATCGGACCTGCCAACGGGGGGAGGGGTGTCGGTGTGGAGAGTACCCCAAGGAGGCTCACGTATGCCCCTATTTATTGGCTCCAGCCCAAGGTTTCTAGAGTCTTCTCTCACCCCAGCTCCAGGAGTGGTTGAGACATTAGTCAATCAAGGAGAGTGACACCAGGCCCCTCCCTGTGGCTGGCTTCGGGAGCCTTTCCTGGGGCATTGTCTGTGCTTACAGCACAGCCACGTGGGCGTCGTCCCTACAGGTATGTATGCATTCTTGATGTCTGGCTTCTGTTAATCATGTGGGAAATGGCACATTTTTAAAATGTTATAGTTTACATTCCAAGAGAACTATTGCAGTTTTCCTGTATTCATGTAGGCTTCCCTGCTCAGAATGCAAGCCAATTTCAGTTTGCAATACCTATTCATACATAAATTGATTTCATGAATTCCAGTTTGCAAAAGAAGGCATGTCAGGTCTATATTTGCAGGAATAAAAGTTTTATTTTAGTCCTTAAAGAATTGTCACAAAAATAAATTTTACAATTGCAAGTTATAAAATGTGTAAATTTGACCGTCATTTATAGAATCATAGAATCATAGAACAGTTTGGGTTGGAAGGGACCTCTAAAGGTCATCTAGTCCAACCCCCCTGCCGTGGGCAGGGACATCTTCAACTAGATCAGGTTGCTCAGAGCCCCGTCCAACCTGACCTAGAATGTTTCCAGGGATGGGGCATCCACCACCTCTCTGGGCAACCTGGGCCAGTGTTTCACCACCCTCAACGTAAAAAATTTCTTCCTTCTATCTACTCTAAATCTACCCCCCTTTAGTTTAAAGCCATTCCCCCTTGTCCTGTCACAACAGGCCCTGCTAAAAAGTTTGCCACCATCTTTTTTATAAGCCCCCTTTAAGTACTGATAGGCTGCAAT
>NW_008825108.1:5111826-5127935 GCF_000699105.1 Pygoscelis adeliae | reverse complement strand
GCGGCCCCCCCCCTTTTTGCCCGTCCGTTGGGCAGCGCTCCTGGTGGCAGGGCTCCCTGGGGCCGCCTTTAGTGGCAGTGGGGGGTGGCAGCCGTTACTCCTGGCCGTGCCCACTCCTCGCCAGCCGCCCTGGTGAGAGCTGCCGGCTCCCGGCGGGGCTCTGCGCTCCCCTGCGGGTTCCCCGGCTCAGGAAACGCCCCTGTATGACGCGATCCCCCGCTCCGCTGCAGGATGCACCTGCACCGGAGCTGATCGCCTCTGCGAGTCAATTTACTTTCTAAAGTCATTTACTTTCTAAAGATTGTATTTGCCACCTTTATGCAGTGAATGATGAAGAAACCACAGAAGACTTTAAAGCTTCCTGGATGTAAAAGGAAAAGCCCTTATAAAAAATGAAATGGTAGGTAACTTCTTCAACTGGCTGAGGATTGATTCCTGTAATGAGGATAAAGGCCTAAGAAGCGATAGTATCATTGGTCCTGGGGATTTAGGATTAGTCTGTAAATATTTTTTTTTACCTTCTAAGTTGGCGTATTGATTTTATATTGATATTTCCATTATCCTCACAGTTTTTCCTTAAGAATCTATTTGTTGATTTGATGTGTTGCTCAGGCAGAAGGAAGGAAAGATTAAGAAAGCAAAGTCAAGTTGATAATGACTACTCTCGGCTCCCTGGGAATACGGGAACTGCCAAACTCCTCCTTTTTCCAGTTTTGCAGGTTACTTTGACAGTCCTTGTTTATGTTGTACACAGGCACCACTTTATTGCAGCTCACAGAAACAATCTAGTGCTCCTTGATGAGAGCTAAGGTACATATCTTAGGTGCATTTTCTTTAGCACTTCATCAGCATTTGTTCTTGTCACCCAGTGGAATAATATGACAGAAACAAATGACAGTGTGCTTCCTGCTTGCTAAATACAAAATGGTCTGCACATAGCTAAGGTAACTCTTGTTTTGTTTTTGAAAGTGCTCTGTGGAAAATCAAATGCTAGTGACAGACAGCGTTCCTTTAACTATTTTCAGATTTAATGTAGACCTGCCAGACCTCCTGGGAAAAGAAAATCAGTCTTTCTATTTCTTTCTTTTTTTTAACATATTTATGAATTTTTTAGCCTTTTCATACAACAAAAAGTGACAGATACAAATAGAATTCATATAACGTGAAATAGATAACTGCATATCATGGGTGTACAAAAATAAGGAGCAGTGCCATAAAAATAAGTCCTCAGAAATATGAAACATGGAAGACTGTACATTGGGAAAAAAAAAAGTGTAGCAGTGATTACCATCATAATTGTATTCACAGTGTAGGTTGCATTTTACCAGTAAAAAATTGAGAAAGAGCAAGCTAATGTTTGTAATTTACATTTAAATGCTTTATATAAAACAAACAGTCATGCAATTAATACCGTAGGGAATACATCGTCATAAATACTTTACTCAGATAACAGGAGAGTATTTATAACACAGAGGCTCCATATTTTTATTATCTGCTATCTAAAGAATAGCAAAAAAATATATTTAATAATTGCTTATTTATTTGGTTCCTCAAAATCTTTAAGTTTCTTTTTGGAAAATTCTTATGAAATTTAATTAAGAATTAAATCAACATGGTTTAATAGCAACCAAACATGATTATTGCAGCTTTCCCAGGAGAAGTGGCAAACACACATGCTTAAAATAATTTTTATTTGAAGATCATTAAAAATGTAGCAGAGAATACTTATCTTTTGAATGGTAATTTGACATTTCCCATGGAAGTTATGTTCCTGGTATAGATTTCTGCTAGATTGGTTTTCATGCATAAAAAGTTTACATTTCTCATTGCAAGACTGTGAAAACATATTTTGGAGAAGGTGAATTTGGAACCCAGAAGTAATTTATCTTTTCCACTGCTGAAAAACAATTCATACCTCCAAAAAATGCCACAGAGGTTTAATGGAGACTTCCTAGATGCTAATTTGTTAATATGGAAAAATTCAACCTACTTATTATTTGTCATCTATCCTGACATAATTATAATGAACACTGGAAACTAGGCTGTGATAGATAATGCTCAGTCCATGTAGCTAGAACATTAAAAAATTATTTATTTTGGAAAAACAGCTGTATTCGAGGCTAGACTTTGTTTTGTTATTTGAAAGAAAGTCTCAGACAACTGACAGACTAAAACGAAATGGTAACTGTGACCACTGCCTTTAGCCAAACTTTTCCCCTGGGAGATGTTTCACAATAAGGAGAGGCTATCTGTCTCCATAACTGTTTGCTAGCATTTGGGAGGCAGAAAAGAGGGACATAATGGTTTCTAGATTTTCTTGCTGCCAGAAGATTTTGTAAAATGTTCCCCTAAAGGAGATGAAGAAGGAAAAGTGGTCATTCTCTTTTATTCACAGTGTGAGCTGTCAGGATGACCTGTGCTATTCTTGTCAGCTCCCTGTGCATGTGTGTGCAAAGAGCAGTGCATTTGTGTCATCAGTTTTGTAAACCCAGAGACCGTAATGCCTGTCTATTCTCAGAAGACCCCGGCATAAACCCTGTTTTATGATACGTTGCCACAGGTTTGGTGGAAAGAAGTTGACCAGATCTATTGTATAGAAGGCATCTCCTATTGTGGTCATTCCAGCAAAGTGTTAATATGTGAATGCAAAGACAAGACAATACAAAACCATTTCACCCTGCTAATAAAAAGTTCATATGGTTTCTAATTCCCCTTTTATACGGCAGGCAAATAAATTATATTACATTTGCATCCTGGTCTGGATGTCCACATTCCCTCACTACTCCTAGGGCACTGCGTTGCCCCATGCTTATAACTCTCTCTTTTTCCCATTCTGCCAGGCTATGCACCTGTACACAAGTTATATAGCTTACCTACAGGCTATCAGGTGATGCTGTTCTTACTCTGAGCTTAATAAGGAGGCATAGCTAGATCTGAATATAGGAGTGCATTTCAGATATTTATCAGAAACAAATAGCCTTTTAATCACAGAAATGTAGACTCATTCTCAGTATTTTGTAAACTCTGGTTTCATAACTATTCATTTAATAGTTGTATAGACTTATTTATGCATAACTGTCTTATATAAAGTCAGATTTTCTACAGAAAACATGCAATAGTTCTGGAGAAAATAAAAACTTGTCAATCCATTCCAGTCACGTCATCTGGAAATTTATCTGTAAATACGTCTCAAAACAGGGTCCCCAATGCTCAAGATGTTTCATTCTTCCACTGAAATTTTTCTAACCTGAGCAGTGATCTCTCCCCAGGTTTGACGTTAATGGACAATAAGTTGATGCGGAGAGAGACTTGGCATAATTAAACTCTGCATTTTTAACACTTTTCCCCTTCATATCTTCACTTCCAAACCATTCTTTTTCATTTGTGGTGATTTTCCATTTCATTGCTGTCTGGCTGCAATTTGAACATTATCTGAGATAAGAGTGAAAGGTTTTTCTTGTGATAGTTCCATGAAGACAAACACTGACTCATTCCTTCTGTATATCAAGTCTGAAATAGATCAAATAAAAACAGTCTGAGAAATATTTCACTCTCTCTTTTCTCCTCTCTTGGAGACACTGACATAGGTCTCTTGGGAAAAAAAAATGTCCTGCTCCCCCATCCACGCTGCTGACACATTGGCCTTGTCACCGCAAAGTGACTGATAATAATAATGGTTGAAATCACTTTCAGATATACTTATGACCAAATATGGTCTTAACTGAGCTTGAAACAATGCTTATGCTATAATTGCTAGAGGAAAATTGTCTTCATGGTGTCTGCTGTTCCCTTTTTTTTTTTTTTTTTAATGTTCCTGTCCAAACTGTGCAATGAAACAGTGACAAGACTATGCTGGTGACAATCATGTCAGAAAATTAGTGTCTAATGCAGATTTATCTGCCATTTTGAGATACTGAGATTTATTTATGTATCTATAAATAGTTGTATCTATCTATATAGCTAAATAGTTGTATTTCAGATTGTTTCTCTAATCTTTAGAAAATCATCTGTGATTTGAACCTTTACAAGGTCCCATGTTTGTTTTCTGAGTAAGCCTTACCAAGCTCAGTTTTTTTCTGTGCCTTTGGTAATTGTAGCCTTGCTGGAGTGCTGATGACTGTGCATACAGAGGATTTAGTAAAGCATTAAGATAGGTCTCCAGAAGCTGTGACCACCAGAATACCGGCCAAAACAAGACTTCTTTAGGAGGGCTGGAGGTTGGTAAAGGTGCATAGTCTTGCAGCATGTTAGGAAGATGATCTCAAGACAGCTCCTGGCAAACAGATTTTCAAGATTCTATTGGCATGAAAGGAAACCTTTTAAAGAGCAGTTGAAGTGCCAAAGCCTGAACAGACATGGGGTTAGAAATGCCCTTAGTCAGTCTTAATACTAATGCCAGAGAATAAGGGTGCTTTTGCTTTTGAAGAAGTGGACAGAGACATAGAAACTTGAGGTTCATCTTCTTCCAGGTGTGTCTCACATCTGAACATGATTTAATGGTGCTTTTCTAACAGTAAAATGAAAATAACAGTACTCAGTCTTCGACTTAAAACTGGAACTAGCTATTAAGAGAACTGGAGATCCTGTCTCTTAAGAGGTGGCTTGAAGAGTTTGGTTTATTCAGAAGAGCAAAAAAAAAAAGGCTGAGAGAGAATATGATGTCTGTCTCTGAATAGCTTTCTGGGCTAAACTGCAGAATGAGGAAAAATGGCTTAAGTGCATGTGTTATACTGGTACAAGAGCACCTGGGCGCTGGAGTGAAATAGATTCAGGCTGGAAATACTCTGGCCTTTATAGCACTGAGGTTGTGGGACAATGTTCCAGTAGGAGGAGCAGTAAAGATTTCATTAGCTCTTAGATGGAATTTGACCGATTTATGAAAAGGAGTATAGAATGTAGTTTTTCACCATGACAAAGAATGGGATTTGCAAACTTTTCAATTCTTGTACCTATGGTCCAGGCAGAGCAGTGCAGAGAAGCACTCGCTGGACATCTCGTAAGGAAGCCTTTGTCATCACCCTCTGTGATATTGCTGTTTTGGGGACAAACGAAATGCTTCTATTTCTAGACACATTTTATGGATACTAAACTGTGCTTAAAATAAAACAGCATATGCAGAGCTGAGATCAGCTGTTATTCCAATTGCTTATAAGATGAAGAGGTAACTGTAATCTTGGAGATACAAATATCCAGGAGGCACAAGAAGCTATGAAGTTAAAATTAAAAATAGCATGCCACCGAAGTGTGATGAAGTTATAACAGGTTTATGGCCATTTCTCCAGTAGTCTGCCTTTGCTTTACAAGCCTTGGTATGCCATTAAATTCACTATGAAAAGCAAGTTGGAAAAAAACAGAGAAAATTCACGTCAATAAATATATGGGGAATTAAAATTGTTTCTTGTGTGGGAGCCAAAGGATTTGGTTAATAGCAATCTTAATCATTTTCTAATTCTGCCTTCTTCTTTTCCAGGGAGCATATGGATGTGGTCTTACTTTGATGAAACATTTGCTGTCAGTAGAAAATTTAAAGAAAGCAGATTAGCATTATGTACTGCAAACACTATGTTTTTCAGTGCTTTTATACCTTAAAAATATCACTGAGGAAAAAACAAATCAGTCTAAATTCCAAGACAGCATGGTAAGGCCCAGATTCAGGAGAATCGTTAAGTCAAAGCTTTTCTATTAACTCAGACATACAAAATTAAATTTTGCCCATACCAAAGCTACTATATTTTTTGCTGTTGAGACATACCAGTTTTTCTAATATACATACAGAAGGACTGAGGAAAACAAGAAGGAACAGTCTCAGTCCATCGCAAGGTGAATATAGGATAGGTTGCTTCTGGGTATTAATAGAAGCTGAAAGAAAGAGAAAAAAAACAAAACAACCCCAAATCTGTAGGCCCCAGGTCTATGATTACCTTCTGTGGTCCCAGTTCGTTACTGCCTAAGCATAGGGATTTGCCCTGGGACCTTAGAGTGGCTGACAATTTTTCAGCTTGACTTTAACATTAGCTTAAATCACTGAAATAATTAATTTTAAGAAATTCTTCATGCTTTGTTTTTGCTGCAAGGGATTTTACTAGTCAGGTTTAGTGAAGCTTACCAAGCTTTAGTTTTCAAGAAGAAAATGGCAGTCTGCAAGCAAGGCTTTGCTGTGTCTCGCAGACTTTTTTCACTGGCACTTGACAAATGAGAGTGGAACTGAAGGAAGCTTAAGAAAAGGAGATTTTTGAAGACATATGGCTAATTGATAATCCAATTTGCTCATGCTCAAGGGAGATTTTCATCAGCTAGTCACTTTTTTGCACAAAGCTTGTCATATGTTAAGCCAAAAGATTCCCAAGAAAGATAACTCATTTATCTTATTTTATATTACTTTATTGATTTTATGCTGTGCCATATCAAATGATATGATTACAGTTTTGAAAAGTATCATAGCTCTGCGGCTTGAAAAAAAAGTTCTTGAATGTCCTCCAACAACAAGATAAAGTACACTGTTGAAATTATATCTGTTTTAAAAGATTTCTGATGACAAGAGATTATCAAAGTTAGCAAGCAATTTAGCAAATTAGAATTACAGTGAGCATCTAGATTAAATTAATGTGGAATTCTGTATTATAACTGGGGTTGCAAAACTGCTTTATGTCCTTGTAGTTTTGACCCTTTGAATGATTACCTACTGTCATGAGAGTACAGTTAAGACAATGTTGTGTCCTTGTGAGATACTTGCTCTAAAAGGGGAGAACAACGCTTCCTGTTAGTATTCACCTATTATTAGTTTCTACATTTCTATGAATGAAAAGTCATGATTAACAGAGGTCCACAAGCTGATATTCCACTGTGTAATAAACAGGATGCAGTTAGTGTCACCTGCGGTATGATAGGTCTTTGGCAGCAGACCTTATTGCCTTCTTCAGAGATGAACACAGCTGAAAGTGGATAGGGGCATCACATGGATGAAGTTGTCTGTAACACCTAAGTGAGGTAGCTAGAGTCTGTGAAATCATCTCTTGTACTGAAGAGATCCCTCGAAATAATGCTAATTTCAATTTCCTAAAGCAGCTAGAGTTCATGGTAGACACACAGTAAATCTGTTTTTTAAGGTGATGGTTATTTATTTATAAACAACATAGATGTTCATAGATAGACCAGAATTTACAGTATGTGATGTAATACTTGTGTCTGCATTACTTTTCTTTCCTGATGGCAATGAAAGAACTTTGGATAACTCTGCAGTACAAAATAGAAAACTGACCAGCATGACTTTTATAAGTATATATCAGAAACAGATTTGAGATTAAAAAAAAACCCCAAACAACCCCCAAAACATTTTGGGGAGAATGGATTTAAAACCTGATGTTGTTCTTACAAAAATGAATGAGTTCTGTCTTGTAGGGTGAAAGAGATGTAAATCCAAGGTTTTGCCATGATTATGAAACATATTTAAAATAGTCATATCTTTTGTTCATTGTAAGACAGGACCCCAGATCAGGAGACAGCTGTGATATAACAGTCTGCCTGGAAAGAGATAATTTAGTCATGTACATTATGGTTTTGTGCTGTGCCATGACTCCCAGATGGAAATAAAGCCATACAGAGCTTTTTGCTTATGGCATGCTATTGGTTGGCATCGCATTTAACAAAACTCTGTAGTCTCCTTTTAAATTAAATACGTGCAATTTCTTCATTGCCTGTTCTCAGACATGGAAACTTACACATTTTTAATGCAATATAGATGGTTATTTAATGTGAAGTTAATGTTTTAGTCGATATAGTTAGCTATGTGCCCCCACTATGTGACAATTAGCCAGCATATCGCATATTTGGTGTCTTCCAGTGTTTGCTGCGAATGATAACTAATAATAAAGAGGAATAAAGTACTGCCTCTGCCTCCTAGCAAGATTCTGTTTTGCTACCACAGATATGGGGAGTAGAAGATGAATTTTAATATATCTACCTGAACAGCAACAATAATTAAATAAATTATTTCTTTCTATTGGAAGGATCAATTCTATAACAAAGCAAACCCTCCTGCATTGCTTATTGATCTTCTCAGGTTTTTCTGTGCCAAAAATTAAAAAGTTTGTAACAAATTTTCTTCAGTTGCTTTTACTGGGGAATATTTTTTCCTTAAACCTTTAATTTTTTCTTGGCTAATCAACAAGTAACACAGTCTATAATAAAAAGCCAAACCAAAACAAAACAGAAAAAACAAACAAACAAACTCCAAACCACTGATATGCTGAAAATTTCATTTTTATTGTATCTATTATCTTTTCTATAAAAAACTATTTTATGCAAAACCAAACATTTCTTAAGTACAAATTTTGTTTGGTGGAGAAAACCCTCACAATCTGTCTTTTTGGAAATGTAAGTTTTTTGATGGAAATCTTTTCTAGTTCTGGTCTTTTAGTCAACAAGATCAGTTCCCTTAGAAAAATATTTTGACTCAGCACAGAAAAATATGACCTGAAATAAAAAGATTGAACCTCAGTGCAAGACTTCCACCAGTGGTACATTAGTCATATCCTTCCAGGATTATGACAGTGATGATGTTGACTTAATCATAACTAAATTTAGCTTGAGATGTTATGTTTCAAATAACAGAATACAAGACAAATCTTAGACAAAGTTCCTTGCATATTGATGCAGAATTTAGGAGCAACCACTGTTCTGTAAATGTGCCTTTTTGAAGTTAGCAAAATACAAGCTCAGAAAGTACTTAGCTCTCTGCCTTCTATTGTCTCTTTTAAATGTACGAAGTATTGCAGTATATAAAATTTTAAACAAATTTATATTATTTGAGGGATAGTGCCTAATGACTGGAAAATAGAATGAATAGTACTGAAAAGGGAAAAAAAAGAGTGATCTAAGCAACAATGGGTCTATTAGGTTGACTTCAATACTCTACAATCTTAGAACACGTTTTGAAACAAAGAACAATCAAGGACAGAGGTAATTGGGAAGTTGTAAAGTAGGATAAATTGCAATATTGATCATCAAAGGTGAATTGTGTTTGACTAATCTTATGTCTTTTCTGCTAAAATGACTAATTTCCTAGATGGTATTAATTCAGTGGGCTTCATCTGTCTCAATTTAAGTAATTCTTTTGCTATAATGTTCTATATGAAATTATTATTTAAGTTGGGAATTACAGGGATTAATAAAAGAATTAGGAATTGTATGAGAAACTGGCTAAGGAGGCTATCACATAAGGAGGCTTTGCTTTATGGCAAAGGCCAATTATCAGGAATAATATCCCTCAGAAGTCGGTTCTGGGATTGTCCCTGTTTCATACATCCATTAGTAACTTCAGGATATGAACTAATACATGTGCCTATGACTTTTTGATTTGGGAGTCCCTTGACAGTGCCAAGCAGGACCAGAACATTGTACAAAAAGGGTGAAATGTCCCTTCCAACTGAACGTTTAGAAAATTAATGTCACAAAGTACAAAAATCTCATACTGCAAGCACTTCTATTCTGAAGTAGAAATTAACTAGCTAGAAATAAAGGAGGGGGAAAGAGACCTACATGCTTTGACTTATCATGTAACAGCTATGAACCATCAGTATGAAACAGCTTTGGAAAAGTCTACTGAAATTCAAGGATGAAGTAGGTGAAATACTTTTAGGGTCAGAGGTGGGAACGATCATTCTACAGGACATTGGTAAAACTTCATCTAGAGCACTGTGCTCCAACGTACCAGAATAATTTGTAACAAATTCTAAAAGAGGCTAGGAAAATGATCAGAAATTCAGTACACTGAAATAACTGTATTATGAAGACATATTAAAAGAGGTTGGTTTATTAAGCCCAGTTTGACCAAATTAAGGTTAAGAAACGATATGATGACTCTTCATATTTGGGGCAAATATCAGGGAAACAAAACAATTATTGAAATTAAACTTAATGTTGTAGAAGATCAAATGTAGAAGATGAAAAGTTGAGAATTAACTTTGACTGAAAGGTTGAATATGACTCTTAAATTTCCAAAGAGTAAAATTTTGAAAAGCTAGTAGTGGCAAGAAGCAATTTATCATTTTTCTTTTTTTTTTTAGTTTAGTTCATAAGCATATGGAAAAGAGTATGTAACTAAATGGTACATCTAAATATATGCATTGGATTCAGTAAATCCAATTTCTGACATGAAACTACAGGCATCTGATGTGTTGGTATCTCCAAGGGGATCTGAAAGATTAATTCATTGCCTTTTTGTGCTTGTAAAACTTTCATGTTTCAGAGCTTCTAAATGTCTTCTCTGTGGACCAGCAAGGCCCTTCTGACCCTGGAGCATCACTTTGCCCTTCAGCTTTGTTGGTTATGCTTTGCTTTCCTGGGAAACACAGGAGACAAGCTACAGATGAGGGCAGGAAAGAGATAGAGGAAACTTATTCTCCTATGCACACTACATTTTCTCAGCTGTCTGATGTTTACATGGCCTGTTCATATGGTCATGACTACACCAAATGGAAAAAAAATTGTGTTAAAATGGAATAGTGGAGAACTGGGATTATTTAGGGAGAACATTTAGGGAGAACTGGGATTATTCTTCTTCCCTAGTGGAGGACATGCTTTGTATTCAAGGATCATCTGGGAATTTTATTTAAAAAATCCCTTGCTATTGCAGAGACCTAGGACATTGAATGGTGGTTGAACATGCTTTTGAATCCAAGTGATACTTTCCTATGTTAGACAATGGCTGCAGATTTTGATCTTTTTGCAGGAGCTTGAAGTTAGTGAACTTGGATCTTGGAAATCATTTTGTGGCCAGTGATTTCTATCACATTCTGTGGACTTTCTGAGGTAGCCAGCTATTACATGACTACCTGCAATGGTAGAGATCTGTGGTTGAGGACTCAAGTCTCCCCTTTCCATTTTAGGAGATTTTCAATTCTGCTTTAAAGTTATCAACTTGCTTTTAGATTCATGAACCTTAAAATTGCAGTAGTAGAATCCAGCTCCATTAGTGTCTTTTAACTTTTTACTCTTCTTTCAAGGAGTTTTCAAGAGTCTAGACCAGGTTAGAACAATACCTAGTGAAAATTTCTAAGCAAATTGTAGATCATGTGTCAATTCAGTATGGTGACTATGGTACCATCAACTAAGTATATTCTCATTTATGCAGTCCGATATGTAAAATCTTACAGGATTTTTTTTGTTTTTCTTCTGAGAATCTTATGCTCCACAGAGCAGTTCATCCCAAATATCTCAGACACTTCCAGAAAGCCATCCTATCCTAAGATGCTGTATGAGCAGCATAACTGTATAAGATTCAACAAGGCCAAGTGCCGGGTCCTGCCCTTCGGCCACAACAACCCCATGCAGCGCTACAGGCTTGGGGAAGAGTGGCTGGAAAGCTGCCCAGCAGAAAAGGACCTGGGGGTGCTGGTCAACAGCCGGCTGAACATGAGCCGGCAGTGTGCCCAGGCAGCCAAGAAGGCCAACGGCATCCTGGCCTGTATCAGAAATAGTGTGGCCAGCAGGGCTAGGGAAGTGATCGTGCCCCTCTACTCAGCACTGGTGCGGCCGCACAGGCTTGAATACTGTGTTCAGTTTTGGGCCCCTCACTACAAGAAGGACGTTGAGGTGTTAGAGCGTGTCCAGAGAGAAGGGCAACGAGGCTGGTGAGGGGTCTGGAGTACAAGTCTTATGAGGAGTGGCTGAGGGAGCTGGGGTTGTTTAGCCTGGAGAAAAGGAGGCTGAGGGGAGACCTCATCACTCTCTGCAACTACCTGAAAGGAGGTTGTAGCGAGGTGGGTGTCAGTCTCTGCGCCCAAATAACAAGTGAAAGGACGAGAGGAAAAGGCCTCAAGTTGCGCCAGGGGAGGTTTAGATTGGATGTGAGGAAAATTTTCTTTACTGACAGAGTGGTTAAACATTGGAAGAGGCTGCCCAGGGAAGTGGTTGAGTCACCATCCCTGGAAGTATTTAAAAGACGGGTAGATGAGGCGCTTAGGGACATGGTTTAGTGGGCATGGTGGTATTTGGTTGACGGTTGGACTCGATCTTAGAGGTCTTTTCCAACCTTAATGATTCTATGATTCTATGATGCTGCTGCCTTTCTACACTAACTACAAGGTGGATGCCAGACTGAAGGCTTAGGTTAGATAACTTAGATGTCTGTGTCTCACCTTCGGTTGCAGCAACTCAAATCCTAAATAAATATCACTGTTAAAAGTTGATCTCAGTAAAGAGGCCATCAAGTCCAGTGTATCAAGCCAGCAACTTTATTGAATCTACTAGTTAATGAATAATATTACATAGTTTATTATGACAATTACAATTATATTTTGTATTTTTATATACACACTTATTTATAAACTATGTTCACACTGTATCTAAAATGTAATGTAATAACATTTAATAAGCATGCTATACACAAAATACTAGTATACCATATCACACTCCATTGTATTCCTGTAACAATCTGAACGGAAGTTTTTTGATGACAAAATATGTATTTTTAAAACATTAGAGCAATCCATTTATTAAGCACTCAACACAGTACTTTTACTGGTTCAAACGTTTAGCTAAAAATAGATGTGCAAATAAATAATTAAAATGAAAATATCTATGCATTCCATATATGGAGGCTATCCTTCTCCTTACAACTTTTTATCTCTTTAATTCTTATCTGTCAGACTTTAATTTTGAAAACTGATTTGCTGAAGTCACAATAATGGGTCTGTGAGCTAGCCTTTGAGGAGGAAACTGCTAAATATTTTTATCTATGTGTTTTGTGGCAATAGAGATACTAGTTCTTCAAATGTACATGCAGTTAAACGTGGTTTAATTGCAATGAATGTAAGTCAGAGAATAAAGCTGTAAGTGGTCTTACTGGTGCAAACATGTTCAAATTGAATGTCATAGGCAGAAGGCATTACTATTTAGCACAGAGGGTCACAAATCTGCTAAGTGACAATTCAGTCTATCAACTCATTAAAAATGAAAACAACTACATCAGGTTTTGCAAAATCGTAAGAGATTTAACAGTGATTTATTTGTACCTGTTTTTATGCTACTAGACTCAGACTAAAAGGTACAAAAGTATTTCTGTCTCCTATTGATCAGAAACCTAGTAGGTGATTCTTGATTTGAATGAGATGATTTCAAGTTCAGCCTTCTCATTCAGTAAAAAAATAAAGCTCTGGGTACAACAATGAATTATATTTTACAAATGACTGTATCGCAGATTATCACATCATCTTAAAGATAGCCTATTTCAAATTAAATATAGCCTTTCTGCTTAAAAGAGGAAAATCAAGGAGAAAAATGACATTGTTAATTTAAAATCCTCTCTGATTTTGATGGTGTATTTCAGCGTTCTGCTATTTAATATGGTATGGCAACATACCATATTTAATATGGTATGGCAACATGGCATTCAGAAGCACAAAGTGTGTAAGGTATCAACTTGTTCCTCACCTTGTTTATGTGTGATTTTGGATGACCAGGACAATTTTCACAATATGGCATTGCAGAAGACTGTAAGTATAAGTAAAACTTTTCCTGCTCTTAACGGTGTCCCCTTGGCACTCCCAGTCTTTCAGGTCAAGTTCAGTCTTCATTACATCAGACTTTTGGGGCTTTTACGAATTCTGTTTTGCAAAGGGCTGAAGCATGTGCCATCTGTCCAAGATGTCCATTCAGTACGGTGAGGGAATACTGTGTGCGGTCCCACACAAAGATTAATGGTGTGGTCTATGGCTGGAATATGATGGACATCTGCAGGTCTAGTTGAGAGTATTTTAAATATGTTCATAAAATTACCAAGATGAGTGGACAAGAAGCTATAAATCTATTGGCTAGCACTTTTCTCTTGTTTTCTCATAAATTACCGCAGCTGGGTGCTTTCATTTTTACTTGAGATGAAAAGATGAACATTTGGTCCTAGTTGTCGTTGAAAAGGAGGATTTATCTGGGAAGGTTATTATAAAATAGGTTACTCCTTGTCTTTTTGTCAAATATTAGTCCAAATGTTTTGCTTTTTCTTCTTGCAAAGTTCTCACTGATTTTAACTGTAGATGTTTGAGTCCCCTTGGCTGAAAGTTTTGCACATACACACAAATGTGCCACAAAAACCAACCAACTAAACATCTCAGGGAAGATGGAACAATTGTGACTGTTATTATAATGGTAGTGAGAGCAGTCTCAGAGAAATCATGGCAGGATGGGGCCCCATGACAAACTCTGGAGGCAACTGCTCTAAAACATTGCATTGGGGAAAAAGAAAAATCCTACTTCCTCTGATGTTGTTATTGCCATTTGGCTGAAGAAGAATTCACAAAGGAATTATTTTAAATAAAATACAGAAAAAAAAAATATTGCTTTTGCCTTAAAAACAATTTAAACACTTTTTATTAAAGCAAGAGATTCCCCCTACTTCACATTCCCACATACATACAAATATTTATTCTCCTCGTCTTCAAGAGCTTACTGATTTCTGTAGCTTCGCGGGGTCTTTTGCTCCTAACACAAACTCTCTGTCTTCCATTCCATCAAAAGAAAAAACCTTTGGGAAGTTTGACAAACTAGTGCACTACCCCTTAGCCTACCTAGAGTATTCTTTAGGGATAAAGACATTTTGTGTTGTATTTAGATATTCTTTCTTCATAGCACTACTATATGTTAAATTTTCAGTGCCTTAAGTAGCTGATTGGTAGTAATTACCTGTATAATATACACTGGGGATTGGTTGTTGTTTCAAATGGCACCTACACCTAACATATTTCAAGTTCTTTGCTTTACTACCCCTTGTTGCATATGTAACTCTCTCAGGTAACATAATATATTTTTGCTTTGAAGAGCACAGCATGTACTAATACGAAGTGGTTGAGAGGAGGTTGCTGGAACCAAGAGTAACGGAGTCCTGTCTGCTGCTTCTGTCCTTTTCTGCATGGTGTTTCCCTTCCTGCCCTCGCTGCTGTTGCAGCTGGAAAGGTTGCATTCTGCCTGGAAGTCAGCAGCCACGGCTCCTAGTCTGTCATCACCTCTCTGAGATGAAGCAGTAAACAGTGGTAATTGTTGATGTAAAAATAACCATCATATGTGAACTAATAACAATCATGGTGAGTATAAGCACAGGTCTAATTTTGGACACCTGGACAAGTACCATTGCACTCAAGTGTGTAAGTTACATGGTATTCATGCTGAAAATATTAGAAGGCAAAATTGTTTCAGTTTTGTAAATTATACCTTGTTTTTTCTTTGCTTGAAATGCTTAGACCAGACATCTTTTATGTTTTTAATCATGCTGGAATTACTAACACAATTTTCCTCTCTACATGAACAATTCCAGCCAGACAAAACCCTGTTATATTTTGAATTATAAGCAGGTTTGGTAGAGAGTTACTGGTAGTTCTGCTGTGTCTTATTCTCACTTTTATTTCTTGCAAGAGGAGAGAAAAGGAGAGCATTGAGAAGAGGATTTCTGTTTTATTAAGTTCTTGTTTTCTTTTTAACTTCAAAAAAAGATAGTTGTTTTCAATAGCAATAGTGCTTTTAACTAAAGAAATGGAATAGGAAAAAGGTTATTGCCTAGCAGATACTAACTTGTGTCATGAGGGTAATTATCTTTTCTTAAATGTGAGAAATGTTTAGATTTTTGGCTAGCTAAAACTGGCACTCTGCAGAAAAGTTCAGCGTGATTTACAGGAGCAGAACATCAATTCCTCAGAGTTCAACATCTCTTTATTGTGCTCACTATCCTTGTGGAAAAGCTGCCTTTTGAAAGCCAGCATAATCCCCATGAGTAATCTCCTTAAGAAAACTTGGCAATTGTGGTGGGTTGACCCTGGCTGGATGCCAGGTGCCCACCAAGCTGCTCTATCACTCCCCCTCCTCAGCTGGACAGGGGAGAGAAAATATAATGAAAGGCTCGTGGGTCAAGAGAAGGACAGGGAGAGATCACTCGGGAAAATTAATTTAATTTATTGCCAGTCAAAATCAGAGTAGGGTAATGAGAAATAAAACCAAATCTTAAAACACCTTCCCCCCACCCTTCCCTTCTTCCCGGGCTCAACTTCACTCCTGATTTTCTCTACATCCTCCCTCCAAGCAGTGCAGGGGGACAGGGAATGGGGGTTGCGGTCAGTTCATCACAC
>NW_008825108.1:5101895-5111630 GCF_000699105.1 Pygoscelis adeliae | reverse complement strand
TCCTGCCAGCAAACCTGCTCCAGCGTGGGCTCCTCTCTCTCCAGTGAGTCACAGGTCCTGCCAGGAGCCTGCTCCAGCGCGGGCTTCCCACGGGGTCACAGCCTCCTTCGAGGGTATCCACCTCCTCCAGCATAGGGTCCTCCACGGGCTGCAGGTGGATATCTGCTCCACCATTAACCTGCATGGGCTGCAGGGGGACAGCCTGCTTCACCATGGTCTTCACCATGGGGAATCTGCAGGGGAATCTCTGCTCTGGTGCCTGGAGCACCTCCTCCCCCTCCTTCTTCACTGACCTTGGTGTCTGCAGAGTTGTTTCTCTCGCATATTCTCACTTCCCTCTCCGCTGCAGTTGCTGTTGCGCAGTTTTTTTCGCTCTTCTTAAATATGTTATCAGAGGCATTACCACCATCACTGATGGGCTCAGCCTTGGCCAGTGGCAGGTCCATCTGAGAGCCTGCTGGCATTGGCTCTATCAGACACAGGGGATGCTTCTATCAACTTCTCACAGAAGTCACGCCTGTATCCCCCCCGCTACCACAACCTTGCCACACAAACCAAATACAGCAATGTATTTCTGCCCTGAAGACATCTCTGGCATAAATGATACAACCTACATAGCTGATTCTTGGTTACCACATACCTACAGACTGTAATTCACACAAAACAGAAGAAAGCATAATGCTTGATGAAAATAATTCATCTTTTCAATTTAAATTATTGATATTTTGGTTCAGCAAGATGAAGCCAATTTAATCACTGCTTTTTGGAACACTAGGATGTCTATAAGTTTAGAAAGAACTTGAGATCTAGATCTTCAAATTTGTCTGAAATTATGCATCTGCAAGCATTCTAGGGTGAAATGCAATTCCTTTGGAAACAACGTGGATAATTGCAGTCATCTGGAGAGTGACAAACGTTACAAACATTCTCCATGGCACCCTCTGAGTCACTTTCTTTCAATAATTGTTACCATTTGCATTAAGAACCAATTATAAGCTTTAGCTTGGAATTTTACTGATCATGCCTAGGAATACTTCTGTCCTCTGGTCGTTGTTCATCCTCACACAATCCCTGCCCAAATGAAACTGGTATTTTATCCAGCAGGAGTAAATGTTCTATTTGTGTGAAAGCTTTGTGCAGTTACTGTGCAGGAAGTATGTTTTACTTTTTTACTGTACAGGTCTGCTTGAGCACATATATGTGACACTGCATAACATAATAAAAGCACTCGTACAGATTTTCAGTACTATAACAATTATGTGCAGACAAGCTGAGGTTTGTAAATTCAATGAGATGCAAGTTTGCATATACCTAAACGAAAATGTAGGGCATATTTATTGCGCTGGTGAACAAATTCTGAAGAGTTATAACAATGACAAAACCCATAGTGTTGGCATCGATAACCAATTTTTCTGCCAATCTTATAGCAAGAAAAAAATCCACCCAAAGCCCACGTTTAAAAATATTGCAGGGAGGTGTTTAACAAGATAAGGGTGGGTTTTTGCTAATCTATATGTCATTGGTAAAATCACTGCAGGAATGAAGTATTTGGGTTTATAATCTGCACTTTAAATATTTTTAATAGATTTCTATATGTATCTGGTTTTGAAAACTGCAATTGTTCCTGCAGCTTCCCTGTCCAAGCATCTTTGCTTATGCGTGGTATTCTACTTATGAACAAGCTGACCTTTTTGATAAATTCTACTGAAAATTTTGATGGAGTTCAGATGAAAAGAGTAAGCACGCCTGCTCTTTCTAGTATGAAACATATGAGTTTCTTGTCTCTACCAAGTGGTTCTCTTTTTGAATCTGTGCTGCTTCTATTTTGGGTTGTAAAACAGGATTCATGATGGTTTAGACTTATAGGGTATATTATATATGCTTAATGCTTCGGAAGATCAGGGAAAAATCTTGTCTCTGTTAAAGTCAGTGGAAATAGGGTTGGATTTCACCCTTGCTTATTATTACTCAAATTACCTATCTACAAACCAGGGTCCTAGTAATTGTTACCTTCTATCAGAAATTACAGAGAAAGATTTGATTGATTGCACACATTTCCTAGTATTTGAATATTTTAATCTTCCTATAGCAGTGCTGCTTTGAAGAGTGGTGGGTTTTTTTTAGAAGAAGGAAAAAATCATTATCTCAGTCTAGAACTCAAATACTCAGTAGCCACGGATAAACCAAAGATACCTTTAGTGAGTGAGCACATCAGCCCATCTGCATCCTGATGCTCAGCCACTGAAATATTTTCTGAAACACAACTGGCTAGGTCTGTACTAGGTACTGTGTTTTCCTTATCTTTACCTTTGTGGCATACAAAAGATTAAAATATTTTGATTAGAAGATAAAAATGGAGAACATCAATGACAAAAAATTAAACTAGAAAAATTATTTACCTAACAAGAAACAGAACAGGAAAAATGTTTATTGTCTGGATAGATGATCAGAAGAAAATGTTTTAGATGCACATCTCAAATACATGTCTGAGCTTTTAATATTCATGCTGCAAACAGACTATTTTCTTGTTTCTTAAAGGAAAATCTAAAATTAGACAAATAAAGAAATTCACTGGAATTAAAATTGTGCTATCATATGTTAAGGCTAGAGACAGGCCAGATGTTGTCCCTTCTCTGATACTGAGTCATGGGCTGATTTTGTTTAGGTACATTCAAGATACTTTCTTTCAGGATACTCTCTTTCATATTGAGAGGTTAAAGGCTACCATAAAAGTCAATGCTTTCTTATTATAACACCTGCTCTTCTTACTTTTTTGTGATATATATTCAGTTTGAAGGAGAAAATGACAAACTGATGTCAGTTGACCATATCCTTTATTTTCTTACCAGATCCTCATAACTGTCCCATTCTGTCCTCTAAGCAATGAAGTCAGACATAGAAATATTGGCAATATGTTCAGAAACACAAGTATATCTTTTATTATAGAGCCTATCTAAAATGTATAAACTGTATTAGTTTTAGCAATTACAACAATTTTTGCCCCCAGCTAGATGCACTCATTTATCCCATTAGAGATGATAGAGACAAATGAGCATTGGGCCAGAATTTGCCCTCAATGCCCAATTTTTTTGTTTCCGCTTTCCTTTATATCTCCTTTTCCAGTGCCCTGTATATTCTATGTTCATTTCACTTTTGCATCTTTGCAGAGTACAAATGAGGTGTAACACATTAACATATCTGATCAGTGGTGTTAAATATATGCTCATGTATAAATGACTACATAGGAAGAAATGTAACAGAGAATAAGTCCTCTTGTTTTTGTGAAAGTTTGATTCAGGCTTAAAGTTTATTGCAGTGAGCCAGGAAGGTGAGAAATCAATAAGAACACAATGCTATTAACTCCAGCAAGAGGATCAGGGGTGCAGCAAAAGCACAAGTTTTTGCTGGTTTCCCATGACAGATCTGCCAGCCCCATCATGGCATTATCCTTCCTGACTTTTGTGTGATATCAGTTTATTTTTTATTGAAAGGAAGACAATATATCTATGGTACTCAGAAAGCAAAAGAACTTTAAAACGCTCTGCAGAAATAAGCAGAAATGCTGCCATATGAGAAAATTCTCCATTTTCTCCATCTGCTCTAAAACAATGAGATTACCGTGAGTTATAATTTCCTGGAACAGGGTCTGTAGTCTATATGCAGAATTCTGGTACACCCATCAACGCAGTCCATTCGGAAAGCTTAATTAGAAGAATTGTTGTTTTCTGTCTTGGTCTCTCTTCTCCTATCCTGATAACATGTTACATTTTGTGGGGAGGAAGAAGAGGAAAGTATTGAAGATAGTGTATGGTAAAACACTAAATATCCTCATTTTGAGACTCTAAATTCTAGTCAAAATACTTAAAAAACCTGCTAGTTTTTGGAATATAGTGAATAAACCATATTCCTGAAGTGCTGTTTTGGCCTACAATGTGTGTTTTTTTGATTTGAGCACAGTTCACTATTCAGGCAAACATCACAAACAGCAAAACATTTCTTTCCCTCGCATCGGGCCACACCAGTGACAGAATGGACTTGTAGAAAAACAAAATATCTAATTTCCTTGTTAGGTAGGTTTGTACATGCACCCCAAAAACAGAGAGGAGGGTTAGGGCTATGTATGGGGAATAACCTGTACAATTTTCTTATACTTGAATATTCAATCTCTTTTGCTAGCTGAAAAAAATTCCTCTACCAGTGGGAATTTATTTTATAACTTTACATATAATAAATCAGACACTTTAGCAGCCTCTAGAATTTGATGGATTTGGAAATGTCAACAAGATCTATTAAAAGAAGATAATTGTAAAAGAAAGAGATTTTGTAATAAAATTAGTTAACATCAGATTTCCTTAATGTTCCTTTCCTTTCTTCCTCTTTGTCTACAGGACCTCATTCTATCTGTCTTGGTGCCACAAGGACACAATTGTTCTTAAGAAGAGCCAGTTTAGACACCTGATATTTCATATCACGACAATCCTATGCTCTTGCTAGCATTCAGAACAGAGTTACCCTAAGATGTAGCCTTTTTATGATAACTTTATAGTTCATGAAGTTTTCTGCCCTCAGCTCCCTCTTCTGACCCTCTCTTGTGAAAATAACCCATGTAAAATACTATGTGCACACCCACTTCTCAGAGCCTCTGGCAGAATTCCAGTCTAAATTCACCATCACCTTCTGATGTAACCCCCAGGTTGCCTTGACTTATGAAAGCCATAGCTCTTCTGATTTGTTTGACAGGTGAAAATTTACAGAGGCTCCCCATGACTAGACTCAACAAAGAACACAGGCCTAGGAGTCAGAGTAAACCAGGTAGTTGATATTGTGGAGCAGACGCTCACCTATGTATGGCTGAGGATTTGCACCTCAGTCAGGGTGATGCCAAAGGGCAGTACTGGTCAGAAGCAGAAGCAGTCGGAAC
The DNA here is from genome assembly GCF_000699105.1 of Pygoscelis adeliae. Lineage (NCBI taxonomy): Eukaryota > Metazoa > Chordata > Aves > Sphenisciformes > Spheniscidae > Pygoscelis > Pygoscelis adeliae. The sequence goes on along the minus strand of NW_008825108.1, from coordinate 5,106,709 downwards.
CACGAACATGAGAATGACCAGAAGTATCCTTTGAGATGTATGATAATTCATGTTCCCTGCAACCTTTTGGACAACTTTTCCAGTGAAATATCCTATCCCTCGCTTTTAAATCATTCTCCCTATTTTCAGGTGTGGAGTAATTTAAGAAGTGACCTGCATATTACATAGCTTCACAAATGATTCATGGAAGAGGTGCATGAACAGGAGGTGGGGCAGGACCTGCTATACTTCAGAGGGTCAATCACTGAGCAATATTGTGGGGCTGGATACACCTAAGTTACAGTTAAAATAACCAAACCGACACATTGGCAAGGAAAAGACACGCCATTACTACATGCAGAAACAAAGCTGTACTACAGGAATATCTTATTTTGAAGAAAAAAAAAAAACAAACAAACAACAAAAACAAACTTCAAAAAAACCCCAATGGTTTTGGAAATAACAATTTTTCTGTTGTTTACCTCAGTTGTATACTGGAATAATATCATATCACATCTCTGTCATAGGATCTGGTTTGAAAAACTAACTATTTGAAAAGAAAGGCCAGAAAACCCTAGCCCAAATTCAAGGTATTGAGATTTTTCATTTGACTGGTATGCAAGGGCAACCTTCATCTGAAGGACAAGATTTTCTGTTTCATTATCAAAGTTACTTTTCTATCTTGTAGTGAATCTCACCACTGTTTTTCTGGTTTCCTGTCTCCTGCAAAAAATGTGCAGCTGCTTTCTAGACTGTTAAATTGCATATGCAACTATACTGAATGATGATATGGGGGTGAGATGAGTGAGGTCCTTTGACATTTTCATGCAAGCATTTATATAAATGAATCCTACATTTAACTTGGCTTTCAAGGGTGGTGTTTGCCAAAGAGCACTTTTAAAAGTGGATAAAGCATGAAAAATGATAAAGCTGTTTGGAAATGTTTAACTGGATGTCCACAGAGAGGGGAGTGATTAAAAAAAAAGCAATAGGAAAGATTAAATCACCAATTTTGACAAACTTCCCATGTAGAGTTTTTTTTTTTAAATCACAGTTATAAAAGTATCACATTTTCAAATGAAAAAGTTCACTTTTCTGTTGGAATAGTTTCATCTGTTTTCTAATAAAATATATGAAGCTCTTAATGAAAATAGAATGTTTTCAAATTATAAAAAGAATGTGCCTATTTTTTTAATACCCCTTATGAACATATTTAGTTCATTATAACTGTTTAGATAAAACTTGGAATCTATACTTGAAACAATAATTTACTTAAAATATTGAATTTTTTTCTGAGAAAGTGATTTCCTACCTGTACCAATCTTCCACAAAATGTGGCAATAAATTACACTGCTTCCCAAAACCAGACACTAAGTGGCTCCCTTGAAAGATAGATAGTTCATTGTTGATAGGACAAGACAACAGGAACTTTACTAAAATAAAACATAATGACAATAAGCAGAAAGTCTTCTATTCTGCAGCCTCTTCTCATAATCCTTTATTCACCTTTCCCCTTCTCTGCAGTAGGTGAGTGCTAACAGGACCATGTAATCTGTTCTTTGAGCTCATCTGAATTATCTTCTAAAATTCACTGTGCTTCAGGGCTTACCTTATTTTGCAACACTGTCTGCATTACAGGAGAGAAAAGTCTTTTAAGGTAAGATAATAACTACACAGTTTTGCTCTGAATAAGGAGCAGAGAGGAGCCACATTAGCCCCGGAGCATTCCAGGGAATTACCTGTGATTCATAAAAACCTAAGTCTGTTTTTCCTTCTTGTGGTCTAGTAGGGAATAATTTTCAACAGCTTATTTATCAGGAAAATATTTTATTTTTTTCCCTTTATTGCATTTTAACTGTGCCAACTGCCACAATGGGGAAACAAATTTCTGTCCTTTTAGTCTTTGCTGGCTGGGCTTCACCAGCCTTTTTTTCTTTCCTTTTTTTTTCTATTATGCTTCTTTCTGAATAACTACAGAATTATCCATGTAATGAGTATGAGCCTCAGTGAACTAACATATGCTTTAGTTGAATATGTAGAGATGCCAAGCAGCAGAAGCAACTCTTTCTCAGACCGTATATGACCTCTTCCTTAATTACTCTGTCTTCAATTTTACGGTTCCTCATAAAGCCCATGTGACAGAAAGCAGAAAACAACATATAAATCAGTGTGCTCCTGCCCCAGATACCTGTGTTCAGCATGAGAGAAGTCCTTTTGTTCCTTCAGCATTGTTTATTTTTATTGCTGTTTCTTCCACATAGGCATTGTAGGTAGAGGGGGGCATGGGAAATTATTCTATTTTAAACTCTAGCAGAACAAAGCAGCTCCATTCTCTCCGATAAATGATTCAGCCTGATGATACAGAATTGTTGCTACATCTTGGCCTCCTTTTCTGGAAGTGCTTTTCTTTTTAACTCCAGTAGTGGTCAGATGGAAAATACCCACACACATTTCACGTGCCAAACTCTGGAACCCAAATCTGACTCCTGGCAGCTCCCTTCGGGTCCCTGCCATGCTCGTGTTCCTGGCTGCGCTGAGGGGCAGTGTTTTGGTGTAAGACCTGGGAAATGAGAAGTTAGAGCATGCCGAAGGATGCAGGGGCCTGAGGCTTCAGTGAGTCCAGAAGCCAGTTTGCCCATTTCATGGGTGAGTGGGCAGGGCCCTGCATTGCCAGGCACTTCTTCTCGGAGGAAAGTCTGTATGGTCTTGAGCAAAGTGGCATCTCCCTATCAAGAAGTCAGCCCTGCACCTGTGGACAGAAATGTCTAAAATTCCCTGCTGTTCCCTAGGAACCCCGTGGAGACGGGGTCAAAATGTCAGTTTTATGTGGGCTGCTGTACCTCTAGAGAGGGTAAAGGATATAACTCTTGTGCTGGTCTTATGGGCAACTTAAGCACCAGCTTTAAGGGATTGTTTTGTCCCTTGCAGGGTGAGGAATGTAAAGCTAGGCATATTTGCACCTACATATGGTATCTAAATTCAGTAACTGGAATAAATATATGTAGTTATGAACCACTTGGCTGCAATATGAACATAAAATTGTACAAAGAGAATCTTGATCCCCGTCCTCTGTAGCCCCGCTGAGCCCACTGGTGGGTCAGGGCAGGACTTTGCTTCCGGAACACAGACTCTTCAGGACAGCAGCTAGAACAGGAGTCTCAAATCCAAGCTGAGGGGTTTGGATCCTGTCACAATTAATAGTAATCTCAGAATTATTTTTTTTCAGTAACTTCTTTTAATCCCTTAATTTCATGATATGATAAAAGACTTAAATGACTTTGGCACAGCTTTGTTTGCACACTCAAATATTCTTGTATCTGAGGTTAACTGGCTCAGTGTTCTCAGGAATGTTCACATATGCTGCATACACTATTTTACTGGAATCAGTGATTTTTAATAATTATTAACCTATATTATTTACTTATGATTATTTAAGAATTATCAGTGCTTCTAAGTTTTATGAAGATTTTTAACTAATTTGCAGAGCAGTTAAATCACAGATCACTAACACTAGGAAAAACTAATTTACTTAAATCAGCTCATACCAGGATGTTTGTTATGGCAGGAGGTAAGGCTGATAACCTTCTTTTCATGTCAGAATTGTAATTATTACTTGCCAGTTGTGTCAGCACCTAGTGCTTTTTATTGTAGGGTTTTTTTTCCCTAAAACTTTTTTTTAATCTTATTTATCAGATATATTTGCAAAGTAACATGGCAGCTAAAGGACCATTTCAACATTGAGCTGCATAAAGCAGAGATATTTATGCCTCTCATGGAGCAGGGAGATAATAGACCCTATCTGTAGAGTGAGACTGAACATGGAATATTGCACTGAGAGCTTTAGGCACCTCATTTCCTGAAAAATGTAGACAAACTGGATGGAGTTCAGAGAAGAGCAACAGATTATAATCATGAAGATGGAGGGATTGCCATATAAGGAAAGATTAAAAGAGACTCAGCACTCAGCTGTAACAAACAATAAAAAACTTCAGAAGATAAATGCTCCAAACATTATATACAAATATAACCCACATATATATATAACTACTATAACATTCGAAGTATTTTCCATTTAGTTTACCAATGGCAAAATAAAATGTGTTTTTCTGCAGACTGGAAGTTAGACAACAGGTAATTCAGGAACGACAGTGGGCATCGGAGTAAACTCCAGCAGGAAGAAAGGACTTCTTTCCTCCATCATTTCATGTTAGTTAACCTGCGAGGATCTATTACAGTGGTTCAGTAATTCATTCCGCAAATATCCTAGAACTTCATGTAAGCTCCACTCATGCAAGCTATGATATGGATGTAGGCATAGCATTAATATTTCCCTTAGGAATTCAGCATCCCAGTTCCCAGTAACTGTTTAGAGCTTGTATATGGAAAAAGGATATCATGCTGGCTTCTTGAATAAACACTCTTGTATTACGTTTGCGTGGCAAGGTTTTGGTAGCAGAGGGGATACAAAGGTGGCTTCTGTGAGAAGCTGATAGAAGCTTCCCCTGTGTCTGATAGAGCCAATGCCAGCAGGCTCCAAGACACACACACCGCTGGCCAAGGCTGAGCCCATCAGCAACAGTGGTAACGCCTCTGTGATAACATATTTAAGAAGAGGGAAAAATCCTGTGCAACAGCAACTGCAGCAGAGAGAGGGAAGTGAGAATATGTGAGAGAAACAACTCTGCAGACACCAAGGTCAGTGAAGAAGGAGGGGGAGGAGGTGCTCCAGGCGCCAGAGCAGAGATTCCCCTGCAGATTCCCCATGGTGAAGACCATGGTGAGGCAGGCTGTCCCCCTGCAGCCCATGGAGGACCCTATGCTGGAGCAGGTGGATA
>NW_008825108.1:5096536-5101677 GCF_000699105.1 Pygoscelis adeliae | reverse complement strand
GTGAAGAACTGTAGCCTGTGGGAAGGACTCACGTTGGAGAAATTAATGGAGGACTATCTTCCATGGGAGGGACCCAGTGCTGGAGCAAGGGAAGAGTGTGAGGAGTCCTTCCCCTGAGGAGGAAGGAGTGGCAGAGACACCGTGTGATGAACTGACCGCAACCCCCATTCCCTGTCCCCCTGCACTGCTTGGAGGGAGGATGTAGAGAAAATCAGGAGTGAAGTTGAGCCCGGGAAGAAGGGAAGGGTGGGGGGAAGGTGTTTTAAGATTTGGTTTTTTTTCTCATTACCCTACTCTGATTTTGACTGGCAATAAATGAAATTAATTTTCCCGAGTGATCTCTCCCTGTCCTTCTCTTGACCCATGAGCCTTTCATTATATTTTCTCTCCCCTGTCCAGCTGAGGAGGGGGAGTGATAGAGCAGCTTGGTGGGCACCTGGCGTCCAGCCAGGGTCAACCCACCAAGACTCTGCTTTTGCCTTAACATCAAGTTTAAATCAACCTGGAAGTGAAATCTTGAGTTAAGCCTAACAAAGCTCTATGCTTTTACACAACAGCTGAGGGGGTAGGAGTGGTGAAGGTTTAAATTTGCTTTCTTACCTATTTTGAAGAGGCTAGTCCAGTCTTGGTACCTTTGCAGCCATTGGCATTGGCTATGAACAGACTCAGACTTCTTAGGCAGGACAGTTATGTGGGAATTCAGCAAGGTGTGAATTTGAAGCAAAATATATCCAAAATGAACTCCACCTGTACACATTTTTATTCTTCATTTGGTGTGTTTTTCCCTAATCTGTTTAAACACATTTCCACTGTCTTCTGACATATGAGACAAATGGGAAAATACAGTGCTATCTTGCATTGAGTGTCCACACCCAAGTTCACTGCAATATGGACCTTATGTAAATGAGCCCTGAGTTCAGGGGAAAGGATAATCTATTTAAAGGCTTTGAGTTTGAACTGATTGTTATTTCCAGGTCTCAATCCTAGCATCTGAGAGGCCTGGAGGCCATAACTGATACAAATCCCTCATCTGCAGATTTATGCTCTGTGGCATAAATCAGAATATTTTATTGAATTTCATGAAAGGACACTGATTTTGCATTGGCTGAGGGTTTGATTTCTGCTGAACTTGAGTATTCCTAATGAGAAATGTGTTGGGGAAGTGACTCATGAGAATTGTCTAGTGGGAATGAACCTGGTCACCGCACCTTTAAAGCAGAAACGATGGTGACACATGCCGCAAGTTCTATGATGCAGATAAGCAAGTAGGGGAGACTCAAATGAGACAGCAAATCACTTACATCCTAAACTGGGTACTGAAGTAGGATTCCAGTGGTGAAAGGGGAATTACATGTCAAAGTCAGTGTCCTGTGCTCTGTGCTGTAGCTACGTTGTCACTTTAAATGCAGAAATCTGATTAAATCTGTACCGTCAAAAGAGTAGCTGAAGGTAGGTAATTGAAATGAAAAATGCAGACTGTTGGTTGCAGGTTTGTTTGTTTCTTAAGGATTGGAAAAAAAATGGTGTGAAGGAAATATAGCGCTAAAATTTTAGATGTCCACTGAGGACACTATTACTTGGCAGTTGATATGTTGCTCATCTCCTAGAAATAATTATGTATTCAGGCCCCCTCAGTTAAATTGGCACATTAAGATTTCTGACTTAGTGTCATAACTGTAAAGCAGAAATCCTGCAAGCTGGTGGCAGGGCTGCCTTTGGGGCTCTGCCCAAACCAAAATCTCTGCAAGTACAATCCCGGGACCAGATCTGTTGCCAGTGTCACTTAGCATAGCTCTTCCACAGTCAGCAGGGCTATGCTGGTTTGCACCTGTGGAAGACCTGGCCTCGAAGAGATACTTTATCACCATTTAGGTCAAATGTAATCCTGTTCAAAGACACAGGAGAGGACACTGGCTGCTGTGCTGGTGTGGGAATGTGTGTCACTCTCCAGCTATGGCCTCTTCAGATGCAATGTTCCTTGCAGGGACTCTGGGAGAAGAGCTGGAGAAAAGAGAGTAGGACAGCTTGAACAGAGGCCTCTGGGCAGGCTGAGAAGCTGTCTCACTGATCACAGCATGTGTTTCTGGCACTCAGTTAGAGACAGAGTTAATCAGATGCAGCAGGGAGATGATGCAGAGACTAGTGCTCCCATTTGACTGAGGGAGTGGGAAACAGTGAAGCTTTGCCATTATGTATTCATCCCCCAGCCACTGAAGTGAGAGCAGGGCAAGAGGCTTACGCTGAATGGCTTCTGGTGGAAGAGCTCTTTCACGTCCTGAAACAACAAGAGGGTACAGAAAAACCACCCTGCAGAGCAGTAGCTTTGAGGGCCCTGAGGCAGCTTCTGCCAAGTCCCAGTATCAACAGCCTGCTGCCTCCTCCTCCCCTGGCCTTATGCAGCCATGGAGGCAGACCCTCCTCCTAGAAGCTGCCACCTCAGGAGAGGAATGTGGGACTGCGACTCCAAGCTGGGAAATGCAAGGCATGTATGTATGTCCAAGGCATTTTGCATCAGCCAGCCATATTTTTGTGCTGTCAGCCAAGGAAAAGGAGCTCAGTTTGAGGAAGGAGCAGGAGCAATGAAGAACCAGGTGGTTAGGGGCAGGAGGTAGGAAGAAGTTCGTTTCACTGTAGAAAACACAGCTGGAATGCTGCATGCATTCCTAATCACTCACATCACATAAAGATGTTCTTGAGAAGAAAAAGAGCCAAGAAGGTCTATGATAAGATAAAAGAGGAATAACGAATCTGTCTCATTGTCCTGGTTTTGGCTGGGATAGAGTTAGTTTTCTTCCTAGTAGCTGGCATAGTGCTGTGTTTTGTATTTAGGATGAGAATAATGATAACACACCGATGTTTTACTTGTTGCTAAGCAGTGCTTACACTAGTCAAGGACTTTTCAGCTTCCCATGCTCTACCGACTGAGAAGGCTGGAGGTGCACAAGAAGCTGGGAGGGGGCACAGCCAGGACAGCTGACCCAAACTGGTCAAAGGGATATTCCATACCATGTGACGTCATGCTCAGTATATAAACTGGGGGAAAGCTGGCCGGGAGGGCCGCTGCTCAGGGACTGGCTGGGCATCAGTCGGCGGGTGGTGAGCAACTGCATTGTGCATCACTTGCTTTGTATATTCTATTATTATTATTATTATTATTATATTTCAATTATTAAACTGTTCTTATCTCAACCCACGAGCTTTCTCACTTTTACTCTTCCAATTCTCTCCCCCATCCCACTGGGAGTGGGGAGAATGAGCGAGCAGCTGTGTGGTGCTCAGTTGCTGGCTGAGGTTAAACCACGGCACTCATACAGGGCAGCTGAAAAACTTAGTCTTTTTTAGCCTGAAGGCTGGGAGGAGATATGGTATCTTTTTATAAGTGCATCAGTGGAGAAAACATCAAGGAAGGAGAAGGGCTAAGAATCTGTAAATTGGCTGGGAATTTAAACCTAACCAACAAAGCAGTAAGGTGCCTGCTGTGGAAATAATAAGGACAAAAAAAACCTTTGCCTTGTCAGAAATGAGGGCAAATAGATATACAATGTGATGCACACTTTATTAGAGCTCTGGTCTTGAAAACAAAGGAGGCTGTGTAGCTTCCAGCTCATTGTTCCTTCAGAAAGGATCACTGAGAAAAGGTGAGAGGAAACAGAACACCATAGCATTTTCTATAAGACATCAAATAACACAAAACTTCTGAAAAATCTCCGGAGCTGGCACAACTAATGACATTGCAACCTTACATAGGTGACATGTACCTCTGATGATAACCACAGAAGTTTTGCCTTTGTGAAGAGCATAGAATCAGATATGTCTTATTCTGTAATTGGGGGGGAGGTGTGTATTTCAATTGTTTAATTCTTTCTTTGGTTATACAAGTGATTGCTGGTGGCAGAGATTAACATATCAAACCACCTGTGCCACAGTGTAGGTTTCCGAGTTGAATAGAAAACCGAGCGCACCGGAGCTTAAGAATCACAGCATACTATTTCCCTGGTGACTACATTTGCAGCAATAATTTACATTGAGGAATTGTGCTCTGATCTGAAGAAGCTATGTTTATTCCAAGATTTGAGAACTTATGAAATATAACATTGCAATAGATAGGAGACGTTTGTTTTCTTTTTAAATAATGTAAGGAGTATAATAGATGGAAGTTGAGAAAGGACAGCAAGTTGGGCTTCAGCTGTTTACTAGTGGCCTCATGGCCTTAGGTTTTAAACGAGTTGTTTTGTGCTAACAGCTCTTTGAGCACTGAGGTTTAGGTGCAGTTTCGGTGTAGTTCAGAGTAACTCTATTGAGGTATGGTAGCTTACACCAGCTGAGCATACGGCCCACAATATTTCGGCATTCAGGGCAGGCATCTCGCACTCACAAGTTAAGGAATTTCTGTATAAAAATTCCATTAGCGCCTGCTCATTGTACAAATCCTGCTAATGCCTCTCTATCCACCTGTGTACTTCTGATGAAGACTGGACTATGCTGGCAGAATAGCATGTAGCTGTTTCATGTCCTCAAAGTGGGTGAAATCCTCCAGTCCTTACTCCTTTCAGTTCAGTAAGGACTGCATCTCAGTAAACTGAAGAATTTGAACTCATTTGAATACATTTCTTTTCTCTCTAATTTCCTTCCATTCACTCACACTGATCATTACACCAGGATCTCAGACTAGGATTCATTAAACACCATACACAAACGTTTTATAGTCCTTTCACTTTCCTGTGTTTCTTGTAAATGTAAAGATCAGCGTTTTCCTTATTTTAGTAAAGAAAGAGATTCTATGCTTTATTCCTTCTTCCTTTTATATATGTCCTCAGTAACAATCTTGGCATTTTCTTCATCACTTCAGTATTCTTTCCTTCCAGTGACAAATTTTCACTCAGATATTCACTTCATATTCAGGACATTATAATTTCATTTATTCCCAGGAGATGCAGAATCTTTTTTTCATTCTGCAGGTGACCCGGATGCTACATTTCCATTATCCCCTTTATTCTGTCTCTGTAAGTGTCCTGACACATCCCAGTGTATTTGTCAGTAATTTGCCAACATATGCTTAGGTGGTCATTCTCACTAAAAGGCTTTTCTTGTCAATCTCAGAAATTCTTATGAAATCCCACCATGTAGGGGAGGATTTAAAA
>NW_008825108.1:5072142-5096498 GCF_000699105.1 Pygoscelis adeliae | reverse complement strand
CTTTTTTTTTCATGCATACTACAGGCTCTGTGGGGAGACAGCTCTCCATCTGCAGGACAAACACTAAAGATCCACTTTCACCTGATGAAAAGGTAACTCATGGCTATGCTGCCATCGGTGCCCCTTATCTCAGGTGCTGCAGCTGTAACCTACAATTATTTCCTTTTCTCTGCTTGCCACAGAAACACAGATGCACTTTTGCAGAGATGGGACTCAGTCATCACTACAGGAGGAAGGAGGATATCTTCTCACAGGCTTTATCTGGGATGCCAGAAGTATGGCACAGTAGTGGGAAGTAAAACTGATCTATCTTAGCAACATTTTATTAGTGCAGTTCCTACAGTGTCTTGCTGCAGAGGGAATAATATGCTTCATACATTAATAAAGTTGGCGATATTAAGAGCTCAGCATTTGTCATTTAGAGTGTCACTTGGCATTCTAAATACAGGAGGATATTGTGGTTATTGCAAGTAGTGAGGTGTTGGCTAAAGAATTTTAATGGTGCCTATTGTAATTGAGAAAAAGCAGTTAGCCACTTTTTTCATGCATAAAACAAGTGGGGTGCCTGATAGTTTCCACGTTAGACTCAGCTTTGGGGAAAAAAGATCTAGTGAAAAATGCTCATGCTGAAATATACAAAGTCCAAAATCTTCTACCTTACATTCAGCTGCTATAACTTCTTCTAATGAGAATCTCTGAGGCATGAGAATATGTCGAGAGACTTCAATCTTGCACTTAAAAACATAGCCGAAAAAAGCTCCCTCAGAAAAATTCTGGAATGAATCTTAACTCTCAAACAAGGCAGTCTTTACATTTTTCAGTACAATGTTTGCAATAAATCAAACATTTTCATTTTAAAACTGTAATCAGCTAAATCGTGAAGGGAATTCATTTATAAGAAAGCCAAAGTATAAAAAATTATCTGTCTCCTAGCTCTCCAGCTTAATATCTTCAATAAGTCAGAAGTCCTTGTATGAATCCAGAAAAACAAAAAAGAATATATTTCTGTTAGCATTTTGCACAGGAGACATTTTTTCATGGGAGTACCTGCAAGGTGACTACCTCCTGTAGCTTCACGTCTCATTTATCTAGGCCTTGGAAATAAATTAGGAGAAAGAGGTTTTCTGCCACTCCATTTAAGTGTATAATGATTTTTGTTGTCTTAGCAAAATCCTTATATTTACCCATATGTAAAATTCTTAAAGCACTCTGTCAAACTTCCTGTTTTTGCTGAAGTGAGGTCTAAGCATATAACAAGGAACTGCAGGTCAGAAGATGTACACAGAGTAAGTCGGAGGACAAAGATGGCAGGTTCAGTCTTATATCTACTGTGAATAACTGACATTTGTTGCATGTCTTCAGATGACACCTCTTATATCTCTATCAGTAGCTTGTTATGGATCAACAGCAAGTTACATCTTCTGAGAATCTGCTTACTGCACATTTAGGATCCCTTAACTGAAAAGAAAGGGATTTTCAGTGGGCGTCATGGACCTTGATACAGCTTTTCATTGAGACTGACTGTGCCCTGTTCCCTGTTTTTTTACAGAGAGCAGAAGCTATTGCAAATGGTGTGGGTCACAAATTATGTTGGCCACTTCTATGTTTTTTAGTTAGCCAGTAAACCTATGTGGTAATCAGATAGGAACATAACTCTGTTTAAAAAAAATCAAGAAATTTTATTAGGGGAGGGCTGGCTGAACACTGGGGGTTTGGAAACATTTTGAGTTTAGAACAGAAACTAGAAATAGTTTTGAAAAAAGACCTCTGAAACTTACTCTCCAAAGTGTTGAGAAAATTTTGATGGGGACCTGACAGCCTCTACTCCTATCTATTTTAAATGCAGCTATTCCAGGCACAGGAGAGATTCTGTTTTTACAGCTATGTAAAATATGGCAGTTGCAGCCAGTATTAAACCTGCAGCCAATTTGTGTTGTGGTATCTTCTCTAAATTGTATATTGACAGTTGCAGAGTACTTATAGAAATGACAACATTCAAGAAATCTCGAAGAAGATGATGTGCAGAGTAATCAAAATGACTGACCTGACATTAGATCCAAAATCAAGATATCTCAACTTTTCTTAACTGGTTCTATCCATCTTAAATTGATGTATTTTAATATCAGACACTTGAGTAATAAACTTCATTTTAGTACTAGGCTCCATTTAAATAATCTCCTCTACTTTAGAAAACTCTTAAAGATATGTGCATGTTTAAAGAAAGTTGTGATTGTGTTGAACTTCAGTTTAAACAAATCTCAGAAGTAAAGACAAAACCCTGCTCAAAAAAGGGAAAAAAGAAAAAATAAAAAAAATAAAAGGGAGCGAAAGAAAGGATAGATACGATACCTATGTGACAATATCACTTTTTCTTTCCTTTCTTATAAAATCTGCTGAGTTGAACTATGGAAATGAATAGTTAAGAATACCACCCTTGTGCCAGTACTCAAACAAATACAGGGCTTAGGTGATCTTGTGATTAGTTTGTTTAAGCCAAGTGGAGGCAAGAAAATTTACAAGCAAAATGCAAACATTTGACAACCAAAGTGGAGATCTGCTCAACTCGGTTCTTATTTTCTAGGGGGCAGAAGGTGTGGCTAAGAATAGAGAAGAATGGCTAAGAACGCATTTGGCATTCTAAGATATTGCAACACCTTTCTAGGATGATTGATGTTATTTATTGGACAAATAACAAATTGAATGAAAATACAATAATGTTAATTTCATGAAATAAAGCAATTTCATTTAGTTATTGGACCAAGGAGTGAAAGAATTACTCCGTATAATAGGAATACCTGTAGGTATATCATCTAACTTGTAGGAGATTCTAAAATTAAATCTTTACCCTAAATCAGACAAATTAGAAACCTGAACTTTTGTTTCTGATATTTAATACAGTATACAGATGGCTCTGGAGGGCAGAAAGCAAAATATGTCTCAGACTTTTTCTGAAAAAAGGATAAACCAGTACATTATACACTGGATCTCAGAGTACCTTATAATCCTCATCATCATCTTTCACTAATTGGTACTGGGTTTCAGCCAATTCTATCTTTCCTAGTAACTGGCAAACAGCCCATTGTAATTGAACAGCCCTGAATTTTATTAACAACACAGTCACCACTTTATTCACATGTCCCCAAGTTTCTCCACACCCATATGCTCCCTCTCCCCCGCCCATGGCTAGCTTACCTCTTCAGACAAGATGAACAAAACATCAATAGCAAATTAATTAAGTTATTTACTTTTACTATTATTTACATCAGATGTGAACAGGCTCCAAATTTCATTAAGGAGAATAGCAATTTCATGGTATTCTGCTTGGATACCTTCAACAGGCTTAAAGAACTGCACAAACAGCTATCAGTTTGATAACTGTAACGATTTCAAGTCTACCGAAACAAATACAGATTTGTGATTTCTAACCAATATATTTATTCCATGATGAACAATCTAATATGAACATCTGATTACAGGGCGCTCTCTGTTCATTGTCAATTGTGCAGTCTTTGAAGTAGTAGTAGTATGGTGAAATAAACTCCTTCCACTGGAGCGAAATGCTGCCTTTGTGCATCTTTGATCCTGATTCAAAATGTGATGCTCATACTATTTATATTACTACCGTAGGACTGGAACAAAGATGGGTGAATATTGCAGAAGAATATTCACAAAAAATGCATTCCTACAAAAATAATAATAATAAAAAAAACCAAATCACTTTGATGATATTAGGGACCTTTTTAATCTATATATCCTCTGGAAAGAGCTGTTTGCAAAAATGATGTGGAGAGCAAAGTTGTTATAGGTACTCACTGGTGTAGGCTCTCCCATATAAATTGGTTAATGTGTAACTCATGTCACAACTTTAGAATATGTTTAAAGCCATTTCTTCTCAATGATTACGTGTGACTGCATGCTTTACTTTATATAATGCAACAGGGCTAATCACAAATGGAAAGTTACACAAATGCTTAGGAGCATTGCTGAATCAGGTGCGAGACATTAATGTTACACAGCGTTAAGCCAGAATTGTGTAAGATTCCTCCTCCCTAGCTAAAAGGGTCCTATAACTCAAGCCAGTAAGTAACACTTTGAACCACAGTACATTTATTGAATCAATGTTCAGATAAATTTGACTGGTGTTTCTTTTCAAATATTGCAGAAGAAGAAAGTCAGTGCTCTTATAGTACTAATACATCATTACAGATAGCTTAAAAATTATGTGGAAACTCACACAGAACTGAGGGTATAACTCATCCCACTCTGATAGTGGAGGAACAGTCCTTTAGCACAGAGATTATAGCCTTAAAGAAAAATGCAACAGAACATGCAATGGTATTAGTGGAAGGTACATTTTTCCATGGCATCCTGAAAGAACAATAATTAGCAATCAATAGGCACATGCCATACATTTGGTAAAAAGAGGTTCAAATAAAGAAAATGGTGCTTGAAATGGTCTTCTAAACTCGACAAAAATATAACCCTTTAAATGACAACAAAGAGATCTCAACCTTGTATTAACAAATATATTTGTCTGCTTGTCTTTCCACTACTGACCTCTTGTACTGAATAGTTACAGAGCAGTAACATGAACCAAAAATTTGTTGGCAGCATTCAGAAGAGTTTCGGTTCCACAGTACATGTGCAGTATGAATTGAACAATGCAGATTAATATAAACCAATTTAAGAATTTACAGACAATGAATATGTGCCAAATGATGCAATAATTATTTTACTTATTGGAAAGAAGTAATGAAAAAATACTGCTTTCATGATGTCTTTTGAAAATTTCTAATGCATTATTTCTTTTCGTGTTATTTGAATAACATTTTTTTCTTTAATTCAGGAAGCTAAAGAATGCCCACAGACTGTGTATGAGCAAAAAGCCACATGTCTGGTATGGGAATAGATACAAAATAGTGTCTTGCTCAGCATGTCTGACTTGTTTGTGTTTGAATATGACTTTTCCATAAGGGTGGACTGAGTGGTCAGGGAAACTTAGAATCTATTATTTATTCTGGCGTAGGAACTGGGAAGTGCACATAGGGCTAACTCTACGCAAGGACTTTGCTATCTCCTACCTCAGCTTTACCCTCAGAGAATCTACCCTTAAGGTAGAATATCTCACACCAGTGACCCTCAGTCCAGAGTCGAATGAAAGCTTAGCAAAGGCTTTGGGGAGACCCATTTGCAGTTCAAGCACCTCCAGGGCCAGCCACACTGCATGGGCAGATCATGGTCCCATCGTACCTTTGACCTTCCTATCTCCGTTCACTTTTGGCACGTCTGGAGGTCTTCCCACCAGCACAGCTCTGAGGAGCATGGATCACTCCTGCAGAGGCTGTGAAGTGGCTGATATCACCAGGTACAGGCTTTGTGTCTGAACAAAGGCGTACCTTGTGAGGATTTCTCACAATGAGCAGCAGCACTGTCAAACTGCACCACTGTTGGACTGATTAGAAACACCTTGGAGAAGAACCGCCCAGCCTCAGGATCCTGCTGGGACAACCGCAGCCAGCAGCAGGAAGTGAGCAGAGTAACAGTTATGGTCCTGACATACTCTCCCAGTCTCCATGACTTGCTGCTCAAAGAAGGCCTGAGTTCGGTGTGGTGTCTTTGGCTACATCAATACTTGTTAAGAGTTGTTAAGTCCACATGCCAGGTGACAGCACTTGTCCATAGAGTTGGGCTTTCTCTCCCTCCAGAGCAGGAGGGCAGCTTTCAAGCTGCTTGTCAGCAACACATCTTCTCCATGTCTGTTCTTGCACTATGCCCAGGCATTGCCTGGGGCAGTGCTAGTTTTCTTACTCCTAAGCTGTCGGGGACCAAGTTAAGAATTCAACAGTGCAGGCTGTCTCATGCTGGTACTCAAACCAGAGCTCTGTCTCTCTGTTTAGTTTACTACTGCAGACATAGTGTTTAATAGCCCACAAATAGATTTATCTTCCTGGTATTTATCTAAATGTACTTTGAACACATGTAAATATGTGGCTTCCAGAATTGATGGGATTTTTACAGCCAATTTCAGTGAGAAAAGAGTCAAACCAATGCTGAGTGTCTTCAAATCCCACCATTCATCTTCTTAAAGTGTTAAAGAACTCAAGCTCTGTACTGCAGATTGTTTAGCAGACCTTTTCTTATACACGTGAGAGAAAAAAACAATACCTGATAATATTGTATTAGTTAATAACTCAGTACTCATATATATGGTAAACCAAGTTAAAAAAAAATATAAGCCCAAGAGTTGTTATGAAAAGGCTCTGTAAACATGTATAGATTTTTACTAATTATAGAAGACATCAGTATGTTAATTTGTCACATGCCATCAGCAGGTTGATATCTTATGGGAAAATGTTGAAATTCATACAACACATGATATTTTACAGATAATTATATAAACATTAAGCAGATTGGCTTAGATTTTAAAGCATTTTGCTATATCATTTACCATATTTTACACTAAATGAATAGTTATGTAATATTTGAAAGATGCCAGCTGCAATCTGAAATCTGTTAAATAATTGCATAAATATTATCTATTAATTATTTCAGTTAAGTAAAGCATGCAAAACGCCATTTCATGAATTTGTACCATGGGTTTATTTTTTTTCTTACGTTTGCCCCCCTCAACAACATGACTTAGTAAAAGCATTAGTTTTCTAAAATGTGAGACTGCCTTTGTTGTGACAGCTGCCACATTAGTGTAACAGCACAAGAATTAACTTAAACATGTGTTCAAATATTTGAACAGTCCCAGCAAGATAAATAGGATATTTTGTGCCTGAAGTTAAGTCGATTCCCAAGTGCTTTGCTTGATCTCAGCCTGCAGATTGACAATTCAATTAAAATTATTTACATCAGAAAACCCAAAGGTCCAGTGTCTTGACACTAGCTGAGGCAGGTGTGCTTGAAGAAAACTCTTATAGGTAGTGATATGTATCTAGAATAGTCTCCTAGCTTCCACCAGTCCATAGCCAAGAGAATTCCTCAACAAGAGATGGTGTCTTTGTAATAAATTGTCATTGATAGGTTTTTGTTCCAATGACTTATCTGGTCATTTTTGGAACCTGCATAAACTTTTACCATCACTTAATGAAAGAAAAGGAGGAGGAAAACAATATCCATTTTGCTTTCTTAAAAACACCATAGTCTTGAAGGTATTAATAAAGTTGTAAAATATTGGGGGTTATGTTGTATTGAAAACATTACATCAAAAGATAATAAGAATAAAATAATACAGCAGAAGGAATACTATACTATGAGCTTATGCTGTCCTTATTTTTCAGCAGTACTCTTTTTTTCTCTCTCTCTAGTTTTCCTACTCTCCTTTCTTCTCCCAACCACATTCTCCTTTCCACCTCTATTTCAATACTCTGTTGTCCCCATCCTCCATCCTTTCCTGCTTTGAATTATTCAGCCATCTTCAAGCTTTTTTCATGGTTGCTGATCTCTACTTCTCTTTCTTCCTTGCAGTCCAAATAGTTTCTAGTTTTGGTTAATACACTTCCTTTAAATAGAGTTAATGCCTTAGCTCTACCTTTAAGGTGTATTTTTCACACTGAACACCTCAGGTAATGGGGAACTTAAGACCTAAAGTTCTGACTGTTCCCAAAGTCAATTCCCTGGACAACCCTTGAAAACTCAGATAAAAATAAAGGGTGCTAAAACTGGTTAGTAAGTAATCTTTCACAGTTTTCTCAATAATAGGAATGGAAGCACAGTGAGCAGAATGTCAGAGTATTTTTATGGGCCCTACTAATGCCAGAAGAACTAATTTTTACTAATTTCTTTCTACTAATTTCTTGCTCTTCTATTGCATATTTAATAACAAAAAGGATTAAGCCACAGAGGCTTAATGCAATCCAACTGTTGCTACAATCATTGGTGTCCCGAGCACTGGCCCATTGCACTGTTTACCAGCAGATATGGCCACTCACTTACGCAGGCTTGCCTAGAGGTCACTTTCCCAGAAAGTATTTGCAAGATCTGGTATAACTCTAGGTATCATAGAATCATAGAATCATGCAGGCAGGCCAAATGTGCTATAATTTATCAGGAATAAAGAATTACTTGAGGAAGTTACAAATGGATAAAAGAACAGCTGTTGTGTTGCTGAAAGCAATGCGTTAGTGCGTGCATGGTACTATAAAGCCTGGTGCTGATTAATTGTTCAACTTTTCTACAGTATATTTTTCTTGGTTTATGTTAATTGTCATCTCTTTCAGTCACAGCTTGTGTGGGATTTCCTTTCAGCAGTGAACTTATCACAAATAAACAAATAATTAAATTATTAATGGGCATGTTGATCACTTCAGACTGAGAAACTAAATGAAAAAGAACCTCAGAACTGTTACCTTCCCTCAATGGGTATTAGCTTTGCCAAGAAATGGTTTACAGGAAGATTATTTAGATACAGAGAAACCATAATCTTTTCAATTAACCCTGTCTTCTGGAGCTGTTAAGACCACATTTGCATAGCTCCATGTAGGCCTGAAGCTTCCACCTGTTTTGAAAAAACTTTCCATTCCTTCCCTCATAGTATGTGAAGATTTTGTAAGTAGCACTTCCAGTAACACAGAAATGGGGTGGGTTGGATTATTCTTTCTTTCAGCAAGCAATTTGCCTTTCCCTGGATCAGGAAGACACCTTCTCCTACAAAGAACAATGCTGTGTCAGCACCTAAACCAGTGCCTAAATTGCTTCTGGTTACTCAGGCATTAAAAAAGAAAAGGAAACTGGATAAACAGGTTTTGGCCTGGAACAATTTTCTTCAGTTGCATCTTCTTCATATCCCCAGACAAATTACTCCATTTTGAATGTAACAGGAAAGAAATAGGAGTATATAAGGGTAACTGGGAGCAGCTGAAAGGCCACAATTATAGGCAGCTGCACTGTGTGTGGTAGTGGTAGGTAAGTCCTTCTATTATTTAGAGCAGCTTTGCTTGCTTTGTGAGTAGATGATACACATTGAACAAGCAAGTGACAGTTCAGGGACTTTGGCTTATTTACTGTTTTTTAGAACTCGGGCAGTCTATTGTTCATTTATGTTATGAGTAAATTGCTCTGTTGACAATAACTCACACACAGTGAGTCATCTCACCCAACTTTGATCTCTTCAGTATGGGTATCTAAATCAGAGTTGGTGATGTACATTTTCTTACTGTCAGTTAAGAAAAATGGGCACTGGCAGGTGTGATTCTTCTGCCCCTAATGAGGTCAGATGAATCCTAGAAGATGCCATTTCTCTCTCTTGATTAAAAAAGACAATTGAGGGTGAATAACTTAGCTAAGAGTTAATCTACATTGTAGATATCTGCAATAAAGGAGGATGAATCAGTTTCCAGCCATGGGGTTTTTCTTAAAACCCAATGCGATTCCATTTCTCCCAGAAAGATGGTTGAAAATGCCAGACAAATACCATATCTCTACTATTTGGCAAGGAGATCAGAGCTATGAGATGAGAGAAAAGTCAACTGTAAAAAAGATGCCTTTAGGTTTTGTTTTCTATTGTTCTTGCCATGTTTCAAATCAGTCTTCAGTGTTAAACATCAGTTCAGAACAAATCATGCCTTGCAAGTCTCTACCAGGCTTGAGGAGGGTCCACAGAGAGTTCCACAACCTGAGCTCAACCCATCTCAAATGGGCAATACAGCTGTAGAAAGAGCTGCTTGGCAGACTTTCAAATATCTTTTGAACAAGCTCCTTTATGCTCATGCACTCATTTTTTCTGTTCAAAGCTCATCATGAAAACTAATCCTGAAAGCAGCCAATATTTGTATTGATTCAGTTGTTTTATCTGAGAATGAGAGCAGTCAAGGAGAAAAAAAGACTTTCTATGCCTACAACAAAATTAGCATCTTCACTGTCTGGGAGAAAACTTCAAAGGCACCCATGCACTAACACTACCAGAGGATCTCTGACTTATGGTCCTACAATGTTGATCCAAAAGGCTTGATCCAAAACTCACCGCAACTGAATGAGTTTTCCCAAGGATTTCCACAGGTTTTGAATAAGGACCTAAGATCATGTTCTTAATCACATTTTGCTTTGAGAATTTAGTCTATCATTGTTTTCTAGTCTTGCAGGGTGTCTTTTGCTTTACTACAGAAGTTAACGCTAAACTCATAGTTTTTAAGGAGCTATACAGTGAATCAGTTGTGGGAAACAGCTGAAGAACATAAAAAAAGGCAAAAAGTGTGATAGCTTAGTATCCTCGTGTGGCCAGCTATTTCCTTCTAATTTGATACTTTTCTGTGCTTTTAGACCCTAGCTCAGAAAAGGGCAAATTCATGACCTGGCATCTGTGAGTTATTTTTGTTAAGTCAGGGGATCCTTAATCAATTAAAAAAGGAGTTTAAGAAAAGGTCACGTAACAATCCACAGTAATAATCTTCCATAAACCTCAACTAGCTAGAATCATATCATCCCGCTATTATCCAAAATGCCACCTTCCAAAATGTATGATTAGGTCTAACAACACACTTGTTGCATAACCGGTCTTGGCAAATCAGGTCCAAATTAGGTTTGCAAGATTTCCTAGTACCTTTTCCTTTCTTTCCTCTGACCAATCAACAGTTACTAACTCTGTGACTCCCTGGTAATGTTGATGACTAATTTTAAACTTCAAATATTATAAAATGTAGGTTTAGGTCATATATTTGACTGTCCGGTAGTTTTCTGGCTAAGATCTTACCTGATATATGCAAAGTGTTGCATATATTGCAGCACAGTGTTGAGAAACTTGGAAAATAATGATGCTTCCTGGAAACGATTTTAAAATTGGCAGCTTTGGGAAAAAATAGGCAATAATTTCTGTGTGTAGATGCAAACTCTGTATTAAAGAATTGGAAAATAATCCTGGACTTAATGGTCCATAAACATGGGGTGGCTCTAACTTACAAGTTTCATTGGCTGTGAATCTATCCATGAAGCCATGGAATGAGTTGGCTGGTAAAAGAGATTGGGGGAAAAAAAAAGAAAAGAAAGACTTTTGTTATTTTTGTGGAGTATTATCCATTTTTTTAAAACTTTATAGCAAGCTTCTATCCACCTAAACTATGCCTAAGTCACATTTGGAAACTGTTGAACTGGATGTTTTTCAGAAGTTCATTAGTACATATCTAATATATTGCCCTGTAGAATAACCTATGTGATTTGGCAAGCAAATTATTTTCCTAAAATTCCACTTTATAGCAGTGCATCTCCTCTAATCACTGCAGAAGAAACTCACTTGCAAAGGTTCTATGAAGGCAGCCAGAGCTAAACTTGAATCATTCCCCCATGCTTCATCTAAGGGGCAGGACACACTGAGGATGCTCTGTGGGAGCATGCATAAAGCAATCAGAAGACAGGACTGCTCTCCTAAAGAACTATTAATTCTCTCATTTTACACACCCTAAGTTAAAGGTATCCTCAGTTTCCCCTTGCTTTGGAAGAATGTCCAGGAAAACTGAAGGTCCTGAGGTACTTCGTACGTGTAATACAGATTAACTCATTAGACATACCTGACCATCACTTTTCATACTCAGAGATTCCTGTTGCTTTATACAGGATTTGGTCCAGGGTTTCCTTTAGGGTTTGCTGCTTTGTCTATCGTTCTCTCTCTTTTTGTCCCATTTCACTGACATGCCAAGGTTTGTCATTGATTATATGAGGGAACGTGGCTGGCACAAACAGTTCCTTCCAGCAGGGTTGTGCATTTACTAGTCTCTGACCCTGTTCATTAATTCTCTTCCATGGTGGAACACATCAAATACTTTCTGTTCCTTGTTATAATAGAGAATATATGCATTTTCATAAAACCTTCAGGCAGTATCTCAGTGAAATACAAAGTGATGGCAAGGCACTGATGATATATACATATATTACAATGATACAACCAAAGACAAATTGGCAGTATGATGCTATCTTCACATTAGCCATTTTCTCAGAACATTGACTAAGCAGTGGTTACAGCAGAAACAGAATGTGTTCAGAGAGGGATGACAAAGAGGGGAGAAACACAAAGAAATTCCTTCATACCTGTCTTGGTTTTGGCTGGGATAGAACTAATTTTCTTCCTAGTAGCTGGCATAGTGCTATGTTTTGGATTTAGTATGAGAATAATGTGATAACACACCGATGTTTTAGTTGTTGCTAAGCAGTGCTTACACTAGTCAAGGGCTTTTCAGCTTCCCATGCTCTACCGACTGAGCAGGCTGGAGGTGCACAAGAAGCTGGGAGGGAGTATAGCCAAGACAGCTGACCCAAACTAGCCAAAGGGATATTCTATACCATATGATGTCATGCTCAGTATATAAACTGGGGGAAAGCTGGCTTGGGGGGGCTGCTGCTTGGGGACTGGCTGGGCATCGGTCGGCGGGTGGTGAGCAATTGCATTGTGCATCACTCGCTCTGTATGTTCTTCTATAATTATTATAACATTATTATTATTATTATTATTACTATTTTAATTTCTTTTATTTCAACTATTAAACTGTCTTTATCTCAACCCACAAGTTTTCTCACTTTCACTCTTCTGATTCTCTCCCCCATCCCACTGGGGGCGGGTGGGCGAGTGGCTGTGTGGTGCTTAGTTGCTGGCTGAGGTTAAACCACGACAATACCGGAGGCATGAAGAGATCAGGTTTGTTTAGTGTAGACAGAGGCACCATTCTCCCTCCATTCCCAGGAAGTAATGCCGTAAGACTGAATTAAAAACCATAAAATTTACTGAGGTGATAACAGGAGAGAGAAGCATTGGTTTTATTTAGAGTACACCTAAGTCCTATTTACAAAGTTTTTTCCACAACCAGAATGTACAAACCTGAAGTTTTTCACATGATTCTATAAACCATGAAAGTTAAAAATAAGGAAGGAAATATCACAAGTATAATTTAAAAATCACAAGGTATAGAAACACTAGAGGAGTAAATGTATCTCTACAAGAAGAGAAGGGGAAAAATAGTCAAATGAAATTCCACTTAACCTTTCTTGTAATGCATGAAGCAGACATAAAAGTGAAAGGTTATTCAAAATGCAGAAATAAAAGTCCTTTCACAAGAAATATCTTTAACTCACAGGACTCACAACCACTTCAAATCATTGTATGCAAACAAATTATTAAGTTCACAAAAGAATTAGCCATCTATAGAGAAAATTAATATCTACAGCTACAATGTATTTTAAAATAAATAAAGATTTATTCAGTTAGTTAAAGAGGCAGATGGTTATCCATGTTTCAGGACAGTCTCTCAATATTAAGACTTAGGATGAAACTTGGTCTACAAGCGAGCATATACATGGTAAATGCTGATGAAATAATCTTGTTTTAGTATTCAGATGAGTGGCTTTAGCACACTGACATACTGTATCTGCATTCATTCCTTATATATGGTATGAGAGGAACAGATGCCCTGAGTAGAATGATCACAAATGGAAAGTAGGGATATATTTGGGTCATGACTTGTTGAAAAGGTAATGTTCTGAGTAAGAGATGCCAGATCCATACAATATGGAGGTATCATTGGCTTCAAACAAAGAGTATAACCATGGTGCTTCAGTCAGGCTAATTAGATGTGCAGAAGAATGTCCAGGCTGATTAACTTTGGCAGAGTGCTGTTTGCTGTTGCAAAATTAGGTTCTGGGAGCATAGTTAGTGTCTCTGTACTAACTAGGTGTAAGATCTGCTTAATATTTATGATTCATCATTAGCCTTTCCTACTATCTGGTTGCCAAGAACTTGTCTTTTTAGGGAATTTGTTTCACTGCTGTGAGTAAGTGTGTGTATTGAGGTATGTAGGATCCAGAGGTTCCCATTACAGATGAACGGCTGATCTGCTCTACACCAGGATCTTTCAAAGTATGGTCTAACCAACCAGGCTAACTCTAGACCAACTCTGAGATATCCATGAAAAACAACAAATAAAATCAGTTTGATATCTACTCATAGCTACAAAAATCTGCAAAATTTGTAAAGGGGTCTGAATCTTCACTGGCAATCTTTTAGAGAGCCAGTTAAATCTGGAAAAGGTTGAAATGTCCTACTCTGGATTTCACACCTTCCCATTTGGAAGCTGAACTTTCAAACTTTCAGCACGCCTTCATTCTTGGAATGTATTGCTGTAGTGATAGGCCAGTGGCAGGAGTAATTCTTCAAAACAACCATTACACTACGTAACATAGATGACAGTGCAATTTAAGATGTGAATATTCTTTTTCTTCCTCTAGTGAATCTGTGGTGTACATAATGGGTAGTTTTGTCACTGCCAGACAAGTGTTTTCCCCTCTAGGAGATCTCTCTCTGCACTCAGAAATTCATTCTTTGAATTACTTCTTGTAGGGTGAACCCTAGTAAAACTGAAATGTCAAACACTAGCAAGGAGAGATGGTATTTTATCAGGCACTTACATCACAGTGACTGAGTAAAACTGAACCAAGTATATTATTCACTGAAATGCAGATTGTTGGCAACTTGGCATTAAGAAAGGCTAAAGATGAATCATAAATGTTAAACAGATCTTACAGCTACCCACAAGCTACTGTGAAGACAGCAACAGACTAGTAGATAAAAACTGGAAAAGACCTATATGAGCATGCAGGACAGCTTTCTGCCAGTGCAAAACTGTTCTCTACATTGCAAAGGCTAAAGAGGTAAAATTTCAAGGGGAGATAATAGTTTACCTAGAACAACAGAAGTATTACATTCATTTGTTAGGTCTGTCTAGGCTAATTGTATGTCTCAGTGCAGAGATCTGGTTTTATTTGAGGCAAGTTCTAATGAGGCTACCATCAATGGAGCTCCATAGAAATGTTAAGGCAAGGGATGTTATCGCTTAGAAGTGAGAAAATCTAAATGTTTCGAGAATTATTTTCTTCAAGTAAACAAAAGAAAGGTGTGCAGCACTGTGTCCATGTTCCTGTCACCTTCCTAATAAGCTGTGTGGTGTAGGTCTAAAGGCCACAACTTTGAGGTGATCCTGCCATGCTTATTATTCATAATTGCCAGGAATTCCAGTTATCCTGGTTTCCTTGATAAATATGCAGGAACTGGTCAGCCTTGGAGATCCTTG
Organism: Pygoscelis adeliae; assembly: GCF_000699105.1. Taxonomy (NCBI): domain Eukaryota; kingdom Metazoa; phylum Chordata; class Aves; order Sphenisciformes; family Spheniscidae; genus Pygoscelis; species Pygoscelis adeliae. The sequence continues at coordinate 5,081,448 of NW_008825108.1, read as the reverse complement.
GCTATTGGAATCCATAATACAAACATTGTGCTCAGGAAACAGGCTTTACCCCAGGAATGCTAAAAATGTTTATTCATGATCTCTTCGATAAACATGCAATAGTTTCTGGTACATTTCCAGACAAATCCAGGAGCTGGTGGGCTGGTAACCAGAAATAATATTCTTATTTTTCAAATGGTCTGAGTCACAAGTTAAATCCAGCCATTTTAATGGCATTTTAATCCAGCAACCTCCAAGATAATGTCCTGGGAAACCAAGAACATGGGTTAGAGCAAGAGGACGAGTCTTTCTTGGAAAGCAGGAATTCATAGAAGAGCTTAGACACCTTAACATGATCACTTTGTATATTTCTATGTCATGATAGGCTAATGATACCTTTTAATTTATGTAAAGGGGGAAGAAGAAGTAGAACTGAGGACAGAAGTCATCTGATCAAACCCAAGTCATCCAGAAGTCAGGGATCAAGCCTAAGCTAGTCAGCTTGGTTCATAATAAGTGGAGACAGGTAGGCACTTCTAGAGGGGCAAACACAGCATACAAAAATTGTATATACTGACTTATTGGAAGCTGCCAGGGACTAAAGAGGGAACTGGAACAATTATTGTACACAAGGGTGCTAAAGCCAGCTGATTCTACCAAAAGGTCCTGAAGTGTATACAGCCTATATATGTGGTTTTGGTAAGACCAAAACTATAACAGGACCATGAGCTGGTTTTTCATACTTCAGGGAGAATATAGAAATACAGCTTCAAAACATCACAGAAGGTGTAAAGCAGCCCCCATGTGACACAGGAAGCATAGTGAGTGATTTAGCTTACCAAACAAGAAGGTAAAGTTGATAAGGTTTGTGGCTGTATATGAGGAAGATAATTGAAATTTAGTCATTGGTCTAGACTCACTGACTAGGACTTAGCAGCTTCTTTCACCAGAAGTCAAAATTTAAAAAAAACCTGTAACATTGATATTTCTTAGTTTGAAGCACATCTCTCAGGAAAGCACAGAATAATTTGTTAGGACAGACAATAAGACCTACCAGAATCTGAAGTATTAAACCAAGAATAATCTATTTAAAGGTATTCTTTAGTTAAATCTGGGAGCAGTCCTGTGATCTGTGTCAAACTATAAGACAAACCTGTTCCTTCTAACCGTAGAGTCTGTGGGGTGGGTCCCCCATGTTTGTGTTCTTTTATAGGACCTGGAAGGAACTGCATTCCCTTAGCAAGCTCATACCTCTTCCACAGTCCTTTCTCAGGGCTTCAGATAGACACTTCCATGTGGGAAGATGTATTTTTTCCTAAGAATATACAGCTAGGTAAGTATTTTCTACTTGGTTTCATTCTACCGTCTTCAAAGCAAGTAGTCACAGAAGTAGGACTACTGTACTTTGAAGACTTGTACAGTAGGAGATAACACAATATTTAACATCATCTGGGTCAAACGCTCAGATGAAGATGCAGATTGTGATCCAGAAAAGGAATTTCCCTGCATCAAACTGGCAGGGAGTTTGCTTTTTTTCCTACTTTGTTCTGCAGCCAGGGATTCATTCATTAAGCTCACCTGTTCTCCATTACCATCTCTATCCTGTGATGGAGCTACCAATTATACAGACTTCCTGCAAACATCCAAGCTCTTTTCAAAGCGTTATGTGAGATGCATCAGAATCACTGGTTGCGGGGTTGCCAGAGGAGGCAGGTCTGTCACTGTACTTTAGATTTCTAATCCAGCATAAATGTGGAGAGAGAAAATATGACTGAGGCCACATCCAAAAAGGATTTTGTAGTTTATCAAAAGTACATGGTACAGCAACTTCACTCTTGGGTGAAATATAACGCTCTTGACAGAGCTCAAGCTAGATCACCTGATTGTTCCTTCTATCCTTAAATTCTGGCTAAAAATTCAAGGCAGAAAAGCTCTGTTCTTAGAGCTCCTAGAAATATTTTCTGGAATGGAACTTTACTCATTCTGTATCCTTGCAGGTCTATTCGGTGGGATTATGGAATGATAGATATAGAAGATGTTAGACTGCAATCCTTTGAAATTTTTAGCCATTGTCATAAGTTTTAAGGGTAAACATATCAACAGGTTGGGCAGGGAATAAGCGCTGCTGGGCTTGTCTCTTTGACACATTAAGGAATACAGAACAAGAAATTAAAAATGAAATCCAGAAACATTTAGAACAAGATTCATTCTTTTTGGATCAATACGTAACTCCATTTAAAATGCCTTGCTCTGAAAAGAATGCATTTTGCAATGTATTACCTCAGTAAATACTGTTGATGGTATGAGTATGCAGCTTCTGGGGATTCGTTCTCTTATCTGCAACAACTTAATTTTTGATTCATGTATTGAATATTTTTATTAATTCCACTAGTTACATTACACATTTCACATTATAACGAGAGATGAAAATACTGCCTCCACTCTAGGCTATGAGAGAAATGACCAAGTATTGTCCCTTATTTGGTGAAAAAAACTCATACAATGAATGAAAAATGCAGTAATTAAATATTTCAAAGGTGGAAGATGATTAATAAGGAGAGATATTAAATGTCTTGTCAGAATGATGGCATAATATCGTTTACTACCATCACCCCAAATAGTGGTCTCAACCACTGCAAACCACTAACAGTTTAAAAAAGAAATGCAGAAAAGAGACCAAACAACAAAAAGAAAAGGATCTGACTCAGTTTGTAGCTTAAACATTTATATTGAAAAGCTTTTAACTATTTTCTCCGAGGTTCCAGCAAATAAACTTGAACATAATTTTGAGAAGTAGCATTTTCCTTTGAGTTTGCTTTTATTCAGTCTCACTGCAAAGTAGGTGAGAACGCACAGAGCACTTCAATGAGACTGACTGCATTTACAGATTGAAGAAAAGGATGATAATTAGTGAGCTTGCTGCTTTTCAAAACATGAGACAAATAAATTGAATTCTGCCTTTTGGTGGTGTCAGTAATATGCCAATAACACAACTATTTCCATAATAACTAAATGAAGAAATAGTCAAAATATGAACAAAAGAGGAGATGTATATGATATAATTAAAATGTGTTATGTGGGTGGTGTGCAGAAAGAACACTTATGCGTCATAGGTTCATGAGTAATATAACATCTTAAAGCACTGAAAAAAAAATCTAGCCTACATGGTAAGCACAACTTTGTGCAAACATTTACAGATTTGTTAGATGAGAATAGCCAGTAAACAACTTGTACTAGAAGAATATGAGCTTTTAATAGAAGTGCTCAGGCACAGATAATGTGAAAGCGTTTCGTTCAGGACAAACTGTGTATTATGATTGCTTTCTGAAAGCGACAAGAGCACGAGTCTGTAAAGCCATTCTGTGCATCAAAAACCCGCTTTGAACTGCTCAAAGAGAATTCCGCACCCAGACTAGAATAATTCATCAGTGTCCCTGCTGGAATAAGCAACAAAGACATGCACAGTGAGGGACTGTGTCAGGATTGTGCAGTACGGGTAGCCTATGACAGTCAGGCTTTGTAGATGCCAGTTAAAAATGATTCTACTGGAAATAGCCACACTGCAGGTACAAAAAAATGAAAGCTATTGTTTGTTGTTGTATTACAATGGGAAGCCAGAGGAGGAATTAATGCACTCACCTTCTTGCCTTCTAACCTCACAAAATGTAAAAAGTTAAAGATTATATCTCATATTCCAGTAGAATTGACTCAATTTTCTTTGGGCTCTCTCTTTCCCCACTGCTATTTTAACACTTTCTTTCATTCAGTTGGACATTTATTTACAATGGGAAATAAAATAAACCACGGTGGAGAAATAAAGAAATGAGCAAGCAGTAAAGAACAGCTAGCTATTGTAGGGAGCTATAGCACTAGCTTCTTATTGAATCTTCATTTCCTTTATTTCACATCCAAAAGTGTAAAGAAGTGTAATAGTCTCAGTAAGTGGAAAGAAGAAATGTAAACTGAGCACATGCCGGAGCAAGCCGTGAGGTGGAGGGGACTACACATTGTGTATCTTTGACTTACAGCTTGGCAATTGCAGAATTGCCAAGAACAAGTAAGGCTGAGGGGCTGGAAGGGCAGTAAGAAGTCCAGGGGCAAAACAGTTAACGTGTTTCTTGTTGCTCTGGTTATTTGCTAATTTAATTAAATAGGACTACTTTTCAACAAGAGAAACCATCTTTATATGATATAAATTAGGGAAGGTAAAATGGTAAAATGGATTTTTTTTTTTTTATTTTCAAGCCGAAGACTGGTATGTTAGCCATATTCCAGGTACTGGTTGAAAAACAATTTTACAGAAAATGGCATATCTATAATAGGATAGATGCATTTTTCCCTAACCCCAGCATATTTTACTCTAAGGCTGATGAGAACTGGAAGTGCTTGATTTGGTAAATGGCATAGCATAATGTTTTCAGAAAGGAATTTTGGATTTTGTATATCATCTTGTGCTCAAGTTGGAAATGATTTTAGAGAAAATCAAACCAACTTAAACAAAACATTCATTGTCTCTAATCATTGTACAAAACCATCCAAACAAATGAAGAAACCAATTAAAAAAAAAATTCAAATGCTATAATTATGGTTACAAAAGGAAGGTAATGTGATCTTTGAGGTCCCATTTTCTTTGGTCCAAACCATAGACAAAATTGCACTACCAGAAGACCCTTAGCTTCTCCCAACAAAAATGAATATCCAGACTTTATGAAATCTTTCCAGGATGCTACAATTCCAACTGTAAAGCAAAAGTATGCATTCTGACCGTATTTCCAGGTGTCGTGATGTTGCAGTTGCTGATCATAACAGCTTTACTACCTGAAAATATGGAGAGCGATGCCCTTATGTCTTATAAATCAGAAGTTTCATCCCTGTTCTGTACTGGATGTTGACAGAAAGGTGACATAGTGCAACAAACATTTTCTTGTAGACGTTTAGGGTTTCTTAAGGACCCAGAGGTCTCTGCTGAAGAGTTAAATACATTATTTTGGGTTTGATTTTTTTTACATTTATTTTTCTGTAAGTACCTGTTTTCTCAAAAGCCAAATGGTCCCTTTTGTTCTGGTCATCAATTCCTTAGAGATTCTAATTAAATCTACTCCATTACAGCCCATTAGGTGGTGTTAAAAAGCAATTTGGTTTCTCTTTCCCAGTCCATGCCAACATGCTTACCTAATTACTTCCACAGTGCTTTAAAGAGGAGATTTTCAAAAGCATCAGCATGGATGAAATGCTGTTTTCAGTAAGTCAGTGGTCATCCTGTTGACTTTAAATCTACAAGAAACAAAATAGCAAATGTCCAAGTACCTTTTAAAGACCGAAAGCTGTCTAAATTAGGGGAAAGCATTGTAATACATTGCAGCAATACCACTAAGCTAATTAGTTGCTGCTTTCAGTGGCTTCTTATGTCAATATAATTCAATTGCTTAAAAGCCTCTTCCCCAGTGTGGTTTTGGGCAGTAATGTTACATTTTTGTTATAACTGACACTGGCAATTAGATTTCAGAGTTTACTTTATGAACCTCATTTCTTTTTTTCTCTAGAAATGCTACTTTTGAGTCATAGAAAAACAAATTTTGGAACTTATGAGCCTGTCTATCAGAGTGGAAAGTAGAGGCAATCAGAGAACACCTGAAATCATTCTACATTTAATAATTTACTAAACATCAGTTTGAAAGGAAAGCAAACAGCCAAGACTGGAATGATCTGGCTGCAGAATATAGAAATCTGGGTCCCAAACACTTGTCTGAGTGTCAGGGGTATTGTCCTTCTGAACGTCCTTCAGTGTTTTCCTCATTTTTATTTTTGCTTTTAGCTTGTGAAGTGTTTCTTCTCCCACAGTTTTAACTTCCAAAATCTGCAACGTTCCTTTAATGAGGAAATTAAAGGACTCTAAAACTGTTTTTTATATTATGAATATTCTTATTGTTAGTATTTTTAAAGCAAAAGAGAAGCATTTTTGATAACCAGTGTTAGAGCCTGGAGGTAGGTCTCATGCAGGTAGGATCCAGTATTTAAGACAATGTGACTGTCATGGTTGTATAACATTTCTAAGAAAGGCTTCACAAGTTGGAGCAGATTATTATTCTGTCTTCTGGGAAGAAACACAGAGCCCTCAGTCAGCCCCTTATTGCTATTAAGCTTTCCAGCCAGGTGCCTCCTGGTGAATTTAATAAATACTGACAAATTAACCAATTTTTAGTCTGTGTCAGAGTGGTAAGGAACAAGCTCTCTAAAGGGCTGAAAAGTATTAATCACATATATTTACGTAAAAGGAGACATGCCTCTTGGGTTTAGCTCCATGGGTGGTAATCTCTTTCACTACAACAGCTAATACCCAAGTCTTGGAGTCCTCACTTACCACCCCTTGTAGGCTGGTGTAAAAAAACTGAAAATTGTGGTAGGTGATGTTGATATGCTAAGCAGTGAAATGCAGCAAGGGAAGAACCGACACGGCAGATATGGCAGAGCCTTGGCCCTGCTGGGGCTGCAGGCAGCGGCTGCACAGCCCCAGGCAGGCACCAGCTCCTGACTCTGAGCCCCGGGGAAGCAGCTGAGCACTCACCTGCGAGGGGCCTTGTTGCCCATTTGGTTATACGTGATTTACAAAGCTGGAAGAACAATCTTGTTAAGAGGAAAAGAAGGAAATAAAGACAAAATAGTTTCTCAATTATAGGTACAAGGTGTTAGGCAGTGTGCCAATTGCTCTCCATCTGTATTCTGCATCTGTTGACTTTTGCACATTTTGTTGTGTGTTTTCAGCACTTTTCATTGATTACAGATTTAGATGCTGTAATTTCTACCAAGTATGATACCAGAAAATTGTCAAAATATTTGCAGCCAAGTGCAAACCTGCTCAAAATTCCACTGCCTTTAAACTCTAAAGCTTACAGGCAGGAAAAAAAAAATATTGCTTAGATTCATAATTTTCTTCAGAAAAACACTGGTGCATTTTGCAGTGCAAGATGATGACTCTTAGATCAAAACTTTTTGACTGGTCAATACTGGGATTAGAATTCCCCAAACCAAACATCTTTACCTTTATACATTTTTAAAAAAGTGTCTTTTCAGATTTTACAAGGTTGATAAATGAAATTATTTCTTTTTTTTCCAGCTTGGAGGGGAGAAAAATTGTTCTTTGGCAACATAAAAAGTAAATGAGAAGGGAAATGCTTCTTCACTGGCAAAGACAGACAGGACAAAAATAAATTGACATGGTGCCTGGATTGCAGTGACCATTAGAGAACTTTGAGGACAAAACAAAGGAAAAGTTGAAGGGAAGACAATAACCGCAGATTATGCTGGATAGCCCTTTGCTCCAACATTAATCAAAGTTTCAGAGGGAAAGAAAAGATTTTTGGTGAAGACCACACACACACACACAAGGAATTACATCTTTTTTTTTTCCCATTGAATTTTTCTTTCTGTTGCATATTCTGTTGGAGGAGATGAGCCTTCAGCTTTCATTTTTTTGAGTAATTATATAGATACAGTAAAAGACAATGGAGGAGAAGCAGGCTGTTAGGTCATTTAAGTGTGGCCACAGAAATGTAGGATCTGGTGAGCTCGACAAGGAAAATCCAGCATGATTTTTTTCAGGTTTTATTTCTTCCTTCTTAAGCTTTTAATGTTTTGTTGCTATTGTTTCCTGTCTATAAGGCCAAGCAGGGGCCTCAGTGAGACTTGAAGTCTCTGTAGATTTTCCTGCTGGCTCTTAAACTGAGTGTAAGTACAATATTCCCAGGCTTATCCAGCTCTGCTTTAGAACCCATTTGTAATCCACACAAGAGCAATAAAGAAGAAACATATACCATATTATTACTGGGATAATTGCTGGCTGGCTAATCTCACGTTTCATTGCTGCTGGGCCTCTTTTCTTATTAGCTGTGAATGTTTACAATTTCGAGTGATTGTGTAAGTCCTCCTTGCCTCATCTAGCCCCTCTGCAGAACAGACAGTTGTCCTTGACTTTAAAGCATGATATATTCTGCTTCATTTACAATACATCCAAATCCACTCTAAACAGACTTTCCGTTTCTTGGTGAGGTGCCAGTGATTCTGAACAGTCAGATCCTGCCAGCTATTACTGTTGTCATTAGTTGACTTTTGGGAGGAAAGACGTGGTATGAGGCTTTGAAGTAGTTGATCAGCTATGCTCAAGTGACCACTGCTAGCTATATGGCTGTAGCTGGTTGGATTCGTTGTACCCACATATTTCTCATTTCAGTACAAAGTCAAAGAAAGAGATCTGAGAAATGTCTCTGTTCATCTGCAAAAGTTGAAAACAAGGTCTGCCTTCTGTTGCTTAGCATATGTGGCTAACCTCAAAGCTACGTATGATCATCTGACTTTCAAGACCAGGCAAAAGGATGTTAAAATAAAAATAATAAGATATATATTTATCAAACAAAAAAAAAAAAAGCTCTGGTAGGTTTCATATACTCCAGTATTTTCTGTTTTCCATAGCCACATGCCTTTAGTTTTTCTTTTGTTTACTTTCTCATTTTTAACACCCCAAGACAGACATTTAAAAGGATTCATTACTAGAGGTGGTGCTTTATTTTTGTGAAAACCAAGTTTGTCGGGGTTTGGCCAGGTCTTTAACCATCAGTAAATGCAAGTTCAATTTGCTGGCTATTTCTGGTTTGAGAAGGGGACAACAGCTGTCACACCACATCTGTGACCATCCTCCAGCACACCAGGAGCTCACGTTTCCTCTTTTCCGAGGAGAGCAGACACTGCTTGTCTTCCCCCCTTTTTAATGATCCCTTTCTGGTAAATCTGCATCCAGCAGTGCCTGAAATCCAGGAATCCTGTCTCTCAAGTGAGTCCCCTAATCACCAGTATGGAAGCTTCTCTGTTTCTTACTTTTTAGATCAATGAATATTTAATTATTTTAAAACTGCAAAAGCTCCGGAGGGAAGGGTGCCTATTGCAAACAACACTACAGCTGCTGTTTGGTACATGCTTCCCAAAGACAGGACACCACAGGACCTATTCCAGGACCAGCTTCCGTGTTAGAAAGTGGTGTGACCCCCTTATTCCTACTTTGTATCTACCAACCACCTGTACACATATTGGGGGGTATCTCTCAGGCATCTGCAATGGCACAAGACACCTATATCTAGGCACCTGAAACACTTCCTTAAATACATAAAGAAATTTTCTGCTGGATGTAACTACCAATCATAGGAAGTGAATGTTAAAATCTTCTCATGGGGAATATGGAGCCAAATATAGTGATTCAACATCCCGCATGACTGCCTTAAGCACTGTGCTATAAGAACAAACCTTCCCCTCCCCTCCCCTCCCCTCCCCTCCCCTCCC
>NW_008825108.1:5049132-5071936 GCF_000699105.1 Pygoscelis adeliae | reverse complement strand
AGTGAGAAAGAGTGAAATCAAACTCATTTTCATTCAGACATCATTTATATTTTTGGCTTGGAAGCCGTCCTCACTAGCTGCAAGCATGCTTGTATTGCAAGATGCTGCACTAATAATCCTGACACATTTCCCATATCCTTAATTGCATCTAAATGTTCACTACAGCACTAATAACTCAATAGTGGGGAATTTAGATATAGTTCAGGGAATGTGATAAACATTACCAAATTTTGGTATCCTAGACTGTCCTTCCATCTATATGGAGCAGAGCAGAAATCTGTCTTTTCTACTGGAAACTCTTTGCAGAAATATTGTCTTTAAACTCATGAATTTTGAGTGTTTAAATGCCTTGCTGGTTTGAAAACAAAGAGTAACAAGCAAAGCAAATGCATTCCTGAAAGGAGGTGTATCTGTGAGTACTCTGATAGTGAAAATCCAAACTTCACTTCTAATCTTTTTCCTTTCTACACATCTCTTATACATATAAAATCCTAAATTTTAATGTCACTAAGCTGTTTCTCCATTTTCTTTTTACCTCCTTTGAGGAGCTAAGGGCTTGTCTATTTTTGCGTCTCTTTTACTCCCATCTTGTCAGTGCTATCCTCCCCTAGTGGCAGTATTAATTCAGAGTCCTTTGTCAGGGTGTTCTAAAGATGTGGATGTCAGGGAAAGCTAAGCATCACCATAGCGTTATGCAAAAATGTCTATTGTAATATAAATCCCTATGCCACAGCAATTTTAGCTTCTCGTTTAGTCACTTATACAAGATGTGCTATAATCATGGTGAAGGCATAACTTATTGTTGCACTGATAGATTCCATACAATCAGTGCATTGTGCATTTCATATGATGAAAATCAAGTTTTATTCTGGCAATTCAGCATTACATGACAATAGAGCCACTGCTCCCTTAAATCCTCCACAGTTCTCAGTCCTTTCTTTTTCTGCTGGCTGAATCTGCTTTTCCCAGAGGTTTTGAGATGCAGCCAAGTTTCATCTACAGTCCTCAGGAGCTATTCTCCCTCTGACTAACAGAGCATCAGCTGGCTCCCTGACCCTTGCACGAGGCATTCGCCCGATGGATCTAAAAGAATGAGTCACACAAAAACTCCAGCCCATCATAAAACAGTACTATTTTTTTCCTTCTGAACAGAGAGTACAGGCCACAGATGCCAAGCTGGGGAAGGTCTTCTCTGAGAAGCTACATCTCCCTCTTTGGCAAGCTCCGTACGCTACTGTCCTGGCACCACAGCAGCCACCGCTGGCTCTCACGCCCGGCTGCAGAGCCCCTGCCTGCTGGCCTCGCTCAGCCTTCCACCTGAGACTTCCCATCTATCTTCCCAAGGCTGAATGTTCAAGATACCAGACCAAGACATCTCCTGTAACCTCTCACCCTGAAACAAGCTTTTTGTGCATATCAAAAATGATGCATTTTCATAATATTCCTGGCCTCATTTCAGGGAAAGAATTGGCTTTTGTAGGGTCTGTCCTTTGGCTTCAGGAAGACAGACAAGCAGCTTCCTTACTGTTTTTCTGCACAATAACTCAGGATTTTTTGTGATGCTAAGTAACTCTTTCATACTGACAAGTGGTAACATGGAAAAGTTTCAGACCAGTAGTACAAAGCGCTTTCAGTGAACATGCAGATGTGATATGACAAACGGAATCTACTGAAGACACAGGCACCTATTTGGAGATGCTATCTTTGTAAAACAAACCAGACCTTCCCATAACAATTTATACTGTTAGATAGTAGCACACTGCAAAGGCCATGCACATCTCTATCTTATCAGAAAAACAATAAACGGCACGTTTGGTGGTTGGGTTTTTTTTTAAATCTTACAATTCTTTTTTTTTTTTTCTCGTGGAGGCAATCTGCTTTTATAAGGAACTCTGTCTACATGAATACACATTTCTTATGGAACAACTTAGCACCAAGAACGGGTGCCAGGTATAATGATTAAAGCAATGTGTGACTTCTCCAGGTCTCCTCCTCAGCTCCCCCGAAGAACTGAGGGACACTACAGCATTTCTTCAGAGACTCTGCCCTGCTTTTCCATCAAAACATTCACTGCATTCAGTTTAATTACATAATCCATTCTCTGCTGTTCAAAATCCAAATTTCTTGAGCCAAAATTAATATCATATCATACCATATCATAATACCATATACTTTGCATATTAAACACATACAGGAAAATCCCTGCAGCTTTTCCTGCATCTTTTATTCTCAGAAAAGTGATTTATAGAATGTTTTTTATGACATTATTACTGTAAAGTTAGGATAAAAAATGGATTTAACATTTAACAGTGATGGTGATGTTGGAGGTCATTGTGATCTATCATGGAAGCAAATTCTAAAATCATGGCCCAGTTGCTGGTTTTCTGTACATAAACTTCACTTCTGAGATTAACAATTGCATTGTTATAGCCATGGGATATCACAACCATATAGCAAGCAAGTGACTTTGTAATTTAGGTCAACCCCATTGAAGGATTTGAAGATTAATTGAGGACAGTCAGAACATTGTCATTGGGTTTTTTTTTTTATACTGCAAGTTGAAATGTTGTGAAATCAATCATCCAGAAGAATCCCACATTGGGGTGTAATTTAAACTGACTAACAAATCCTTCAAAAGCCATGAATTCTTCTGTCACACTAGTGCTACCTAATGATTTAAATGGTTGCTGCACCAAGAAAATTAAGGGCATAAATGAGAACTAGTATGCTAAGTTAAAACAAGTGAACCCCTAGTATTTGTGTTTATAGTATCACCAAGACGTTACCAATATGTGCTTTTGTTTTAAAAGCCCTGCTCTGTTACTCATTTTGAAATCATCTATACATGGAATTTCACAGATAGTTCATGAAGAATATTTGTAGTTGGAAGTGAAATCCAGTATGTCTCTGTGATCCAGATCAAATCACAATCCCATGCATCAAGAAGAAGATATCAACGACAGACTTCGTTCTCAAGGCAAAGGCAACACTAAGTTCTAGCCCCATTTATGAGGGGAAAAACCATCCAGTCCTAAAACAGACAAACACATTTGCAAAACCAATGAATTGTAATGTACTCTAGTAAAGGAAAAAAAAAAAAAAAGTCAAGCTTGTTTTAAATCAGAAGAGTAAACTTAAAATCTTCTAACTAGCTCCACCTGACACCATTTTGTCTCAAGTATTTAAGTCTTTGATAACCTGATGATACTGGTGTACCATTCCAACAAATATTACATTTCTTTGGGGCTATTTTTTACTGGAAATAAAAGCTTTAATGGTTTGACTTTTATCGAGATCAAATGAAATTACAGAAGGAGACACCATATGTCCAAGAATCTTGAGCGATTGTTGGGAAAAAATGGCATTTCTTTCAAGCTGAGTGACAAGTTGTAGGAGGTCGAATAACATGGTCAAGCATTTAGAGTCTGGTTGGCTGAAAGAGAGAACGACATTATCAGAGAAAAAATCTTTCCTTCCCATCACTTTTAATTAATTCAGAACATTTCATCAAATACTGTGACTTGGCAGCATGACTTGAAATTGATAGAAACATAGATTTTTAAAGTCTGGCTGAGTTTTCGTGGTTCAGGTCCACAGTTACCAGTTTACAACAAAAAAATTACAGTATTTAGCTTTTATTTATAGGCATTTTAAAAATAGCAAGCCAAATTCTGGTGCTCTGTTGCCATGACTCTGATACGAATAAGGCAGGACCCAGAACAACTACCTGAGAAATTCCTTTTATTCATGTCCCTGAGATATTCCTTTTACACAGCACAGGGTCGACACAAGCAGCCCTAATCTGCCTTTGCGCAGTCCCAGTAGAAGTGAACAGTGGGAGTATGTGAGACTATCAGTGTGTGAAGCCCTCTGAGCTACCCTAGATTGCCTAGGGTCTAGGCATCTAGGACTCCCCCTCCCCTTTACCTTTTTTTTGACACAAGACAATACCAGAGTCCTGCAAACTGTAAGGATAGAGCAACCACGTACTGCTATTTCCCCAGAATACACTTCCAGAACTCTTCAGGAACTTTCAAAATCCAAAAGTGGGTTTTTTTTAAGCTAATGACCTTGGATGATTTCTTTTTCCATAATTATTCTGTCATTTTTTGAACCCATGTAAGGATTACATTTGGATTTTGGAAATAATACAGCTGTCAATTCTGTTCTGGAGATACAGCCTTGAGAGCAGGTGCAAATGGCTCCAAGCTACTCTCTGCCATGCACCAAGAGCCACTAAGTTCTCCCAAATGGAAATCATGGCCAGACCAGGAACTGCTAAGAAACTCAGAACACTTAATTTCTGACCTGGACTGCAAATCCCTGAGAAGGCTGAATAGATTTTTGAACAATATGATCCAGAACACAGAATATGCAGAAATTTCATCTGACATAATCCTTATGCTAACATTGTGGGTAGTGGTGTCAATAGTCAAAAAACCAGTAAATCAGAAGACTGGAGAGAGGACTGTAATTCTTTGCCATTTTCAGCAGAGAAGCACTCAGGAGGCTGAATAAAACTGACAATGACCTGGGACTCCATGCCAATAAAGAAAAAAGATGTTCTTCCCACCTGCACCAGATGGCTATGTGGCTAAAAGTTCTTCTTGTACAATTCTCTATGGAAAAAAAAAGATGGCTAGAGAAGCCCACTTTCAAAAATATCTTCACATGTAACACTGTTTTTCTGTAATTCAATTAAAGCAAGGTCTTTGCTGTACTGTGTGGTATGTGCTCATGATCACTCTTCAATATATTAGTGCAAGTGCAATAAGCCACCCTTTTTACTGAAGCTTGATTTACATGGAAAGCTAATGTCATGTTTTGCTTTTGATAAAAGATTAATTCCTTAATGATATAGTGCCTTATACGTGCTCATCAGTGAAACAAGTTTTGCTGTTGTCTTCCCCCTCCTTGTAAAAGACAGATAGAGTGGGATTCATCTAACCAAATGCATGTCTACAATGTAGGTGTCTACCTCTGAGCTCTCTCCCTTTTGTAATCACTGGAGAAAAATAAACACTTTCTGTGTATCATTCATCTCATCCTAAAGACTAAAACAGATGAGGTGCCCCCTAAATGTGTTTTTTTCTCTCTACTGCGCCTAGCCTGATTAGATGTCTATGTTGTAGAAATCTAAAGTTAGACAAATTGATTCCCACCTAAGATGCCTAAAAGAAGTGAATAATAGTGGAAAGTTCACTCAGACCATTTGCTTTCAATGTATAAAGTTCCAATGTAGAGAAGAAGCCAGACAAAAGCATGAGTTTAACGTCTGTCCACAGGAAACGTGTCTTCCTTTCACCACTCAATTTCAGAGTTGCGCACCAGGTTTTGCAGAGTAACTGGCAATCTCCCGGTACCCTACTTCTTCTCTAATATTGGTCACTTTGAACGCCTGACAGCTAAAACACACTGAGATACCAGTTGCCGCATCCCTCTGTTATATTATTGATCAGACCAGGTAGTGAACATTTTTCTCTCACTCTGCCAATATTAGGGCAATTTCACTATTCTGCACTGTACTCTAGTAGTACAAATGCAAACAAGTGTCACTCTGTCTCTTTGTACTGGACAATGTTAAGATAGTTTCCTCTCTGGGATTCTGCATTATATTAAAATCTGTGGTAATGCTGGACACAATGACGAGCCTGAGTAAAGCAAGTGGTGCTCCATGAATAAACCAGATCTCTTATAAGATGCCTTAATTTGGTTAAAATGAAGATTATTGTATAGAAGGATATACAATAATTTTCTTAGTATTTTGGAAGAGTCTTCATCACTATATTAACTACCAGTATACAGCTTATTTTAATTATTAATTCCAACAGCTTTCCTGGGCTAACTCAGCAAATATTAACTTGTTTCTTGATCACCAACTACCATTTCTCCACAAATAGATTTTTAAGCCCAATAATATTCTGTTATCTTACATTTGCGTCTATGAATGAGCAAATGCTTAGCCTGATTAATCTTTTTCTTGTAAATCTTGGATCAAGGACTTCACTGGAATAGGCAGATTGAAATTTATTAAAAATAATGACTAATATTTTATAAATAAAACTGAATCATTTATGTTAATAATATCGGTTTAGAAAGAAAACATACTAGCAAATTTCAATGTAGTAGGCAAAACTATAAGGACTAGTCTAATGCTTTGTTTCAGCTATTCAATCCTACAATTATTTGCTAAATAGTATATAAATGCAAGGATTATGTTCTAATGTTCTTTAAAAATCTTCTTTAAAAATAGGTTTGAATTTCAGCATAAAGCCTGATAAGTGGAGTTAGTAATAATTAAATTAAATATTTGATTCTCTGTCAGATGACTTTCCATTTTACCAGTATAATCTTTAAATAAATATTTTTTCTTTTAGTTGAGCTTTCAAACTGAGACAAAGAGTACTTTAGGACCTTAAAAATTGTTCCCAAATATTTTCAGGCACCATACTGAATATTCTTTAAATGTTTTCTAACATTTTTTAAACTTCCTCTACTGAGAACTTAATTCACTTTCTCTGTCTTCAGTGTGATGATTTCAAGGACTCCATATCTAGTTACTAGATTCAGTCACAAAAATACTGTGTTCTCTCTTCATCCACAATTTTTCCCCTAATAAATAAACTAAGTTTGTGGGCATGGTTTGTGGGCACACATTAAATCTGAGACCTAGGATGGATAAGATTCAGTGCTAAATAGGCACATTAAAATTCTTGTCTGTCTCTGTACACATATATATGTTTATATTTATATATATGTTTCAATTGTCCTTGCTAATTTTAAAGTATTTGAAATCTGATATTTTATATCCATATGTTGGGAAGAGAGTAAAGAAGAAAGTAAGTTCAACTTCCCTTACTGTAATTCAACTTGTTTTTTAAACAAATATTTTCAGCTATATTGACGTAAAATTTTTTTTAGAGTGTTTTCATAAAATAATATGCTGATTATTTTATAAAATCTTCTGGGTGAAGCTGATGTGCTTTCTTTCTTTTTCTCCTCCTCCCTTGTTGCCTTCTGCTGTCCATTGTCCTCCTTTTGCTGTTGTTTGTTGCCACAATTTATCTATATCTACGTCAGAACACATCTCTTTTGAAAATTTGGCCTCAGTTATGGGTACTGGTCTTTTGAAAGTATTCCTTAAGGCACAACTGGGCTACTGCTAATTATTCCTGCATATAATTACACATTATTAAATAATCTAGAGGATTTTAAGTAATGCCAAAAAAATAACGAACAAGATTCTATTTATTAAATATATTAGCTGTATAATTTGTAGTCAAAACAAAGCTTGACTTAACAGAATTAACTACAAATATCTAAATAATTGGTGTTTAACTTTTCTACCGCAGTGTCAGGGAACTTGATTTTGGTCAAAGCTTTAATTTGCTGGTTGTCTAGTGTACATGAAGGTTTAGCAACTTCTTTAAGCCTGGGACATGAAACACCCGGAGCCTATTCCGTAGAATGCATCAGTTGTTCAGGTAATACCAGTCACTCATGAAGTCTAATAAATCTCACATGGAACAGGTGAAGGAGAAAAAGGGAGATTATATTTAAATAAGGAAAGCCTGACTAAATCAGTATCTTCACTTGACAGGAAGCAAGGGGACATTTTAATTCCCTGGAAAGTTTTCTTTAAAAAATAACGTACTATCAAAAATAGATTTAGTGCTAAATATTGTGAGACTGTCTGACATCCTTGGAATAATTAATTAGCTGCATATTCTGTCTCCTGCCCTCACTTTCCTTCTGCCCCATAGATACTCCCCTTTGACTGACTGTTATTTTGGATGCTGACAAGACGTATTAACTGAGGAGACTGCTGATCACATTGTTTGCAGAGTAAAATACACCCTTATTTTCTGCAGAGCTGAATAATGAAATGAGTGTGCATAGCAGGTCTTTGGGGTCTAAAGAAGATTCTGCTCCACATCCTCAATTCTGAGGAAAAAATACCACCATAGGCATCAGAGTGCTTGCAGCTTTTTCTGTAACTTTTAGTGATTCTGCTTTTTAGCAGCCGTGGCTCTCAGACACTTTTTTATTTCACTAGAATCATTACAGCTCTATATACCAATAGAGCTTTTGTCTCCTATGAATGTACTATTTCTATAATACACGTGAAATTCCAAGCAGAAATCCAAAACACCTATTGGCAATTTAACAATACTGAAGGTGTGTATTTATGAATAGACATTTTTACTAACAATCTAGGATTCAATTATAGCTTGGTCACAAACCCTCAAGACAAAAAAAACCACAGAACTGCAGCTGCTGCCAGAGCAGAATAGAAACCAAATTTCTGGTAATTGGGAGTTCTGATCCTTCTGTTAGCTTCCCTTTTGTCTTAGAAAAGACAAACTATGGAAATAAACACTTTTCTAGTTTACGTTCTTGGTTCAGTCTTGCTTGTTGACATGCGGAAAGCCCAGATTCGACTCACAAAATTTAAACCAGAGCTATGGGTCAGGATGAATCCTGGCAAAAAGGTCTTCATGGGAAGCAGGAGAGTGATTTCCAAGGACGGTTTCCTCTATTTTGTGACCCAACAGGAAAATATGACTTGATGCAGAGAGGTTCTCCCATCCCATTGATACCAAGGTGGCAGTTCCTCTTTCACTTTGTAAATTGGGAGCTATCAGAAAAAAAAAAAAAGATGTTAATACAGCCAAATGCTGATGCAGCCTGTGCACAGAAAAAAATGTATTCTGCACCAATGAGTCTGTATAGATTTTAAATGTCTTCATAGACAAATAATTCAACATAACTGCCCAGTGTACTTTTGTGACAAAAACAGGCTAATGCAACCTTTGGATCTTTAAAAAATAAGTAAGCGCAAGGAGGTGACTTGACTTACATACAAATTTGATGGAATACTGTGTACCGTTCTGGTATGCTTGATTTAAAGGACATTTTGCACAAGTTGCAGAGTGACAGATTTCGGACTGTTCTGAATTGAGCTATTCAGAAATGCATGATAAGAAGTTACACTATTTGCTTGTCTTCAAAGTTGAAAATGGACAGAAAACAATTGTTTTATATAACCAAACCCTCTGTTAGGGCTCTTGTACAGAAATCTGGGGAGTAAACATTGCTCATTATTATTCTGAAAGCCTGAGATAAGCTAGGAAATAGCTGACATACATAGGAATGAGAAGAGCTCTAGATCTCAGCTGCTTTCAGCCTTGTGGTGATACAAAGATGACCAAAGTGTGTGGAAAAGAATGCTTGTAACTATAACATTACATAGTTTATACATAGAATAAGTTTAATACGCTACTAAGCTTCAGATGCAGCTCAGCAGCACAGGCCAGGAGAACTCGAGTGACTTTCTTAAATTTTTCGTATCTTAGGAGCAGCATGTTTTGAGGACTAGCCAAAAATCTCTAGAGCGGCCATCTAAAAGAACTGAATCTGCTTTAGTTCATCATAAAGATATAGTGATATGTTTAAGTGCCTTAATATTCTTGTGGACTGAAAATACTACAATGGACAACAATATAAAAAGCGTAA
The DNA here is from genome assembly GCF_000699105.1 of Pygoscelis adeliae. Taxonomy (NCBI): domain Eukaryota; kingdom Metazoa; phylum Chordata; class Aves; order Sphenisciformes; family Spheniscidae; genus Pygoscelis; species Pygoscelis adeliae. Next base: position 5,062,420 of record NW_008825108.1, on the reverse strand, counting down.
ATGGCTAGAACCCAAAGCCAGAAAAATTCAAATTAAAAATTAAGCATAAATTTACACCCTTAGTAATCAATCACTGGAACAGACAATCAAAAGAGGGTAATAGATACTTTGCCCTTTCTTGTAGTCAAATCAAATCACCATGCCGTTCAGGAAGGCAGATTTTGACTACGATATAGCTTTAGCTTAAAACGAACTTATTATGGCAATAGTGGAATGAAAGAGAAATAGGAGGGAATACAGTTGAAAAGAGTGAATTATTCAATCTAGGCTTAAACTATATGAAGTTCAATTAAAGTAGGATGAAAAAGGAAAATCCTCTGTCAAAACAAGAAAGAAAAGAAAAAGTAGTTTTCAGGGGCAAAAAATACAATACCCGCATAAGGGGATATTTTTAATTTTTTTCCCCAAATAAATATTATTTTACAGAAGAGCGTAAGAGAATGTGTTTGCCTTCCTGCTATTCCCCTCAGTTCTGGTTTACCTTGTTTCCTTAAAAAGGTAAAAAACAAATTACATATTTCCTCAAAACCTCGGTTTGGTCAAGTCAACATTTTTTGACAGAATATGCTTTGCCCAACTTCTGCCAATTATAAACTTAATATTGCAGCCAGAACAGTGCTGACTGCACCATCAAAACCTGATAAAAGGGGGAAAGAAAGGAGGGATTATTGCTAGCAGTACAAGTCAAAAAGGATAGACTAGAGCATGGTTTGTATTTAGGTGATCTGACATGATTTGGAGTGGCTGGATTTTGCTTCTGCTTGCTGAAGTAGATTGGTACATAAGATGTCTGACTTTTGCATAAAATCAGAGTTTTAAAACCATTTAGTATTTTAAGGATTTGTGACTTCTGGTCAGTCTTTTTCCTGCAAATACATTAATGCCTCTGACCTTCTGCTTCTGCACATTAATGCACTGTTAATTAAGACAGTATTGCACTTTATGCAGAGATTCTTTTCAATTCCATTCCTTTGAATCAAATTACATTTTCAATAGCATTAACTTGAAGGTCAATACTTTTTCTTTGGCATAAACTTTTAAATCCTTGATAATGGGATGTCAGTTTGCAGAGCAGGGAGGGGCAGCAAAAAACACTGTTTGCAAATAATGCCATTTCCATTCCAAAATGTGTCGGTTTTATCAGCTGCATAATTTAGCTCATTTTTTCCCTTTACAATGCTGTTCTGTAGAACCTGCTGAAATCTATTAGTACCATGTGCCTGTGGGTGACCCAGGGCCAGGCTTTGCGTGAAAAGAGGTGTCAAACATCACACCTGTTTGTGAGAAGTTAAACATTATCACAGTTTAAAGAGCACATCCCAGAAGATAATCCTGCTTGCTCTCATGACCTGTTGGTATTCCTTTCTGTGGTCTTCCTTTATCGCCTCATAAAGCCTCTGAGCTTTCCACAGAGGTGGAGGGTTTATTTTTCTTTAATTTTAAGATGTCTCATGAACAACTAGCCTTCCAGTTGTGGATCAGTAGTCCACAGTAATTTAGGGTTATTTATTCAGATAAAAAGGCCAGCCAGGGTCATTTGAAAGGTAGTGCATTTGAGCAGCTCTTTTGTTTTTATATTATTATTCCAAAGAGACTGTATCATTCCTGTTCAAAGACATGCTTTTCACTTTGAGCCATGCAAGCCATTACCACAGCATCTTAAAGGTTCACTTTATGAAAACAGAAAAATACAGTGGTCACTCCACAAATAATGCCTCTTTTGACTATTGCTATAGAAACAAAAATATGAAAACCTTTATGTGTGCGTATCGGTAGACACAGACATGTGTGTATACTTTTAAAGGGAAAGGACTCCCTGTCATCTCATATGTAGAAATGACAATTCTGAGGTTTCTGTGAGGAATCCCCCAGGAAAGGATGAAAAAGACCCTGCTGAGGAGAGAAAGAATGAAGAAAGTGTGTGCATATTTCAGAAGGAAAGTAGAATTTCATAGAGTTGTGTAAACCTTTCATGGTGAATGTTATTTTTGATAGCATAAACTAATATCCAGGCCAGTAAACAACATGGGTCTGACTGTGCAACTGCTGTTCGGTGTTGGGCTGGGGAGAGGAAGGAGAGTGTCACTGGAAAGGAAGACAAATGTCAGTTTAACAAAAATGTTGATGCTAATCCCCCCCATGTGTACATGTGATGCTTGGCACAAGCATCAGCGGTCACACTTTAGAAAGGGAGCTCACTATTTTGCTTGAAAATAGCCCTGCCCCTGTTTTTACCAGCTTGAGAAAAAACAGACAGAATCTTTAGAGTCAAATGTATGAACTAATATTTTCCCAACACACATTTCTACATTGCCATGGCAAGACAGGGCTTGTTTACAGGGAGAGTTTGTCTAAGCGTAAGACAAGCTGTCAGAGTAAAAAAGCATCTGTGAAATGAGGCCTGACGAAAGGTTTTATGATCACCTGGAGAGCATCAGCAATTCTAAAGATGTTATCTGAAGAAGGAATGCCTGAAGATGGAGAGAAAGGAACTGAGGAGGAAGCAGCTAGGATAATCCAAGAGGCAGTCCAGAGCCTTTCTGGAAAGACTACACCCAGGTGCAGAAATGAATGATGTAGGATCATGGAGAAGGCAAAGGAAAGCAAAAAAAAAAAAATACAAATTTGAAAAAAGGGAGATGACTGAGTGGTAGGAACAAAGATTCTGTCCTGCAGTCAGACCCTAGAGGTGAGGCAGGACTCAGGGATAATTCTGTAGGTCAGGGTCCTGCCAGTAGGATAAAACATGAAAAGGAAATTGCAATGGCAGCTTTCAAAACCAACAGAAATAGAGAGTGAACTTTTGATTGACTTTGTGTTTAGAAATGTTTGAAACAGTTCAGGGTTGGTAGACGACAGCTGGTGGACAGAATCATTTGGGGGGTGTATATGGCAAATGGGAGGAACTATACAGAATAGAAGAATACAGGGAGGGGCCAGGAAACAAAGGGAAGAATTCAGCAGAAATGTACATGAGAGAGTCATTACATGTACCTGAAGAAAATAGCAAGAGGTGTGTTCCTTTGTCTTAGGGATATTGGCCACAGCGCCTTACTACTGCAATTATTACCTAACTTCAGGCAGCCACGTTTGAGAGTTTTGGTCTCAGAGTTTACATTCAGAAGTCAGGAGTAAAGTGAGTCCAGTAAGGTCAGGATCCTCCCCCAACAAGGAAATCTTGTAACTACTCCTAACAGTGCGCATAGCATCCTTAAGAGGACCCACCACCTCCCTGTACGGCTAAAGTTAGAGAAAAGGAGCTGGGCTAGGTGAACTTACAGGTCAGAGGTAGTATAGCTCCTCATAGTCTCTTATGTTCAAGGTGTTAGGCTCAATATCTTGTTTATGGGCAGAAGGAAACGGATTGCATATAAAGCCAAGAGTTTGTTGTTGGTATACTTGAAAATTTAACAATCTAATTCAATAATTATTATTAATCTAGATTTAGTTGTTACAGAAAAAGAAATAATAATACAGTTAGAATACTTCTATACAGAAAAAAAGGCTCAATAATAGTAATAATGCAGTTAAAATTGAAATACACACACTTAGTTTTTATCCCTTTCCTGACGTTGTGCTCATCCTTCCACTGCTCCACTGGGTTGCAAAGTTGGTAGCTTCAAAATGCTGGAGAGGGCGTTATGATGAGTTGTCAACCTCTGGTGTCTTTCACCAGGAGGCGTGTGGTGTTGATAGTTTCTTCTTTCCCCTCACTCTAGGATTCACTTAGGGTAATTTTTATACATTTAGCAACATGCTTTTACACCCTTGTTCTTCATCGATCTGCAGCTGCATGGTCCATCCGAATTTACTGTAAGTGGTAACTTTTATGTATTACATGCTCTTTCTTTGTTTTCTTTGTTACCCGTAAAATCAATTTTGTCCAGCTCCAAGTATGCATGTCTTCAACTGACTATTGGTGAGTTGCTTATAAGTGTGGGGTCTCCTGTGTCAAGGCTGTACCCCATCTCTTTCCATCCCATGCCTGCACTCCTCTATGCTGCATCCTGTGGCGCCACTTATCAAAGCTTCTGCTATGTCCACGCTACTTCATTATGTTAGAGGTGATACCACACAAAGACAAACAGAACTAAAACAAATTCACCCTGGTCAATTAGAAAAAATGTTGTTAGAACTAAACCAAGTAAAACAAAGCTTAAGGCAGGTCAAGAAAACTCGGGCAGAGTGGATCTGACAGCCTTTGTCCAAAGGCCTTGCAAACTCTGTACAGAGCTTATTGCCTGTTACTAGCAATGGCAAGGCCATATTACAGGTTGACATGGTTACAAAGGAAGTTAAAAGGAAGGAAAGCTGAATTTGTTCCTGTTAGAATTTCTTCAAGTTTTCTACTTCTGGAATCTCGTGCTTTCCCAGCTACATTTCCTATCAATTGGATATCAACAGCTTTTATTGTGAGATTGCTTCTTTCTGCTATGTTAGGAGCCAGCAAAATCTATGTGTGTCTTTGCTTCTCTTACCAAAGATCAGGTATTTCACAGCTCTGATTTATTTCAGTTTGAACTGCTACTGTCAGGGGAGGACACCAAACACTCCTGTATTTGATGTCTGCAGACTCTTTAGATTGTATGCTGAAATAAAGATTTCAGCATATGGATTGGAAAATATAAAGTAACAATCTATTCTCTTTTATATCCTAATGCACAATGCTCCTGAAAACAAATGTTGCTTTCTATTTTCTCTCTGGAGTCAGTGACCTTTTTTCTAATCCCTTCCTGCAACTCTTTCTGGATTTTAAAACCTTTGAAGCTGCTGCCTCACCAACTCAGAGCTTCAAGCAATACAAAATGCTACTGCTGTAACACAGCATTAATGTTCATAGTGGAGCTGATGATAAAACAGATTATTTTTCTACTGACAAGAAGTTTCAGGCAGAAAGTCTGATCACCTTCTCCCTACCCCCACCCCTCCAAACTGACACAGAAATACATCGTGGGGTTTTTTTGTTTGTATGGTTCGGTGTTTTTAGATAAAGGATTCTTTACATAAATATTTCCCCTGATTATGATTAGAAGTGTTATTTTCCTAAGGTGAATGTTGATTTGAATGGGGCTACCTTCTTCACTGGAAAATCTTCACAGTAAAATTTCTACCACATCCAGTTTGTATGTTTTTGCTGCTCTTATTTATGCCAGAGTATCTTCAATGCATTATGCCAAATTTGTGAGAATCTGAACCATCATCCACAAGCCTGCTTCTAAGAGAATTTTTATCTTTAATTCTTGTCTGAGTCTACTCCCACTTGCAGACTCTATCAGTAAGCAACAAGACCCATCTCATTTCTACTATCAGTAAGAATAAAACTTTTTTTTTTTTTCTGGGTATATTATCAGAAGTTCAAGAATACTTTCATTTTCCTGGGTAAAACGTATAATAGCAAAACTGAGTCATTACTGACAGAGTTATGTTCATCCTCTACTTAAATGAGTTGAATTACAGAAAACAAACAAACCCCCCAACCAATCAAAAAGCCAGCAGTTTTATTCAGATGCCAAAAGAAGAGTAACTCCAAACTTCCTTGAATTTGAATAACTAAATAACATTTAGGTGACTCCAAATCTGTACTCTAAGTTTTTTGAATTTGTATTGGCTATGTTTAAACTTACCAAAACCATAGCTGAGTGCACTTCAGAAGCAGGCACCATTTAATAGCCTTTAACACAAAGCTTCAAAATTCATCATAGAAAGATAGAACTTTAAAGCCCTCTTCTACCTGACAAGTCCACAGCTAGTGTAAATTCAAGTGGTATGTTATGTGCAGTTTTGGCGAGATAGAAAAAATAGAGCATGTGGTTTTCTGGAAAGTCCGAGAGTTCTGAATCTTCTGTGCTTAGTGGCCAACAACCCAAAGCACTTGTTTATAATTCAGGGGAGATGTTATATTTTTTCCAACATTAAAAAATCCATCTTGTCTGAGAAAAAAAAAATGTTCTGTGGACTTGTATCCTTTCTAAAAACTGATATTTGGTGTATTCTTATCACAATAATAATGGAAATAAACATTTTGATTTGCAAAATATATTAGTACAATACAATTTTGTTTATAGTTTGAAAAAACTTATTACTTAGCAAATACTGTATGGTAAGATCTTCAGCCTGCAAATATGTAAGCGTAAAGAATAAAAGTTTAAGCCTTAATTTGTTCTTTGTTAAAAAATTCTTGTTTGAGACTAGTGCTTTTTGGCTGAGTTTTGTTTTGTAATAAAAAAGTGATGCAGACCACTTTAGGAAGTGGATTTCTTAATGCATATGTTAACCAAAAGGTTTCAAAATCCCTGAATAATTACCAGGTATTTACAAGTAGCTGCTCTAGAAGGAGTAGATTCACTAAAGGAGGTTTAGTCAGCCTTAATAACGGCAGGGACCTTAGAGGGTGATTGCAAGTCAAGTAGAACATTGAAACAAGGGCAGAAAGGGAAACAGCAGACCAAAGCTGATTGCCAGCCCCTACTGAACCTTGCAGGAGAGAACCCACGTGCTTCTGCCAGTCCCAGCATCACTCCTGTTGTAAGTACCTAATCAAAATACTTATAACTGTATTCCTCTGTGGAAAGAAACTGCTTCATTATAACTGGTGGTAAAGCTCAAAATACTATATGAATGTTAATTGGTCTTAGGTTTTAACAACATTTCTTCCTAGCTAAATTACTTAAGTGGTCTACGAGTCTATTCAATTTCCAAGCTCAGGTTTTAACTCCAGTACTTAGGCTGTGTTGATTTGGTTGTTCAATATGACACTGCTCAAGATTATATTTAGCAAGAAGTACATGTATTGTAAGCAAATATGTAATGTGTGTCTGTGTCTACTCATTTCCCTCATATAAAGGAAATAACCTGTTCTTTGTGCTGAAGGCATTCTGGCTGTTTCAAATTCCTGCCAGTGTAATTTACTTTGGCTGATCTTTGTAATGCTTGTTTGGTTCACATCACTTGGTAAAATGTCTATGCAAGGCACTGTGGAGAATTGCATGCACATCAGCAACTTGTGGCTGACCGATTTATGAGAAATATGATAGCCCTGAAATTGGCTTCTTATTTACATTCTCTTACGGAGTAGGCAATAAACTAGAAGTTAAATGAAATCAAACATCTTGTCCATTTTTCTGTCCATTATCTTTTATGAATTTCAGAAAAGCACAGCAATGAGTGATTTACTTGATTAATTTGTCAGACAACCAGAAGCAATGGCTAGTTAGCTATATATAATGTGTTGGCAAAGGTAGGGTTCCAGGACATCTCTTCTGTGAAAGAACTACGGTTATTTCAGAAACGATTAATTCTGAGATATTTCTAATATCATGCATATACAGAAGTAATAGAGCTATTAAAGAAAATGACGTGAAGAAAAGACCTTGACCCAAATTCATCCCTGGGGTAGTTTCAAGGATTAGAGAGGAGTCATGGTAGGAATAAAGCAAGGCGAATAACAAAGCTGACCCCCATGTCAGTATTTTAAATCTCAGCGATTTTTAAAGGTAGTAGAAAAGTCTTAGTGAAATTACAGATGTTATTTAAATAACAGTGTGATTCAAGAATATGTGAACATATGCTCAAGCATTCAGCTAATGTGATGGAGTTCAAGACCCTGAACAGAATGAGCACTTTAACCACTGCAAGTATTTTGGCATTTTATTGAGGTGGTACCCAGTAGACTGTGGTGAATAACAGACAAGGAAATGGTAATCTGGACTTGTTTGAGAGCAAATTAAAAATAATATAATTCTGAAATAAATTGTAACAGGGAGGGTTATATATTACAGATGCAATTCCAAACAAGATACCATTCAAAGTGCTTCAGAAATATTTAGTATGTTTTCTCATTGACTGATCTTGCATGTAGGTAGGGTAAGAGTCTTCAGGAGGCATCAGAGGTGGCATGATTCTGGTAGGGACTGACAAAGTGGAAACTGCAAAACAGTGAGGTACTGTCATGAGGAACAGAATGGAGGCTGCAAGGCACAGCAATTCACAGGCAACTTTTCTTTCATTGTTTGCACAGGGAAAAGCTTAGGGCAAGGAAGAGGACGGTTCCTAACCACATTTGTGTATCACAAATATACAATGCAGACTGCTCTCAAGCTCCCTGCCCAAGTGCAGATCCCTTGCAGATCTTCTAACTGGACATACCCTTCTTCTGGATATTCGTCTAGTCCTGATGAGCATGTCTGAGTTTGAGAGTTGTGGTTTCCTTTGTGTCTTCCCTGCACTGGCAGCAGCAATCATCCAGCAGTAGAGGTTGGTGCTCTGGGGAACAGTGAGCTGCAGTGCTATCGCTTCCCAGGGCTGGCCACTCTGATGTTGGGTCCCTCACAGGGACCTGGTTACTCTACCCTTTATATGGGGATATATGGGTTGGCAAACACGACTGCTTCCCTCTGGTAAATGCAGAAGGTGGGTCCCATCTGAGAAGCACAGTAGTCGGCACATTGTTCATGCATCATCCTGTTGCTGGAAAGATATTGCACTTTGTTGCTGTGTTTTTTTTTTTTTTTCTCTTTTAAAAAAAAAAAAAATTAATTATCCACTGTATCTGCACCTTGCCGGTGGGAAAGTTCCAGATCATGAGCTTCATACTTAACATCTTATATACCCTATTTCAGCTCTTAGGCTGGAGAAATCCCCTCAGGACAGGGGCAATTCCCCAGTCACTAAACTTACCTCTTAAAGGCATACAATTCATGGAAAATGTTGCATTTGAGAGCTGGAGAGGGTGATACCACTTCCTGAAGAATTCTGCCAGTGACCTCAGACCAGTGTACTGAAAAAAAGATTTGGAAGAACTCAGGCCAAATGAGAGGAAAACAGTGATGGAGTAAAATAAGACTGTAATGAAATCCAGCATTGACAGGAACTGGAGTTTCAGAAGCAGATACAAGAAATTTCATACACATGCAGCTGGAAAATAAGCTGCATAAAGGGTGCATTTTATCTTAACCCCTGGTAGGTATTGGCCGGCTTAATCCTTCAGTTGTCAGAGTTTCTATCCCTCATAATTACCAAATAATGGTGCCAGTACCATGACCACTTACTGCACCAAAGTTCAAAGTTATCAGTGGAACTATGTAAGAGGAGACTGCACTAATATCTATCCATCCAGAGGGGATATTCAACCCTGTAAGGCAATGCAGACCATGGAGCCCAGAGCAAAAGTGTAGGAGGTGTAGATAAAACAACTTGCAGCTGATGAGATCTACTGGTATAATTAATTTCTGGACCAAACTGAACATATCAGGAATCTAACAGTGTTTAGATGAGGATTTTTCAGTACAGAGCTTGTTAGAGATTACTCATTTGAGAAGGTCATGTACAAAAATCTGCTACTTGCTTCCTGTGGACAAGGCCATACCATAAATAGGATTTTCTATTTACTCTGTAAGAAAGAAATTCCAAAGAATGAAGAAAGCCCAGCAGAATTTCTACTTTTGATGATCTATTTTATGAAAAATTGCTCAATTGGAACCTGCAAAAATATCCATTAATATAGGCAGAGGAGTTGTACAGAGTTATGTTCAAAAATAAAGTCCTATCTCCTATAAAAAGAGATAATAATCTGCTGTTTAGAAATACAAAAAAATCCAAAACCAAACCCAAACTGAAACCTACAGTTGCTACTATACAGAAAAAAGAATCACAGAAACCTCTCTCTATGAACATCTGTCAGCTTGAGGTTGAAGATGAGTAAGAAGAAATGCTGCCCGGGCACAGCAGGCGTGTCGGAAGTGACCATTAAAAAGATCTCAGATAATGAAGTATCCTCTTCCCCTTGACAGAGATGATGAACATGGATGAACGACCTGGCTAATATTACTCCATCTGAAAGAGTTCAGATCTGCTTGCTGAGCTATTACTTGTTAGTGGATGTCATGCAGAAAAACAGAATCAAAATACATTAGGCCTGTTCATCATAGAGTTGTGCTGAGAGCATTTGAAACGTATTAGCCTCCAAATGCATCAGATACTTCCATTTTAACAGTTTATATGCTGCTTTTTTGTAAGTAATGAATAGCCTATTGACCACACAGTTATTTGATGACATACCAAAAGTCATAACAGAAATCTGGAACTACTTCTAATCGAAAAGTGGGGTACTCTGGTTATTCCACATACTAGAGAACAAAAATGTTCATAAGTATTTTGATAAAACTCTTATTCCCTTTTCTCCTACAAGTCTTTAGTGTTTTGTTGTACTGAAAAGAAAAATGTAGCATTTCAGAGAATGATATAAAAAAAAATCTGGTAAAAGTTTTGATGTCAAAAAGGAAAGCTTGTGAATTTATGTGTACAATTTTTCATCTGAAATTCTATTTAGACATCTTTTGTTCATTCTGGAAAGAACTGCATAAAATGTGTTGCCTTTATTTGCTTATCAGCTCTGCTGAAACAGTTAGACAGTTGCATTATAGAATAAAAAGGAAAAAGTACAATTTGTTTTCACTTCACAGAGAAAGCAGAATATTTAAATTTATGGACTATCACTTAAATAGGCCTCATGTTTAAAATATGGCTCTTGCATATTTTGGACAAAATTTATGTGTCAATATACTATTCCCCAAAACAGATAGAAGACCATTCCACACAAAGAAATGGCTGGTGGTAGAAATGTCCAATAAATATCTAGGAACTGAAAATAGCAAGAACATTTTTATGTGTAATGCAGTACATTTTATGAGGGAAAGTTATTTTAATGTATACAGAATTACATACTATTTGTCCCTTAGTGTTAATGGAAGCTGTTCATACCAGTCCCTGCATGCCACACTGAAAGTAGTTTGCTCCCCCAGGTCTAGCAGTTAAAAGGAATTTGGTATTGTAGACTTTTGACTGATTCAGAACAACAGAGAGATAAATGGATGTTTAACGCATAGACATTGCAAGTCACATTGGAGGCCTGATCCTAAAACCCATTTAAGTCTGTGGGAAGCTTTCCATTGCTTTAAATAGGCTTCAGATCAGTCTCCCAGGCATCTCTTGGCAGAGCCACAGTTAAAAAATCTGACAGTGTTTGTATTACAAGCCTCCACTTTCACTGGGTTATAATCTCAGTCATAAATATTCACTCTGGACTCAGCTCTTGCCATATTCTGTAGACCAGTTTTCGAAAGTGTTCATAAATTATCTGCACAGGTTGCATTCTTTTAATGAGAATACACACATGGCTCCATAAAGTCTATTTATTTGAGTGCATATAAGTGTGTGTGTGTGCCTGTGTGTATATGTGTGTTTGCATACTGAATGCAGAATGATACTCTGACCAACTCACCACAGTATGGACAGGTTTGCCACAAAGACCCTTTGGAGCCTCTCACCATTCCTCCTCTTAAAGACACCTATGTTCAAGTGTGGATCAGTACCTACCTTCGAGTGGGCTGCTGAGGGTCCCTATAGGCACTACAGGCACAGGAGATATAGTCAATACAGTCCATCACACCTAGAGAGTGATCCAACACCCTGAGATACCAGACAGCAAATGGCTCCCTAGCCTTCTCAGACTGTATTGGTTAGATCTCCACTGGCTATAATGGGATCTTAGAAAAGTAGTTCACAACAAACCTTAAATTTATGTGTTTTAATCTTGAATGGAGTTGCAGCTGTAATGTTTGCATCCACTGCCAGAAAACTGGCTGGAGCTATTCACACTCATTGTAAAGAGACACAAAAAACTGGGAACCAGTGCACTGAGTAACTTTTTATCGTCTTCTCCATTCCCCGCGTTTTTGTGAATTCCCACTGTCTCATCCTTTCCACCTCACTGGGACATTTCCTAGGGAGCACTGGGGTGTTGCTATTGCTTCAGCCCTGACATTCATTTCATAAAGCAACCAATTTGGATGATGGAGTTCAAAAGCTCATAATCCTCCAGACTCAGGGCAAGACTAATGAGCTTTCAAACCTGAGGATGTGAGATATTAATCTCTGATATCCTCTGCAAGAATGGTCACCCACTACGTAGCAGTACCTTGCACCTGAGGGGGCCCTCAGGTCTCAGAAGGGGGGAAGAATTGTTCCGTTTCTGCTGAGCAAGCTACACCATCTGCCTATGTCACCTCCTCTGAGTTGCAAGTAACTTCCTACCTCTTTAAGGGCACCCTGAAAACTGGAGTGGGCATCCAGCAGTGGCTGCTGCCTGCTGAAAAGTGAATAGCTGGCCAAGAGGGTTTTTTTTTTGCTGCCCAAGAGTGTGCTGTTCTTCAGGGGTGGGCCAGGGCAAGTATGCTGTTGGGAAGCATTTAATCACCTCAGCTGCCCACGGTGGTCCAGAATCACTTGGCAGATTGGCTGTGCAAGATGTGGTGAGATGTCCACCTGAGAGCCTGAGCGGATCAACGTCTGGCAGCAAGTAGCAGGCTGTCTTAGTAAATATCCAGTAGATCCATGCCAGATACCAGCCTCCAGCTCTGGCACACTGACCTCCTCCTGCCCCGCTAGTCAGAGCTTGTCCCGTGTGAAAAAGCAAGCAGATTCCACAGAGCCTGGAAACCCTTCTCCTGTGTTGGACTACCAGGATGAGCTGAAGGGAAAATGCAGCAAATTAAGCCTGGCTGAGAGACCTACATAGCTCAGGAGATACGGTCACAGTTAAAACAGAAGTATCATTGGACCCAGCTGCTGCCTTAGTTTACTCCCTCAGTCAGTCAAGAATGGATGACTTGGGTTTCTTTTTCACGTTTTATTATGAGAACAAACCTTCCTCCAGTAGACTTTGGCATCAGCTGTTTTGTTTGGACTCTGTTTCAGTGGCATGTTGACTTTTTCAGTCCTTTATCAAGTATTAGTACCCTTATGAACACTTTCCAGGTAAATCCATCAAGCTCCTTTTCTCTTTCATGTCTCACTAACTCTGTCCCTGGGATACAACCACCCTGTTCTCTCCTCAGTCAGTTTCAGGAACACACATTAACACAAAATTGCATGACCTGTGCTTTTGTCACCTACCTGATTAAATGAAGTACAGGTTAGTTTAATTGCAAATCTTTGAGGGAACAGCCTTGAAGCACACACCTTGGGATGTGTAAGTTCTCAAGATTTCATGTTCTTTATAGCCTTTCAGTAAGGCCTCTAAGAATGACTTTGAATTGACTGACAATAATATAACCTGTACAGCAAAAATAAAAGTGCTGCAAAAGTATTTTCTTGCTCTACTTTTAAACTGCTTGCTGGTTAAAATGGAAATACTTAATGTAAAAATACTTTAATTCTTAGATACCTACGACAATTAAAATATATACAGTTGAGTTTTAAAAGGCCAAATTTCCTTTATGAAAAGCAGGCT
>NW_008825108.1:5028344-5049088 GCF_000699105.1 Pygoscelis adeliae | reverse complement strand
ATTGTTTCATTTTGCTTTATTTTTTGTCCTTTACTTGAAGGAAATGGATGACTTTTATGATGATTCTATACACAAAATTAGGGGCAGAATTAAGGATTTCAGACATCTCATGCTTTAATGCAATATTGTACTCTGCACGATTAAGAAAAAACAACCCTAAGGATCTTTAGTGCTTATATAGTGCTATCTATTCTGCATCAGCAAATGATTTAATCAACTGTGACTATAGCCAGACAGTAAACATATGTTACTCCTCCTTCAAGAAGCAGTAGATCTACCCTTGTTTGTTGATTCAAGCGTGGTGTACACTTCAACATTATTAGCCAGTCACCCATACTTTTAAATACAGAGAAGAAGAAGATCTATTTGCTTGCAGAGAACTGTGAGTACCTGCAGGGTAGAGAAGAAAAGACTTGAAGAAGCAAGGTGGCAATTATCCACCTGAGAATGGGAATTATTTGCCAGCCTGTAACTATACTGATAGATTTTTACAAGAACACTCTTGGCAAGAAAGCGGTGCCTTGTTTTGCTCCCAGAAGCACAGGCTGCTGAAAACGACACTGTGGAGCAATAAAGCCATTGATACACTGATGTTGTAACATCATTTTCTGGGGAGTCACTTGCTTGAGGGCACGTTTCACAGCATGGCACTACAAAGCAGTGGTTACTTTTGGTGATATGAGTATTACATATAAATATACTCAGCATGTAAGAAACTAACCACAAAGATGATAGACATGTTTCTTTTTCTTTAATATTTTTCTGCTCTTCTTCCTTAGTGCTTCTCCAATGCACTGAGGTGCCTGATGCTCCCCTCATTACATGATTTGTATTCCTTTCCCACGCTCTCTGAAACACCTCACTCACATTGATTACAGGCTACATCCCTACAGTGAACTCCATGTCCTGCACTTGATACTGGCACTCCCAGCACTCAAGGCCATGCTAAAAGTTGTGGGGGCCTTATGCCACATCAAATACTGGGAGCACCCAATCTGCCCTCTCTTCTACAGTACTTTTAGTAGCAGTGGCTTCACCCTCTTGTTCTTTGAAGCAAAAAGGGAAGCTCTTTCTCACAATTTCCCTGACAAACAAGGAGAGGAAACTGTTAAAACTGAATGCTCAACACCAAAGAAGTATCAGACTCACAAACACCGTCACATCCCAGTTGCTGCATCACTTCAGAGATGTGGTAACATTTTCCCTCTCTCCATCTCAGTAGACCTGCCAAATCTAGGATCCCCATTTTTCAGAGACTGGAAGAGCAGCCATAGTACCTGTGAAATGTGATCCTCAGTAGCACCCCTCAGAGGTACTCAGTCCTGTACTGTGATTTTTCTCCTGCTGGCTCAGGTGAAGGGCCAGGCAGCAGCTCCGTTACCTAGGTGCCATCTCAATGAGTGCTCTATATGCCACATGCCAGGAGAATTTCCTTGGTTGCTATTTTGGCTTAGCCTTTCAAGTGAAGCTCGTCAGCCTAACTTTGTCCCTGGGAAGGTAATGGAGCAAATCCTCCTGAAAACCATCTCCAAAGATATTAAGAACAAGAAGATGATTGAGAGTAGGCAGCATGGATTTACAAAGAGGAAATCATGCTTGACCAATCTGATAGCCTTCTGTGATGAAATTACTAGCTTAGTGGATGAAGGGAGAGCAATGGATATTGTTTATCTTGAATTCAGCAACGATTTCAACATTGGACATTGTCTCCTGTAGCACCCTCATAGACAAATTGACAAAGTACAGACTAAATAAATGGACAGTGAAGTGGACTGAAAATAACTGCTGACCCTAAAAGGTTGTGATCAACAGCACAAAGTCCACTTTGAAGCCAGTCACTGGTGGTGTACCCCAGGGGTCAATACTGTGATGAATGCATTTTAACATCTTTATTAGTGACCTGGATGATGCAAGAGACTACACCCTCAGCAAGTCTGCAGGTGATACAAAACAGGGGGGAGTGGCTGATATGCCAGATGGCTGTCAGGAAGAATGTTGCCAGTGGGTCAAGGGAGGTGGTCCTTCCCTTCTACTCAGCCCTAGTGAGACACATCTAGAGTCCTGAGTCCATTCCTGGGCTCCCCAGGTCAAGAGGGACATAGAGATAATGGAGCAGGTCCAGTGAAGGGCCACAAAGATGATTAAGGCATGGAGCATCTGATATGAGGAAAGGCTGAGATACCTGGGATTTTTTGGCCTGGAGAAGAGAAGGCTCAGGGGATCTTACCAATGTGTATAAATGCCTTATGGGAGTAAGTAAGGAAGACAGAGCCAGGCTCTTTTCAGTGGTGCCCAGTAACAGGACAGGAGGTAATGGGCACAAACTGAAACACAGGAGGTTCCTTCTGAACATAAGAAAACACTTTTTTTTTTTACTATCAGGGTGGCCATGCACTGGCACAGGTTGCCCAGAGAGGTTGTGAAATCTCCATCCTTGGAGATACTCAAAACCTGACTTGACATAGCCCTGAGAAATCTGCTGTAGGTGACCCTGCTCTGAGCAGGGGGTTGGACTAGAAGATCTCTAGAGACCTCTTCGTACCTCAACTGTTTTCTGACTCTTTTTGATTTGAGGAGCTAGAATGTCTGTTCTGCTTTGAATAAGCCATATCCACTGTTCTGGGCTTCACTGTTATGAAAGGAAAAATATGTTTAAGTACTTTTACTACCAAGAACTGTAATTATTGTGTAATATAAGCAATACTTGCCTCTTCTGTGGTTGTGTTAAAGCCCTCCCCCCCCCACCACAAAAAAAAAAAAAACAAACAACAAAAACAAAAAACCCAAACCCCCCAGAAAATTATACCTATTTTGGGAAAAGTCACTGCTTTTGAAGAGGTACATTTCTTATGCTTTGGGCAACCTATATTATCAAGTCCACAGACCACTTAGGTGAAGAAACAACTAGTCTGTAAATGTCTTTCAGGTTTTGGCAGAAAATCAATGCCAAACTGCTATCCTGTGAGAGCTGTAGAACTTGTCCAGGTATGCCAAACCAGCTGTGAGCGGTTGAAGAACATTTGAGTAAAAACTGTGGAGCCTATAAAGCTTATGTACTTGCAGGTTTGTGCCTAAATACCTCACTTGCACTTGCAGCTCTCTTTAGGCACCTCTTTTGGCTGTAGCTCTTTATCCTCCTCATTCTGAAAAAGTGCAAGGCACTTTGTGAAAATCCCTGATTTGCCAGGGGATGATGGCAAGTTTGTATCACAGGAGCGGAAAAGGAGTCTGTCAGGCTGCAGAAGTTAGCATCATGCCCAGGATTGGTGCTGGCAGCTGGGCTGCAGGCAGTCAGTGCTGGAGCAGCAGCTGCTACCCATCCATACCAAGTGTTTAGAGTCCTTGGGTTCCCGTGTCTCTGTAAATATAACTCTGTTGACCCCTCTTCTGATCCTGCTGCTTTCTGTATTTATTATGTGTCAGTATGGAGACTCTTTCAGCAGTTCTGGGAAGCTCAAGCAATCCATACAGTGTCACTACAAGGGCTTCAACAGTGCAGTGCTGACTTTTTCTAGTGCTAAGAAGTTTCATCCAGAAGAAATGTCTATGGCCATCTTAATGACTTTGAATCTTTCAATTGTTCAGCCAAGTCTTGTTCTCGAGTTCACAGTTTACTTTTCTCCAGTGTCTTTCCTACAAATGTAACAGCAAATGGCTCTGTTCTGAGGAGTTTGGTATATGGCCAGCTAAGTTTTGCTCTCTGAATGCCTAGTGAAAATGATGATAGATAAACCTCCAGCCACCTGGAATAATCGAACCCTTACATGGAAGTTAAATATATTACCAAAATGTTAGGTCAGGATAATCAATATCAAGTAAGAATAAAATGTGTGGTTTGAATGATATTCTGAATGCTCCATCTCAGTCAGGGAAGAAAGGGGAAAATGTGTAATAAACAATTTCCCCCTTAAACTGAAAGATTAATTGTACTGTTAAGCAAAACTGTGTGTGCCAGAACAACTCATGCGTTTCTGTTTTTAAGAGCACATTAATCATTGCAGATACTGGATTTTGGGGGAGTCTAATTAGCAATTAGATGATGTTTCCAATGTATTTTCTTCAAAGTCCCATTGCTTTCCTTCCCACTTTTTCAATTTTATACATATATTTTTCAGTGAAATACGGTATATGGTATTAAACCAGATAAAGTGTAGATGACAGTCACAGCTGGTTATTAATATTGATGTTCACCTAATTAAACATCATAACCCTGAGGTGTTAATTTATAACATCTTCAGTAAAAGTCTAACAGATTTGAATGTATTATCTACATGATAGAAATAAATCATCCTGGCAACAGTTCTGTAGTACGTAGTCATTAGAGGAAACTACTTTTCTTAAAAATACATAGTTTTACACCAATTAATTAACTTTATGTGTTTGAATTGAGAAGACAATCTTCTTTCTGTGCTGCTGTCGTACTTCACTGTAGAAATCAAATACTTTTGTGGTTGATGGTTAGCAGGAAATTCTGGAACTTACAAATTACAAATAATATCAGATCCCAGAAATGATTTAGCAGTTCATCATTAACAAGTTTGATATCTGATATTAGATAATCCGTATGTTTGTAGGAATATTTTTCCCCTATCTTTTATTTCCTTCTCTGTAATACCAGATATCAGCTCCTCTGTAACCAGTCATTTACCAGGCCTATTTACATAGCCTAAATAGGCTATTATATATAGTATAGTCTATTATATCTGAAATGTAATGCAGTGCAGCTACATAGAATGCTTTTTCTTTGGGAATAGTAGATTGAGAATGCTGCATGTCATGATGCAACAGTTTTTATTTTTAATCAAAGGTTTGAGACTGGCAGTTCAGATTCAAGCTGAACATATTTCATTCAGTCTCCATTCCCTGGTGTAACACAACAAAGTCAATAGCAATGTTCGAACCCATCTCCCTCCTCCTTTTCCTACGAATCAATTGTTTGTTCACTTATCACCTTCTGGATCATGTTTCATTTCTATTTTGGGGCATCAAATGTGATACAGAATAGCTGCTACCTATTTGTTGTAAATTGCTTCTTGCTGCAGATTCTTATTCCTTTGCTGTGTAATTCATATCTGTTCTAATCTTGGGGCCTAATAACACATCAGAGCTTTTCAAAGACACTAGACCAAGTGTGTAGACTGCCTCAGGAGTCTGGCTGGGATCTGATCCTTTTAAATACTATCTAAATAGAGACAGCAGTTGAGTCCACCTTCTTTCCAGGATCATCTGTCTGATAGAGATTTACATTCATTTTGCACTTCCCTATTTGGCCTGAAAATTTAGAAGTGCCCCCGTAGATGGGTGACCGCAATGATCTGTTGCGATCGGTTTTAGGTAGGCAGAAAAGCAGAGAAAGCAGAAAAATTATATGAGCAGGAATATAATTAGCTTTACCTGCCAGTGACAGGAGATTGCAGTTATGGAGATTTGACAGCAAGGACTTCTGTCCCTGCTCTCGAGACAAGACTGTTTAGGCAATTTTTTTTTTCAGACCAATGGTAATCTAATGCATTTTAATTCAGCTGGCTCTGGAAGGCTGTCTATCTTCTTCTAACAAAAGTAACAACTAAGATACAGTCAGACTTCTTTTATCTGACTTGCTGACATTATGAACACACAGAAGATATGAAGGCTGAACATTAGCAAGAATTCTAAGCAACGTATCAATCAGTTGAATATTTAGTCTGCAGAAATCATATTTAAGGAATTTTGGAACCAAAATTCCTGGTGTGGAAGAAATATCTGTCAAGAAAAATACCTAGATGACCACTGTTGTTTTTTTCTGTAAACATGCATTTTCTTCTGTAGAAAAAAAAAGGTAAAGCAAAACCATAAAATTAATTCAGATTTCTCTGTTATGATGAAACATGAACATTTATCTTTTTCAGTGATTTTTTTGTTTGTTTCAAGAAAAGACAGCGAGAAAAAGTTTTTAATATAAAAAATAGCCTTGTCATATAGTATTTTCCCCACACATATGCTATTCTAAGACTGAATATGTTGTCTCAGTAATGTCATTGTCAATCTGAAAATTCAATACAGAACCAGTTCGACTCATGGACCTATGAGTCAGACTACATGCTAACTAAAATAAAACCAAACTGAATATTGAGTTTAGACACTATGATGCTGAGCATTACAATCTCCAGCTTGAAAGTGTCTGGCTCCAGAGCGGAACAATTTCAGCATCTTGTTTTTCATTATTATACTTTGGTACATCCAGGCACCTTGAAAGAAACTCCAAAAAAACCCCACACATAATTAGGAAAGAGAAACCTGTATGTGAGGCAATGTTTAAAGCTTTTTAATAAGAAGCACCAGGCATATGGGCTAAATATAGACTCTCACAACAATTTAGGAGCACCACACTCTCACCAGTATTTGTAGCTTTGAACCCTCCTCCAAAGGAAGGACTGCAGCTCCTTTCACAACTCCTTTCCCAAATGCAGGAGGAACCTGTAATTTCCCTTTGAGACCCAGCAGCAGGAGGAAATATTCTTTCCCTTTACACACAAGGATTAAGTATCCCAGTACTTGAATATTTTTTTCATTATATGACCAGGGAAAAAAAATGCATTCTTGTGCCCAAGGGCTGGAAACTGTCCTGCCTGTCCTGCAGGGTTATCCTGATCAACAAGAGAAAGGCCCTTCCTGTGTTTCTTTAAAGTGTGACAACCAGTGCTTCTCCTCCTCTTCCTTCACCCCAAAGCGGCTGCATGCAGACACAGCTGCACAACAAAGGTTAACCCCCAGGCTTGTGGTTAGGGCAGCTTTGAAAGGGACTGAGGAGGTGGTGGGTCTGAAGTCCCTCAGCAGGTGACAAAATTAAACAAAGTCTTATAGCCACTCTGCTGTTGTATTAAGCACTTCCTCAGACTTTATTTTCTTTTTCTCTTTGGAAGAGGCAGCTCCCACTTCATTGTGTAAAGATCACAGATTTGCACTGCTATGCTGATTATCTCTGTAATTATCGGTCCCTCAGCAAACCTATGCCCTGGGATGACTGGCAAATGAAATTGATTTAGCTTAGTGCTGCTCTTTTTGACCTGCTAAGATAAAGGTGTACCTTGGCACATCACTGACTCTTTGGTGTCAGGGAAATTAAACATTGGAAAAAGGTGCGTAGGGAACATAAATTCTCCCAGGGCATTTTGGACACTGAACTCTCATATTCAGGATTACTCTTTGGGATTTAAAGACTTAGTTTCCAGTTTAGGCCAATAATCATATTTTGGATGTAGCCCATTGAGTCTTTTCTACGCACAATATCTTGAATTGAAAGGAAGCCTAACACTGCTTAAGGCTTCTGAGAGGATTGCTGTCAAGTCACAGAGAATAGACAGCAAAACCATTTTTTACTCCTCTAAGAAATTCTTTGCTTTATGAACAGCACAACTTTTTCAGTATATGAGTGCTGAAAATGATAGGGACAAGATATTGATAGTTCAGAAAATGAATCCAGAGGAATGACCAGCTAAACAATCAAAAACTGGTTTTGGGAGCCCGGAGTTCATTGTCTCTGTCAAAGTGGCAAGCAGCTCCTTGTACAAAGAATGAGGATTACAGCATATTCTCTTATCTGTCAATGTATGGGAGGAGGAGGTTTTTGCAAAGACATTTTTAGTAAGCCCACCAGGACAGAATTACCCATTGTGGGCAGATCAAATGAGAAAACCATCACTGATGCAGCCTTTCCGCTGTGACAGCACTTGGGATCTAGATGGCAATTCTGCATGCAGAGCCTTGACTGAGTGAGCTCAATTACAACTTCTACACATTTCCTTGATTACATCAGGCGTTAAAATAATAATAACAGAATAACATTTTTTAGAAGCTGATTTTCAGGAGAAGACAAAGAAGGGGCAGGAGAAAAAGGGGCTCCTTTTTCAGGAGAAAGCTAGAAATCATTGTCTCAGAGTCAAAATCCAGAATATCATGTAAAACTTTTATGTTTGTTTTATATATTTTTATAAATAAACCTCAAATAAAGCAGGAGATTCATGTCAAAGCAGATAACCATTCTATTTATCCCCAATAGACTTTTTCATTTTCTTTGTGAGTGGCAAATCTGTGATTTAAAAATACTATGACAGGCTTGGATGCTGCTGTTAATGGGGAGAGAGGAAGCTATGTGACGAAGAGGAAACATTGCACCAGGTGCTAATGAAGAAGCAACAGACTTCTTTTAAGAAGACACGGAGACAGCGTTATGCTTTTCGTTAAGGATAAAAGGTATTACTGTTTGTTTAAAGAGTTTATCTTCAGATAAAATCCCAGAATAAAATCTGTTGTTAGCAAAAATATTGAGGAAACTTTAGTGTGGGAATCACTACTAGGTGTGCTAGAGCTGGAACTCACTCATGGAAGCATTTGTGTCTTTACCAGCCAGTGATGAACTGTAATTGCAGTCACTCTGTATATGACTACCAGGCAGACTGGTTTGAATAATCTTGGCTGTGAAGACTTTGACCTGAAACAATGCATACTGATGTCAACCTACCTGGCCTTGTCATAAGAATTTTTTCTTTCATGTGTGGTGACCTGGACAGACTCTAAGGCAGGTGACTTGGTTGTGAGTGAAACTCTCTCCAGTAGCCATGAAGCAGATATCCCATCCAGTTCCCTCCTTTTCAGCTAATGCTATTTTCTTCTGCATATACACACTCTCACATGTCATGGGGGCAGTGGAAGGCACCTTCTGGAACTCTTAAAAGTCATGTTCTTCCTCCAAAACATAGATAGATTAATAAGCCTACGCAATAATCTTTTGAGTGAGAGTTTAACCTTTAACGCACCTTGTAAATAGCCTTCCACTTTCTCTGTAGAGGCTGTAAAATGCTGAGTCTTATCCCCACACATTTAAAAAAATTAAAATATGATACCCTCAATCTTTTCTCTCTAGGCTTTTAATGGCTGTCCAAGGCTGAACTGCAACTTGAACACCCAAGTAACAGAGTTAGCATAGGTTAAATAGCCAAACTGCAGGTTCTTAACGCTCGTTAATTGAGAGAATCACACCTCCCTTGCCTGAGTGATGACACAAAGGAACCCAGCCCCTCTTAAAGCCCTCTCCCCACCTCCTTCCTTGGCCACCTTCGCTCAGCCTCCCCACAGGTAGCAGGTGAACCCGTTGATGGGCTTTTGACATGCCAGACCTGTGTCTTGTATGACACTCAGTGAAATGTCTCTCCAGAAGTGATAGCAGCTGGCCGCTATTAGCTTGGAAGAAGCTGTACTCCCGCAGCAGTGTCATCTCTTTTGGCATTAGTGTTTTAAAACAACAGTGCCTGTTCTTATTACATGTATTTCACAAAGCTCTATAGAACAAAAGCAAAATATAACTCAATCTCTAAAGTAACTGTCTCAAAGGTATTTAAAATCCTAAATTGAATAAATAGAGGTCAACAAGGGATTCAGAGAAATGTAACACTGAAAAGAGGGCAGGGGTTCAAACAAAAACAGCCTGTGTAATAGTGAGTCACTAGCTCTGATAGTCTTACACAGAACTGTGTAAGAGAGGCAGATTTTCTGCTAGTAACAAAATAATTCAGCTAGGAAATTCTGGTCACTGTAACAGCCTACAGTCTAGCCTGCAAGGCTAGGTTCTTGAGACAGAAACTCTTTCTCTGCATATCTACAGCTCCCAACATAGATGTATTTCAGTCCGGATTCAGGCTTTTGCCTTTTGCCAAAACATAAGTAGCAAGTAAAGCCGAAATTACTGGTTTGCTCCCTTGGGGTAATCTTTACCTCTTGTCTGGTTTCATTAGTGCTGGGAACTTGTTCAGACAGATCTAGTCAAGACCTACTGCATATTAGAAAAGGCTGCAACATTGTCTTTCATGGTTTATCCTTTATGGCTACTGCAGTCATGCAAAATGTCATCAGCCTCTGCTGACCCCAGTTTTTAGTAAAACAATGAGCATAATGCATTAGCTAATATTCCAAAGCGTTTTGCAAAGTCTCAGGTCACTTACCATAAATCTGTGCCCCAGCTCCATTTGTAATTCTCGTGGGTGTTTTCAGGTCAACCTGTTGCCATCTTGAGTAGTGATTGTATAAAATAGGTCAAGTGTTTAATATTCTAATGAATCCATTGCAAATAAGTCAGCCCTTTAATAAACATCTGCAAAGGTCCACTTGTCAGTAGAAAACAAAAATTATTCAAGCTAAGAAAGATTTTTGTTTTAGTAGACCTCAGGATGCCCTTTCTTATTGGGTTTGCAGTAGTACTTTCACTTCAAGGTGAGGAGAGACTTTCTTTTTGAAATAGATCAGTGCCAAACAGAAAATTATATGAAGACATAAAAATTTTCAGAAATCTACAGGAATTCAAAACATTATTTGTAAGAATAACATAGGCAGTTAGATAGCTACTATGGTGTATACCAGTGCAGTATAGTTTGTTCTATAGTATCTGTTCAGGTGTGCAATACCTGCAATAAATATGACGAAAGTCCTCTCCAGAAGTTGTCTGGTGACACTTAGTGCTTCAGGATGCAAGGAACTCTTGAAGACTTTCAGAAGAGGAAAGCGGTTCCCTGCAGATCTGCAGGATTTTATCAGAAGCCTTTACTACCAGTAGGAAAGCAAAAACTAAGAAAGTTCAGAAAAGGCCTAAGAAGAAGCACTATAGGGTATTGCTTACCCAGAGATGGTACCTTTGTGTTCTAAAGGAAAAAAATCTTCAAACAAAGAGTAGTTTGTTAACAACTGCAAAGACACCTGTGGGGTGGCATCCGAAATCTGTCATGTCCAGTCACTCCTTGTGAGAATCTCTCCACCCATCTCTTAACTATGAAAAGACAAGTAACAAAAATTGGACTAATTTAAACAGTAAACAGTGAAGTTGGGGTTACATCTCATTAGGAAACCTCAAGCCAACTGTGTAAATATAAATAATCAGAACGTAAATCATAGTGAAGCAGTGTATGTATAAGTATGCAAATTGTCAGAGGATCTTCCAACCCAGAGTATGCTGCTAATTCAATTACAAAAAACTGATTGCCAATATGACTCGAGAATGTCAGGATTACTGCTCCATTAAATCTAATGGCTCCCTGAAGCAGGAAATGAGGTGGGTTAACAACAATTAAATTTTGCTAGTCCAATCAAAAATGTGGTGAGATCACCCTGCCCACATCAAAAATTATTAGAAATGTGATTATGAAGAAAATCTGTACTGTACAGCAAAGAAGTTCAGAGAGAAACACCGGGGAATTAAAATGTGAATCTCTGAAAAAATTCCTTTCTCCAAAAGATTTCTTGGCAGAGTAAGTTAACAGGTGTGCTGTAAATAGTCTAGTAAATTTGTTCCCATTACAACTGAGAAAGTACATTTTTCCCTATTACAAGAAACACAGGTAATCACTTCTGAATAAGGAAAAGCAAAGGGTATGTTTTTTCTCTGTGACTTTATTTTTAGCACTTACTCTTATTGTGAATGATAGATTCTCACTTCAGTGGAAGTCCTGAAAATAATTAGAGAAAAAGTGTACTATAATTACCATTCAGCATGAAAGTACTAAAATAGTGCACACACAAGTTGACATGGTAGAGAGTGTATGCTGGATAGCTTTTCTGACACCATCAAGTCCTGTGTTATACCAGTTTTGTGCCAGTGTAGTTCCACTAAAACCAGTGGACTTAAGCCCCAAAAAATACATAGGAAGAAGGAATTAGAGGCACCACAATGCATGTGCAACATAACATGGTCTTTAAAGTCTCCTTTTAAAGAACTGGAAATGCCTGGCCTTAGACAAATCAGACATTAAATAATTGCCCTAAACAATTTGACATAAAAGGCCCTGTTCTGTGCTAAACAATAAAATTGTCCCCTCTCTCCTTTCCTCCCTGGGAAGAACTCATTCCAGCTGCCCAAGCAATTTTTTATCGTTCTTATCCACAATATACTTTCAGCTCTCCAGCAGCATAGATTTTCTCCCTGATGTCCCTTATTCCTACCTCATATTCCCACCTGGAAATACAGATGGCAGAACTGCCTCCAGTGTTGCTAATTGTGAAGCGGATCAGGTATGGCAGCGTCACTGTCAGTCATTTGCCCCGAGTTCTCCTCTGATCACTAGCATACATTTTAATACAGTTTTTTTGGTAAATCATTGCCTTCCTTTGGGTCTTTTCCTTGCTCTGGAGGAGCCACTTTTTCATCACATGTATGGATGGTATTTGGGGAAGCAGGGTCTTCTGTGTTACAGCAGTGACAGAAATAATTCTAAAGGACAGGTGACCTGAAACATTAAATAGTGGGCAGATGCAGGCAAATTGCCTCAGTAAGCACTGTGATTGTGTATGTTCCTTTCCACCTGCTAATGAATATGCATGTGGAAAATAAGAAATTCATTTTTTTTAACTATGTTGAGTTTGCATTGGTAGTGAATAAATCAGGATGATAAAATGTGAAGTCATCCATATTTAAGATTTAACAGAAAAGGACAGTTATAATCCTCCCAGGAATAAATACAGGTTCAGAACCAGAAAGTTCCTGAATGTCAGAGGAAGGAGATCTGTAACACTCAGTAAGCATTCAGGTCTGGGACAGGGGAAAGGGTAGTTTTCAGGTAAGTTTACAGGTGGGAATGCAGTTGTCTGAGGCCATAATTTCCAGAATGCCAATGATCCTGATGCTTCTTTTCAATCCCACAGACTACTTTGGCAGGCTGAAAAGAACTGTGGGAAATTAGCACCAAAAAGAAATTAATTTGAGAAGACAAAAGCTATCAGGAAAAGATAACATGTTAAGGAAAAAGACAAGGCTGATGATAAAACTGTAATGGGAACTGGCAGAAGACAACCTCCACAGCTGTAAATTTTGGCATAATCTTGGGCATTATTAGAAGAACAGGGTCAGAGTGTGCTATGTTAAGAAATTTGCTTTGCTTAGATTTCCTAGAATAAGGATCATAAATAGCTAAGATAACCAAATTAATAAATAAAATAGTTGTATACGTTGTTAGCTACTACATAATCCTGGACATGACTAAAACATCTTGATACTTAAATGTTGACCCTTTCCTAATGGCAGCTCTGTTTCTGCCACTCAGCATATCACTCAGCACAAGCTCTGGCAGTGCTCATTCAGTTGTAATGTAATCCCAGTTAGATTTTCAGACTCAATATTCTGTTGATTATTGCACTGATGGAGTCATATTCAGAGCAGTTTTCAAACCAGCACAACCAGACAAAGCCTTTTTCAAAACACAGAAGTCCTGGTTGCTATGTGATGTGTACCCTCCTCCCAGCTGTATACCTGAATAGTTTAATGTATGGATTTACTTGTTACCATGGCTGGCTTGAAACAAAGGCTGAAATCCAGATATATCTGTCTGCTGGATTATTCTGATTTCAGTAGCTCTCTCTTTTATTTAAATATTTAACAGTTGTTACATTTAAATATTATTTTACTTAGCAATATGAATATCCTTAAATGTAATGGCTAAGACACTTGTATAGAACAGGAAGACAACAGTTTCACATCCTTCCTCAAATTAAGGAAAACAGGGATTTTAACCTGAATCTTGCTAATTGGTTATTTAGTCACAAAACTGGTCTCAGAAAGATAAAGCTTCTTGTTTGAGAGAAGTGAGTTTTACATGATGTACTACACTTCCCTCCAGTCTGGAGACAAGCAGACAATTACCTTTTAGACTGAGGATTTAATGGTCTTTTTTTTCTTTTTTCTCCCTGTTTTCTATTAGTTCCCCTGCACTGCTTTCTGGTGTCCCTTCCCCTTATTTGGATCCTGGTTTCAAGATAATAAATCTAGGTAACAGAGCAGCTCAGCAAGAGATGGTGCAGCTCTGTGTCTTACTGGCCCTTGCTTTAGGAGTTTTGCCAACACTTTCACAAGGACAAAATTCAGTCTTCCAACAGAGGAGGATATGGGCCAAACTTCCTACCCTGTACATAAGGGCTGTGCCTTGCTGTAGCCAGAATTTGAGCTGCAGTGTTGAATGTCACAGTAGTTTTGCTGTGTAACTTCAGGCTGACAAAGTGCACACAGCAGCTGTCATTGTTAAAAACAGTGATTCACTGTGAAGATCAAAAAGGACTTTTCCTTTGACTCAGGATCTTAGTTCACCCACACAGCCCATTGTGAAATTGTGTAAAGATGCTTTGCCCTAAATCCATCCAACCAAAGTCTACAACCAAAAGTGATATTGTTGTACAAAGTGATTCTTCAGTAGGGATAATGAACCAAGCTAACCCAACTGCATTGCCTGTGGGAAAAAGTAGTTTGCCTTGATGTGATCAGTCAAAATCATCTGTGGGATCTCTACCCAGTAGTGCATTATTTCCTGTGAGCTGCTTCTAGTATATTTTAGCCACTGGGTTGATTTACAGTCAGACTAAAAGTAGGATTTAGGAGCCTGAAAATGGGCAAGCCCTTGAGGGCAATCAAGGATGCCTGTTTTCCAGCCCCCTCCTGCATTCGTTGGGCATTTGCCTACTCATCTCAATGGTCTTCAGGTGAGCCTGAGCCTCAGGAGCTTGCATTGGCCATGCGGTTGCTTATCACCCACTAAAAACTTTGCTGTGATCCAGGCTTAAGCTGACCTACATCATACCCACAGCTTCACCCTTCCCGAAGTTACAGCTTTCCTGGGTTTAAGATGAGTGGTTGTTGACCTGACAGGGAGTAAAAGCACCCTTAGCATACAGCTGACTGCAAAAAAAGAAAAAAGGCAAAGTGCTAGGAATAGCTGCCAGGACCCTTAGTTTCCCCTTGTTCCCAAACAAGTGGCCTAGCTATCATGTTGAGATGAGGTTCATTTGTACCTGTTGCTTGACTGGCCTCATGAGTCTCATGTTACATGCAGCACCATTTTGACTACGAGGAGGAGAGCTGGGGACAGGGCACGTGCTCAGGCTGGAGGCTAGAACTGCCTTCTGGGTGATGGCAGATGCCTGCTCACTGCTCTGAGGGGATGCCCTGATCTCTGGGACGGAGGGATTCCCAATGCTGGCCAAGTGCTCTAATCCATGAGGCCAGTATTGAAAATGCAGCATCACTCTTTTCTCTTCGTTTAATGGCTCTCTTCAGAAAAGGCTGAGCAGACTGGATCATCAATTTCCTATTCATCCTGTAAGCCCTCGGTGGAAGACAGGTTCCTGATTTAAATGCCCTTGATCTCTCTAGAGGCACTGCTCCCAAAATAGCTGAAGGAGACAAGGAGGTCCCCAAAGCAGGAATTTCTACCTCGGGCCTATGGAGGAGTCTGCTTTGTGCAGGAAACATGGGTGGTCAACATGGGAGGTTAAGGAGATGCCTCACTGGTTGTCCAGGGATGCAAGTTTTGTTAAGACAGGATTTAAACTAGGCATCTTAATAAGGCAGGCTTGATCTTAATCTAATTTTGTATCATTATGAAATATTAAGCATAACATGAGCATACATCAGGTCTATTTTTAATATCCAAGTCTGTGCAGGTTTGCTTCTATTAAGTCATAGCTAATTACAGTAGCTTTGCCGTTCACCTTTAAATAGCATGATTTATTTATATATATATTTATTTAAGCAAACAAATCATTTCAGCTTTCAAAAAATGCACCCAATATCTTTGAAAGATTGGACACAGGGAAATAGATCTCGGCATGTTCATGTAATGATCTAAACATTACTCAGAGAAAGTCTAACAGTCTGGTGAAGCACTGGTTAATTTTTATTATCTGGAGAGGAGGAAGGAGGAAATTTTCAGCATCAATATTTAAAATGAAACTATTGACCTGAACACCTGTTCCACTTTTTTTTTTTTTTTAATTTTATTTCAAGAGTACTAATTTTCTGTGCATGGCAGAACTTGGAACAGATGCAGCAAAGCAGAAGTTAGGAGGATCTGTTTGCTCTGATTGCTGGCCAGAGGGCAATGCAGGGCTACATAGGAATGCTGAGGGCAAATGAACAGCTCTTTCAGACTGATCAAAGTCTGCAAACCACAGAACTTTTTCTTCCTGTTTATTTGTTTGTTTGTTTTTTTCCAAAGAGCTGAACACACCATGTTTTCAAACTTCCTGGTTTTTACAGTGAGTCAGTGAGAGGTCAGGTTTATTTTAAGCACACGTGCATTTTATGTAAAGAGTAGAACAGTGCATGTGCAGATGAAATAAATGATATTATAACAAGCTACATAGCTCATATGCAGGCATAAAGAATGAAAGTCTATTAAGTGTTGTATTAAACAACTTTGTGGAAGTTTGAGTGCATAATTTCTTTAATTTACATTTTTATAATCACTCATTCTTTATAACAGTACAGATTTTGCCTTCTATCTCAGCATCCCAAAGTGCATTGCAAATATTTTATGAACTAAAACTTGTAACAGCACTGTAAGGTAGGAAACCAAAACCAGCACCTTATTTATGGTTGATGGAAACTGAAACAAAAGCAATGATTTTGCTAGTTCTCATAAATTTTTCATGTCTCGCATTACTTGGTATTCTTCTTTAAAAAACCTTATTAGATTCCCATGGCCCTTTTGCTTGGTGATGAAGCTGTCCCAGAAGTTTCTCACTCTGATCTTGATACACAGATTAGTGTCCTCAGCTACGCCTGTGCAACTGTTAGTGGGGATGCGCTGTAAACTCGGGATGGTGAAATTACCTGGATTTAAAACAGTCCTGATTCCAGTGAATAAGGAAACCTCCTAATTGAGCTCTAATGTTACACTCCTCTCACAGCCAGGGAGACAAACTGGACTACTAGGATAAATACACAGTTAAGACTTTGTTCAGACTTTCATAACTCCTGGGAATGAATTGCAGTCTACTCTTAAGTAATGCATATCATCCCCACGCTTCCAGGTCCTCAGCAATACATGCCTTATACACTGCAGAGGAAAGGATGATTTAATGTTGCCACAGTACACTGAGTATCTCTGGTACATGTGATTGTATAGAATGGCCTCTACTTTGGCTCTGGAAAGAGCTTTCATCATGCAGTAAATAGCCACAGGTAAATAAGTAGGAATGATCACCACTTTCCTAAGAAGGGGAGAAAGAGAGATAAAGGGTGAAGCTGTGGCTGTACTGAAACTGAGCACAGGCGTGCTATTAAGTTCAAAGGACTCAGGATTTCAACCAGGAAATCAAAAGGCCTCTTACCTCTTCCAGAACAGAGCAAAGCCAATGTGAGGGAAAATGTGAATCATTTAAAAGAAATGTCAAAGAGGCCTCATCAAGGTTCTTAAAAATTACATGGTCTGAAAAGTAGATTATGAGCAGAACATTACATAATAGCAGAAAAGCCAGAAAAAAGATGAAAACAGGTCAGAATTACACATCAGTCAAAGACACTAATTTGCTTACTTATAAATATTATTGAGATGTGACAGGAGAATGTAAATTTTGTGAAATCTTTGAAGATTTTTTTTTTAAATTTCTGGGAAGAAGGTTACTTGCAAACTCTTAAAAAAAAAAATCACAAAATGGAGCTGTGTTGAAATATCCATTTTGAGATAGGAAAGACAAAGTTTCTGACTCGATCTTTTACCGGAGACTTCATCCCACACCTCAGAAACATGTCTGTGGGAAAAGCCATTAAAAGCAAGTGCATTGAACATTCTTTGTTTTAGCAAAAAGGTTTTCCTGACATGAAATCATCAGTTAAAAGTGTTCTCACCAGCTGTCATCACTGATACTGTTCAGGGCTGCCAGCAGCACTGAATGCTTTCCATGCAAAGGAACTTCCTTCTGCTCCAGGACCTCATAATCTTAAAAGCAAACAAACAAACAAAATACCTTGAGAAACTAAGACAGATGAAGGAACAAAGAGAAACAAAAATTAAAAATAGTCATGGAACAAGGGATTATGTGCCTTGGAACACAAGGGAAGGAAAGGTGGCAGAAACTAAAGAAAATTAGCTGATCAGTGGTAGGTTAACATGTCATTATCAACCCCTGAGAAGTTTTGTGTTACATTAAGAACATTAATACTGCCAGTCTCTCTTGCCAACCCTGCTGTTTTCCTCTGCAGTTGTTTGCAGTATGTTTTCAGTGTTTTCCCTTACCTTTCTCTGATAGACAGGCAGGAAACCAATATGCAAAGTAGACCTGAAAGACAGAATTGATTACTTTTCTGCCGGTCCAACGGAAAAAGTGGAATATTTTGGTAGAATCAGATGAGAAGATAAATATATTTGGAGGTCAGCTTAGGAACAGCTTGCTATTGTAAAACCCAAGAAGACACAGATGGCTGTGGGCAAAGAAAGGCTAAATCTGCCCTTTTCCATGAACTACTGACAAAGGGCAGGGGGTAAACCGCTATGTGGGAGAGTGAGCAAGAAGGGGCAGGATGTTGAGTAAGACTCCTTCGCCTTCGGTCACTGGTTTCCATTAAGTGCACGTTAGTAATTAAAGACCCTATGACTAGACAGCTGTTTAATGATCTACAGTCAACTGCTCCCATTTGTTCTTAAAGACACTAAGATATGCCACAGTAGCAAGCCAAAATACATTACATACTACAATATGGCTTTTACCGCACAGCACTGAAGGGCTGCTTTACTGCTCAGGTGCTCTGCTTAGGAAAACAAGACCACAATCTGAGAGGTGTTGAGGTAAACAGCTATGGAGACTGTTCTTTGTTCTAAACTTTAATGGGTGGAATTGGCCTTTAATGATTGGCTTAGAGTAAAATAAGTTGAAAAGAGATGGGATTGCTGCCAGAGGTTACCCTGCATGCATTTTCACAATGGGCAGAGGAATACTTGTCGCCTTTGTTATCATTTTACCTTCTGGATGGGTCCCAAATCACAGTGGGGAAGGGGAGGTGGGAAGGTGATGAGGGAGAGCAGTAGGAGAATGGCTTTAGATGTTACTATTTCTGGCATTTCAGTTGCAGCATCCAAATCTGTTAATGATTTCCTTTAGCGCTCTAGATCCACAGCCTTATGATTTCTTCTGAAGAATGGTATGTTCAGGGGTGTGTCTCGTAATGTACTTGCATAACACATTTGATTACTGTTCGTGTTAATTTTATACCAATTATGTGCTTGGATCTACAGAAGACAACAGTGCCTGTGATAATTCGTGGAAGAAGAAAGAGCTTCATTTCTGAGTAGCCGTACTGTTTAAAACTGAATTGTAAGTTGCTTAAAATCTGGCCAGGTGGCAGACAACCCTAGTTGATGGCAATAACCTGAAGCTGAGCTACTTGGTGCCCAAAGTTCAGTTGGTGACATTATAGATGGAACGTGCTGAGAAACTAAGCACTGTGGAATTGCTTGTTAAGGTAATTTGGAATGACAAGAACGTGAACTGACCTATAGCCACCTGTTTTGTGTTTCTACAGCCAAATGATGTGGTTTTCCACTGAGCTCATTCCCATGCTCAGAGCTGGTGGTATAAGGCCTTGCTGGTAGTTTTCCACTTTATCTGTGATTTCTTTTCTGGAAGAATGAGATAGTTATAAGAAAGCTGAGGCTAAAGAAATGTCACTGTGAAGCATTATGGAAATTCAACATAATTGAGAAGGAAGGGATAACAAAGCAAGTACAAATGTTGGATGAATGCCCTCCATGCTTTGAAAGGTTAAGGCATGGGTAGAAAATAGCTGTTTTCCGCTCCTGAAGTTTTCATTCAGCATTAGGTGGGAAGGAACCTTACATGCTTTAGTCTTTTCAGCTTTCCTACAGAAGTTCATTCTGATGCAACTCTTCTTTATACATCAGGACTCTAAGTGTCTCTGTCTTGTTGCCCCTACCTTCTGTGAATCTCCAGCTTGTAACATGCCAAAATTTAGCTAGTCAAAAGGGAGGTGTTTGGAAGACTCTCTCTGAAAATTATATTGCTCATGTGTACCACTCATCAGTGGAGGAGTGTTATTGCAAAGAGGCAGTTATTTTGCTTCTTATATTTAATTGCGTTAATATATAGCAATAAAATTTTTTGTCTGTCAGCCCAAAAGCTACAAAGCTCCATTATTTTTAGCTGTTAGAGGAAGGAGCCTTAAGTACTCAAGTTGTCAAAAAATGTTAAACTCTATCCTTTCAAATTATTCAATGTAAGATTTATTTCAATGCAAAAAGAAACAAGACAGAAGGGAAGCAGCTCTACACAAAGAATGACTTAGCTGTTGATGTCAGAGCTGACCATATAATTTGAAATTAAAAAGGAAGCTGATGGAAGGGACACATTTTTGTGAAAATTTTTATGACAAATGTTCTAATTTTTCACCTTTTTTTCCTTATATTTTTCATAAAAGCCAGCACTGTCATAAGCCTCAGCAATTCTAACAGCAAATGAGCACAGGGAAGAGAGATTGCTTTCAGGAGTGGCTATTATCAGATACATGAATTTGAGGAAATACCAGTGCCATTGCTTTCACTTGAAACATACACATTCTTCCCCAGATTTCTTTTCTTTTCCTCCCAAGCCCTTATATTTTCACCTTGAATTCCATTAATTATTATCCAGTGTCATACACTTAGCAGATGCAGTGTCTTTTTTTTTTTTTTGAGGCTATTTCATAATACCTGAAATTCCTGAGAGTTTTTCTCTAAAAGGATAAATTCTCACTTGCCCTTTGAAGAGACCACCTACTTTAAAGAAGGTCCATTTACACACATACAAAGACTACGCCAAAAGGGATACAACAGACAATTACAAGCCAGATTACTACATGAGTGATGGCCCCTCCTCCTTTCTCAGGATGTGAAGAAGGGGTGTGCCTTGCTAAGAAGGATCTCCTGGGAAATCTCAGTTGAGCCACCTGTGCCTCTCCTGGGACC
>NW_008825108.1:5022720-5028322 GCF_000699105.1 Pygoscelis adeliae | reverse complement strand
CAGTATAATGTCCATGCATGGTCCATGCAGCACCTAGGAGAAGCTGCTTGCAATATTGCTGGCAGAACTTGGACTTCAGAATCAAAGACTAAGTTTTGTGATTCTGGCCTATTTTTATCACTGTTTAGGCTTAAACTATGAACCCTTTCTAAAGTTAGTCACCTGTTCAAACTCTTTCTCTCAAAATATTTTTAGAAGCGGGGAAGTAGGACTGTGCCTGATAACTCAATAATTCTCTCTCTCATACAGGGCTTTGCCTGTGCAAGTTTATTTTCTCATCTGTTTGGAGTAACTTGAACTTTTGTTTCTCACATGCCTGAGAACTCTGCTGTAACCTACAGCCATGATGTAGCTTGTCCCAGAACTGGTCAAGGTTGATTGTCCAAGTAACATGAATAATAGAGAATTTTATGATTCTTCATACTGCACGAAAGCTGTTGGTGAAAGCCGGTCTCTGGGAGCCAATGATCTGGAGTTTAATTTCAGCACGAAGAAAAAAAAATCAAAGTTAGTTACTGACTTGTGGAAACTATGATTTAAAAAACAAAGATCGCTACTGTGATCAAACCACCGTCTGACTGTCATTAAACTAGTTTCTGGTATCACAAGTGATATTACTCCACCAAACTGATCTGTTCCCCACCACTGTGTCCTTGGAATTCCCTCTCCTCCCATGATCAGCCTGGCAGGCAGCTCCTCCATTGCCTCCTTAGCTGTCCTGGCACAAGAAATCCCTGCCCCATCCGCTCCCTCCTGCGGATGTGGGGTAGGATCCTCACACTTGTCCCAACCCTGTCCTATTCATCTACTTCATGGCTGCCAACTCTGAACCTGATGTCTTTGAAAAAGCAACTCAGCCCTGGCAAAGAGGTCATAGATCATGACAAGAGAGAGAAAACTGTAAATCTGAAACCCTTGACATCAGAGGGAGCTGTTCTAGATAAGAAGTGCTTACAAAAGAAAGAAGAATCTCAGCTCTTCAAGTAGCAATAAAGATAAACACTTAAGGGAGGTGGTGCTCATGAGATCATGCTTTACAGAAAACATAGTATTCAGGTAGGAATCAAGGCATCATATTCCTGGTCTCAAAATAGTTTGTGACTCAGTGCCCCAATGAGCAGAGCAGGATAAAA
The DNA here is from genome assembly GCF_000699105.1 of Pygoscelis adeliae. Taxonomy (NCBI): domain Eukaryota; kingdom Metazoa; phylum Chordata; class Aves; order Sphenisciformes; family Spheniscidae; genus Pygoscelis; species Pygoscelis adeliae. Next base: position 5,027,189 of record NW_008825108.1, on the reverse strand, counting down.
ATATTTTGCATTCAGAGAGCAATTAGCTGAATATCATCCACTTACTCTTCATGACAGGTGTCACAGAAGTGTGTGACACACCAGTGCCATGTCAAAGGAACATATGATAACATGGAAGAGTATTGGGGTTTGGACATTGTCTGCCAAATCATGCTTTTTTTCTTGTTGTTCTCATTCCAACACAAGAAAACACAAAACTCTTCAGATGTCACAGTAAAAAAATTGGATAAACCACATTTGCATGAACATGAAATTCAGATCCTCTGTGTAAGACTCAAGATCATATAGGGAAGCAAGAAACAGCAGCTGTCACGGCCCTTCCATGCCAAAATGTATATAAATTTGGGGAGTAAAGAGGAGCTGGAAAAGAAAATGAACGGTGCAAATCTAAAACCAGAACTGTACTCTAGGAAATTCTATTTTGAACCGAGGGACAGATTAGGCAGTGAGAAAAGAATAGAAAAATGAACTAGAGATTGGAACCAAAGAAAAAGTAGCAGCATTCGGAGGCAATGTGTTTGAAGTTACAGCAATCACAACTGGATTTCAACAGCGAGGGAGCAAAAACTGCAGAACTGCAGAAGAAATATGATGCCTCAAGGAAATATAGAAGACCCCAGGGAGGACATATTCTTGAATGCTAATTCCAGTAAAATCTTGGAAGGAGGAGAAGGAAAGGAGCATGAAATAGGAGAAAAGCCCTGCAAGAAAAGACAATCATAGGTTTCTTGAAGGTTTGGCAGGAGTTGCTGCTTTTATGGTAGGAACGGGGAAAAGTAATAAACACTGGGATTAATCTAACCTAATCTCACCTAGTTTCCTCTCTAGGCAATACAGAGAAATAAGCACTTCTAAAGCACAGCTCACCCCATCTTCTACAAGTCCTCTAAAGTAAATCAGATTAGCGGTGGCTTAAAAATTCCTGTTTCCATTCATTAACTAAAAGAGGAGTCTAAAATGACTAGCTCAGATGAAGATATCTAGATTGTAGATGTCTACGTATCATTTCCCAAAGTGGTTAAAACTCCACAGGGAAATTTCAGAATAAAAAATGGAAAACTCACAACAGAGGCACTACAAACTATGAGACAGAACAGTTCACACAAGTCTTCTCAAGGTCCCACTTCAACATCACATACTGACATGTAAACTCAAACAGCTTGAAATTTGTATTGGATAAACTTTGGTGTTTGAAGTACAGGTAGAAATCAGAAGTTGAAAAAAAGCAAACAAGAGGCAACAAACTCACAACAGAGGTGCTAAAAAGCACCTGACATCACAGTCCTAATGAAACAAGTGCAGTTATCCAGCACAGTCTGGAGAATACAAGACTTCTGATCATTAAAAATACAAAACTATCAGAGAACCCAAGAGTAACACCATTCTCTGGAGAAGTGAAGGTCATTTGAAACATGACTGTAAAGGACAGAAGACAACAATGCAAAACTCAAAGAACAACAGATTAGATTCAGGGCAAAAGTGCCCTATGCAAACCAGGTGTCACAAAGAAGGATCTTTGAGAATATTCTCCACTTCTTCGATTCATGTTAGAGAGTTTTCTTGGCTAATGATAATCATTGTCTCTTTTCCCTTTCAGGCTGTTATTACCAGCTCTAAAAAGAGCTCTATGGAGAGTTATACCCTGATATCTTTAGAAAATTGTGTTATAATATGTTAAGGAACTGAACTCCACGAAACCCCCTGTAGGACTGAGGAACCAGAAAACAAAGCATTTCAATGTGGAATCCTGTATGAGGCAGAGCTGGTTAATACTGCTTTTTAGAAACATAGTAACACAAGAAACACTGGTACAACACATCTCTTCTATTCAAACTTTGATTACAGAAATACATCACTGGTCAATTGCAAAGACAGACAACCTGTCAAAGAGTAAGTCATGGGTTAGTTAGTATGAAGGATTCTAAAACAAGGACCTTTCAATTGTCCATCTCAAAAAACATGTCAGAGTATTTCAGTATTATCTTGTGATGAAAATAATGCTAGAGACAGGAGATATATCTACGTCACAAACTCAGTCTAACCACAAACTCAGTCTAACATCTGCATAGGGACAGGAGATTTGCAGCAGCAGAGCAAAGCTGAAATTTTTTACCTCTAACCTTAAAGAATATCTGAGACATCTGAGAGAGAACTGAACACATCTGAGGTAACTGCAGATCAACCAAGCATTAATATGGTGGGAAGTATTAAGTCCTTCTGCTGTTTGAGGGAAAGACCAATATGGAGACCATAGACATCATTAGCTGTAGCCCAGCTTCAGCTGAATCAGAAGGGAGTCTATAACATATCAGAAACTTGTGTCCTGGTTAGCGACATGTAGATGCCCAGATGAAGCTACCAAGTGAAAATTAACGGCTGTCAGGAAAACATCAAGAAAATTGCTTAACAGAGCAGTCAGGCCACTCAGTAAAAATACTGAGTGACAGCAAAAGACTGAGTGGAGATTCTCTGTTTTCACTAGTCATACCTGTAATTGTAATAGCAGAGGCCTGTAAGCTATGCTTACCTTCTCTCCAGTGGGCATCTTAACCATAAAACACTATGGTCACGATTTCTGTTTGGCACTATAAATATTTTATGAACCCCTACCAGACTGAATAACTTTAGCTGGAAGGAGTCACAGAAATTATGTCCAGAGCATTTTTCTGGGAGGCAGGTGATGCAGGTCAGAATATTTTCAGAGCTGAGTCTGAATTTACTACATTCACAGCCAGTGGCCTTACAGCTGGACTCATGGGTTTAGGCTAGGTACTGCATGATACCAGTCTTGAAAAATATATTCTGAGCCTCCTGAATGGAGCAACTTCTAGAAATAAAAATAAACAGGACTTCAACCCCATTTTCAGATCTCAGCAGAGATCCAGTGTAAGCAGGGTGTGTAACTGCTCAAGATTTTGACCTTTCTTAGCAAAGTATTTAGGGAACATTAGGGAAGCATGGTTTATTGATTTCAGTTGCCTCCAGTCCTGGTCAGCAGCTAAGTACAAATATTGTCAATCTACACTTTTTTACACAGTGACTGCTGTGGTAAGTGGTCAGCTTTCAGGTATCCTATTTCTGTGGAGGAACTGCCAAGGGACTGCAGTACAGAGTGGATTCCTAGCGTACAGTGGGTTTGTGTGACTTGCCAGCTCTGTTCAAAGCAGTAGGAGATCCAGAAGTTTGGGGTAAGGAGGGAGGAGGACATGAGGGCACGTCACCCTGACTTGCGGAAGAAGAGCGATGTGGCCAATGGCAAAAGAAAAGGATGTGCTGACCAGTGATGAGAAGAGGTGCCTGAATTGCGTCTGTGTACCTCAAGAGTATCTCCTTTTCTGAGATGTCACTGGTACCATGCTCTGAGGATGTCCCAGAGCCACAGATTGCTGAAAGCTGGACTGTTTCCACGGTTCAGGGAAAATATCCCTCCCTGTATGCTTGCTCTGCTTCCTAGTGCTCCCTGGGCATCTGTTGCTGGCCACCATCAGAGACAAGCCACTGAACTACACAGACCCTTCATGTGACCTTGGACAGATGCTCTAATGCCCATAGTTTAACTCCAGCACTACCTTTGTTTTATATACATTTGTTGCTACCCATTATTATTCTCAGGAGGAAGACAGTTTCAGTGATTTATCCTAAGAGAGGAATACCAGAACATTACCCTTCCCTTCATTACTTGGTCTATGCATTTCTTTCGTACCCTCCATTTAGTGCTTTGCACATTGCTTCTCACTGCAGGGCCTTTGGAGGTTGAGGGGAAGAAGTAGTTATGGAGGACATAAGGCAGGAATACATAAGGCCGGAATGCACACTGAAAACTGAGAAAACAGTATACACCCAAAATGAAATTTCTGCCCTCAGTGGGTGCTCCTCTACACTTTTAAACTCCCTATTAATAGTATTTTAAGCATTGTCTAGATTGCTGAATGAAAGGCAATTTATGAGATGCAGTAGTCAATGGAATCTTTATTTTAAATGTTATAATTAAATAAATGCTTTGTTTTTACCACTGACAGAAGTAATCAGATGAAAGAAAGATCTTTTCATAAGTGGGAAGATCATTATAGGTGGAATGTCTTTGTACTAGTTTTAGAAGCTGTCCATAGCTGAATAAATACTAAATACTCTTTTATAATGCAGGGTAGTATGTGTGTTTCAGCTTTAATAGCTACTAACTCATTTAGCTGGAGGGTAACACCAGGCTAATCAAAGGTCACTCAAGTCTTGCTTGATGTTGAATGGGAGTTGACAGCTTTCCAGAGTAGCACGCAATTCATGGTTTGGTTTTTTTTTTTCCTGCAGGAGCAATATTTGTCTGGGATTGACACAATGCTGACTTTCAAAACGATTTATTCAAATCCTTAAAGACTCTGCAAAACCAGACAACTTTTCAAGTTTTAGCCCAGGGAAGAAGTGTTCATCTGACAAGGAAATTCTGCTCTCAGGCAAATTACTGAAGTCCAATA
>NW_008825108.1:5012946-5022697 GCF_000699105.1 Pygoscelis adeliae | reverse complement strand
AGGAATCAGGGACCTGCAAAGACAACAAATTTCAGGTTGTATAGATTCAGCTTAAAATGGCACAGGCCTCAGAGTCTAAGCATGATTCCTGGAAAAGAGAAGCATATATTTTTGCATTCATGGGGACAAAACAGTAGAAAACATAAGAAACAACAAGGAAGGTTTAGGAATGTTTATTTGTAAGTTTGAATAAGATATACTTGAAGCGTACACAGTCCTTTCACAGACACAAAAAACGTCCAGTGACATGGTAAACGAAAAACAACATGTTCAAACACCAGCCACTACTTTCGAAAGGCACTGCATCTGACTACATCATAAGCTTGAATTCATATGGTATATTTTACTACCTTTAAGAGTCAAAGTTCATTGTTCAAATGTGTGTGTGTACATGCTAGCTGGCAGATGCAACTGCTGTGATTGTGCATGTAAATTGATTATCCTCCCCTGCAGACATGCTGAGTGCAAGTGAGTGCACGTGTGAAGACATGCAGCCTATTCTACGATTGTAAAATGTTGCCCAGAACAAAAATACAGTTTTTCAATAGTACTTGAAATAGTTATCTGTAATGCACTCTTACAGCCAAGATTACCCCTTTGAGTATGTCACACACACACACACACATTCTCCTATAATGTACCTTGGTAGATAATGTAGTATAATGTACCGTTATATAAATAATTATAGTGAATTTAAGATCAGGTCAAGAGGAAATGTGGAACTCATCAGTTAGGGAAAAAAATGAGAGGAAATATCATACAATTAGAAAATAATTAAAATTCTAATGAACCTATGTCTGACAAGGATGTTTGTCCACGAACCCATGGAGAGAGGGGATGTTCTTTGAAAAGATAATGAAGTAGAAAAAAACGCTTTGCCGTGTGGCTACAAAGGAAATTAAAAAGATTATATATCAATGTGTATAAATGTAATTACATAGGTTATGAGACTGCTTCCTTCCCGTCATCCTCTCTTCATTTGCCCTCTACTTTGTGTTATTTATGCTTGTTCTTTTTTGTATAACTACAGTCCTCTTTGGCATATACCCTCTCAAATTCTGAGACCATCTCTCTTTGGTTTGCATGACACCCAGAAGAACTGACTGCAGTGGGCCTCCCTGGATACTTCAGTAGCACCATGACTAACAGCATTAGTTAGCCACCTTGGATCATTGGGAAGTTCAGGGTATCAGGGACAATATCAGAAGAGAAGTTCTCTTTCTTTTCCACTTTCCTTTCTTCCCCATCTTCTCTCTTACCTTTTCTTTTGGCTTCTCATTGCTGATTAAGTAGAAATGCCATTTCACAAAAGAGAACATTTCCTCCCTGAAGTATTTGTGCTGGTAGTTAATGCATATTAAAACCAAATTATCTTCAAATAGTTCTCCTTTGCCTTTCCCCTTCCCCACTATATTAGAAAGCTGCACTAAAACAATTTGTAGACTAGTTTGCAAAGGGCAAAGTCTCACTCAGGACTCTTTTATTCCTGATTAGCCTGACCACACGTTCAATAAAGTGCAATTACAGATCTGCTCAACAGTGAGAGTGTGGGAACTCAAGGGAGGAAGTCATGGCTTGATTTTTTTTCTCTCAAGTATTTTTCCATTGCAGTAATCAACAGTATGCGGGTTATCCGAAGAAAAAAAAAAAATCAGCAACATTCTAGCTTTCTTCAAATCTTTACTTTTCACTGCTTTCCCTAGTTTGGGTTTTGATGGTGGTGTTTTTGTTTTGCATTGTCAATATTTTTGTTGGGGTATTTTTTGATATAAAGCTCAAGGCTGTGAGTGGAGAGGAAATATTTTCTTGCACAACTGTGTTGCTGTATCCATCCTTTCTAGTGGTACCTGTTCTGAGTTAAACTGATTAAATTCGCAGAGACATAGTCAATTCCAAACACAGCAGGCACCTGAATTTCTAGACAAGGGTATTGTTCTACTTGTCCTTTGCTGTTGTAGTTCAGTAGAGTTAAAATAAGAGGAATGTGCAAAAATTAGTCTACCGTCAGTCGATTTATGTGCTCCTTAAGTAGTAGTAAACAATTCTTCCTTTTATATAGATCTATTTCACCATTTTGACAGGAAAAGAGCAGAGTCCACCAAAATGGAAAATGCAAGTTATTAAGTCAAGTAGCATAAGAGAAACACACCTTGATTTTTAATAATTTGTGAAGATCTATTATAAGTCATAACTAATGAACTAACATAATTCCCTGAACTACCTTCTGCTGAGGGTGGTAATTACGTAAGAATAGCATCCCCAGTATGGGGGAACTCTAGCCAGTTAACATGCAGGTAGTGTGGAAAACAGCCCTTCACAGAGATGTTAAGTAAAAAATAGACTGTTGAGAGTTATATGTGGTGATTAGGATCACAATAAGATGACAACCTTATTCAAATAAATAACAGAAGTCTTTTAAGGCTAACCAAGAATGGTTATGCTAAATATGTACCTGAGATATTTGAGACAGGAAGGCAATAAAACACAGCAAGAATAGGACATCAGGTTTGGCACCCAGGTAGAGATGAAAAGAGCTGTTGGTTCCTTTAACTTGGAGCTCACCTGTCCTGAGGTCAGCTGTACCTCATCCAGTTACTCAAACAGCACATACCTTTGTTATTCCCGTTTGCTTGCCCAAGGATCCTTGCACACTTTCAGCACCAAATGTTATCAATTAAATCTAAACTAATCTAATCAATCAAAATAAAGTCCTGGGCCTGGGGCAGAGGGTATGTATTAATTTGCACTTGGGCAACATTTGCTGTAATGCAATTATGCTGATATTGTCTAGTGGATAGCTCTGGTGACAGATGCAAAGGAACCCTGCTAGTATGTGATAGCCAGCCTGGTCATTGCCAACAGCATGCAGACTAGTTAGCTTGAAGGCAGGGCTCATGCAATGTATAGTCAGAGCCAGATGCTGTTAAGGGCAGCAGACAGATGATGATAGCAACACTTGGTCCTGTGGCCTGTTTTGCCCACAGCAGCCCCCTGGAAAGCTGAGCTGACTGCTGACGATGCCAGGAGAAAAAATGGGGTATGTGGCATGCAGGCATCTGTAACTTAAAGGTCTCTCTTATAACCCTCCCTCCTTGGGGTCCTTTGTTTGGGCACCTTAAACAACGCACAAACAGATTTTGTAAGCAGGGTATATACTACTTAAAAGTATAAAGCAATTATTTATGTGTTTATTATGTATGAGCTCTACACCCAGTAGAGCTAGGATTAAGGAGCTACTACTAGTCTTAGCTTTAGTATGCCCATCATGAGGTCTTTGGAGGCCAGGCAGAGCCCTCTCAGGAGATAAAGGGTTACCCTTGCTGCTCCCTGGAGTTGACCCTCAGTGTTGCTGACTTGCCATATTCCAACCCCTTGTTTTTTCCTGTAATATTTTCTACTTTTCATGTTCATGTTTTTCCTCTTGAATCCTTGAGCTGTGACCTACCCCTGTCTCAGCAATCCTGCCTCTTTAATTTTACCTTTCTTATCTCACGTGGCTCTGCTCTACAGACCATTTCACAGCTCTTTTGCACAACTTCACAATTTCTTCAGCAGCCTCAGCCAAAGTTGTGCAGCTGGGACATGCTAGACCTGAGCTGAACCATGGAGAGGGAGGGGGTGTTACAGAGGCAGCTACAGAGCAAGTGGTTACAGTTACCCAGCTGTACCATATCAAGAGTAGACCATGGTCCAGAGACACTGAACCTTCTACCTCTTTCCTGAAACAGAAGCCATTAGTCTTCTCTCTCTCCCACCAGCGACTGCCCTCCAAGGGCCCCGAATGACAGCAGCGGCAAGCTGGTCCCATGAAACAGACAGTAAAATCCTTTTTTTATCACTAATGCCAAAAAAACATTAGCTGCTTTGCTTGGAGCTTATCTTGACGACAAGAGCTGCAGTCACTATCAAGGCAGTATGGTCAGCATGCCCTATGACAGCATACAGGAAGCTTAGCGACAACTTGCTGTTTGAGGTCCAAGATTACCTAGGGGTGATACAAAAATAATCAGTTTCCTCTTGTTCTCCAGATTCTCTGAAACCTACCTCCTGCAAAGAGCCCTTTCATCAAAGTTCCTCCAGCAGAGCACAATTGTATGCAGACAAAAACTAGTTCAAATGCTGTTTCTTTTTCCTGGGGAACTGCCTGCCAAGTGGGTGGGGGTGATCATCTCTTCTAACAGCCCACTTATTTAAGCATCAGTTCTTATCAGTGAATGGAGAGAGCAGAGTTCCCTTCGCAGGACTGGAACAAAAAGAAGGGAAGACCCAAGTCTTTGTCCGGAGTTAGCTTCTGAGATTCAGTGTTACAGGAGGCCAGAGTCAATCTCTCTAGCCTCTGGTTTTAGATGTGCTAAGTGGTTTTATGGATAAACATGATTTTTGTTGCATGAATTAAACTTAAATATAATCATATCTTTTGCTTCAAGGCATAAACTGATTATTGAAAGAATGAAGGAAAATGTTCTGTGCCTCAGTCCATGCATTGCATAACGCAGTTGGCTAAATATAATTAATGAAGTCTTTGAAGAACCAGATGTTAGTTGCTTCAAGAGACAGAGGATAAAACAATAATCTACTACCATTTGCCTAAAACTAATTTTTTTATAGTTGGCAGGTTCAGGACAGTTTTCATAGGTGGTTATTTACCTGAGGAGGTCAAAAAAGTCAAAAAACCTTTATTAATCTAGCATAGTAGAAATATTTAGGCTTCACTTTGCAGTCATTGAAGCTGACGGGAAGTTTGCCAATTACTCCAGTGGCAATAGAATAAGGCTTTTAATTGGAAACATGCAAACCATGATACAAAAATCTCAATGTTTAACATTCAATTCACTGAAAATTCTCTTCAGTTTTAGAAACAATCTAATCAAGACTTGGAAGAGAAGAAGCTATCCAAAATCAAAATGTCTATATAACAAGCTCCTTCTGCTTCATTTGTTTCCTCAAACAATTAATTCAGTGCAAAAGTATTATTCAGCATAAGTGAATACAAGAATTCATTTTAATATCTTATCCAATCATTAAAAATCCCAATCAAACATAGCAAATTTTGCTAGTTTAAGGCTGATGTCAACATCAAGTCCATCCAAAGCCTGTATGCCCTTTGCCTTGTTAATATAATTTTTTAAAAAATATTTAAATTATGTGGGGGGGGGGTAGACTTGAAAGAGTATAATAGATATAAAGGTAATGTTGCTGACAAGAACAAAGGTATGAAAACAACTGATAGCAGAACTGCTTTACTGCTGGGAGGCTTCAGTGAAGTGCTACTGAATTCCCAGACCTTTACATCTCACCCGACAAGGGTACAGTGCCTTACCTCCCTGGAGACCCCTTTGCACCATGCAGCTGGGAAGGTGACTGGGTTTGGTTGCCCTACATTTTGTATACTTTGTAGGTTTTGGAACAATATTTTTTATCTCTTTCCTTTGCTTTCCTTGAGCTGGAGGTAACAATGTCAGAAGGATTTAGATGAGAACATAAGGAGCGGAAATTTTGGGTTCAAATGCATCTTGGCATACTTTCACAATTTGGTTTTGGGCAGCCATAACTGATTTTCAGCACCTAGAAATTAAAAATTGAATATGTGTACAATTAGTATTTGACAAATAAAAGATAGCTGAACAAGACTGAAAATATTTTTATGCTCTGGCAGCTCAAACGTCAGTGGTATAAAAAAGATATTCAGCGCTGTGAATCCAGCCTTCTCACCCCCACCACAACACCCCCACCTTGTTCTACCATTCGGAAACAGTGATGTTACACATCTCCTGGAGACCAGCCGGTATCCAGAAACATTTTCCGAAATATTGCAGCCATATGTGCAGGTGTTGAAAGGCATTGTAGTAGGGCAAAAGTAAACTTCATGAATGACCCATGGGCTTTCGTTTGCTCAGCGTTGCTGCACAGGGAAGGCCAGGGGCAACACTGACACCTTCTGATAAGAGGTGGGTACATCCATTCTCTTGCTATTGCAGAGAAGCGGGATACTCTCTTTGCATCTGCAAGAGTAGGTGGTTCTCACATATATTTCTATTCTATTTCTGTAGTTTCAGGCATCTCCCCAAGTCCTTTCAAGCATTGCACCTTTTCAATATTCAGCTTGATGCAAGTTTCAGCTAAAAAGAGATGGCAGAGAAGGAAAACTGGGGGGGGGTGAGGGCTGGCAAAGGCCTCCCCTGGCAGAATCTGTGAGAAAAAATGCAACTGTGTTGTTTCTATGGTGAGGTCTTCCCGTTTTTAGAATTCCAGTTGCAAAATAATGTCAAATGTACGTATTGGATACAGTAAGTCATCAGGTCATCAGTCATTGCAGATAAAGACCCTGCAGAAATAGGCTTAGACTTGTTTTTCTTAAAGAATCATTTATAAAAAGACACAGATTTAACTGCAGAGAGAGAGACATAAGGTGGTTAAAGTAGCAGATAATAAACACAAAGGTTTGGGCTAAGCAAAGAAAATTTTGCTTAACACAGATGAGTTGCATCACATTGCTTACGGGGAGAAAACCCGAAATAAAAGACCTGCCTGTTCAAGAATCTAAAAACCGATGTTCACTGAAGTGAGTGTAATGGGATTCCATTTGCTGCAGGAAATCTAGGTAGAACACAATGCACTGATTTTCCATTCATATTATCATAGCCACAAAATCCACTTAGTGACAACATTTTGAGTCTCCTCCTTGTGTTTTGTCCAGGCAAAGCACAGGTCTGAGATCAGTGCATGATAGGAGTATACATTATAAATTATAGTAAGACCAAATAACTAGTGGCGGATTAAGAGTAAATGGGACTTGATACGCTCGGATCAATATACTGCCCTTGTTCTCCCTACACACGTATATCACAACAGGTCAGACTGCATACAGCACTCGGATTCCTGCCAGGATAGTTTCCTTCAGAAGCCACCCATTCAGGAGGTGGACAAGCAGGGGATGTTAAGGGATGCTAGTTGTCTTTCAGCCCATGCACCAGAGATGCTTTCCAAAGGAAAGCACAGGAATGGATAGTACATGCTGTGTTTCACCCTGATATTGTATCAGGGCTCAGCTGCAGTATATATATATCTATATCTGGCAGCTGCAAAACACTTCTTTCTATCCCATACAAGAAATAAATAACTTTATTTCTGGGATGAGGCATTGCATTTATGTTTCTCCACTGATAATATAGGGCTTAGGAGCCCTAGAGAACAGGGGTTCTGAATAACAGCAGATACTTACCTCCTTCTTCAGCTAAATTGCCATAGTACTCATGAAAACTATTTTAGTTAACTAAAGGAGTCTAAGTTCCTTTTTTAAGACTGCCTATCTTTAATAGCCTAAATCCAAAATTTGTGAATCTATTGACATCTCACAAATAAAACTTGCTGGAACTGCAAATTTCTGTGTCAGCCTTAATCTGTCTGCAAAGATGAAGATAAAAATTCATCAATGTTATTAATCATAAACAAAAGATTAATAATTTGACTATTTGCTACTGAATGGCAATATAGGTATACACAGATACCAAACCTCAGCCTGGCTAACAAGGCTCCTCTTGAAAGTAATTTAAAAAAAAATCTTGAAAATTTTTTATTTCCTTAAGGGTTTTCTTCTTGCAAAATCACAGAAATAAACCACAAAATATTTATTTAAATAAGAAAATTTCTCAGCTACAGAGGTAACTAAATCATACACTATGCTTTGCCCTTAGTGTTTAGTATTTAGTATTTTATCAAAACTTAATAGGCTCGGTGTATTTAGAGTTCAAATTTATGTATAGATTAAAGGCTTCTTTTAACAGTGATATTCCCCATTACTTGGGAACCCTCTGAAAGTGTGAGAAAAGCAGATCTTCTCTGATGAAAAGTCATATTTTTAGGGTGTATACCACACTAGAAACAGGCTTCAAAATCAGAGGTGTATTTTGTATCCACAAGCCCTTCTGCATTCTGTGAAGTGCGTTTGACTAGATTCATGCCAAAGTACTTTTATTTAACAGTGAGACCCATACAACAAACACAATAGCATGGATATACTAAAACTAGCTTTAAACTCACTAGGTCTGGTCTATGGGCCCTGTGTGACTCCCTTCTTGGTCAGGTTGTGGCGTGCAGTTTGAGCACCCTGTGGCCACTGATGGGTGCCCGTCCATACCCAGGCCAGGTAGGGCAAGGTTAGCTTTGGTAATATGCAGATATCACCAGTTTGTGACCAGTTAAGATTCTTCCTCTCTTTTTTCTTATATTATTTTTGCTTGCTTTTGCCAGCAGTTTTGCCACATCAGTACCTATGACTAGTCTCTGATCATTTTCCCCATGTTTCTTTCGGAAGTCTGAGCTTCATCCTGGCCTGGATCAGAAGCAAGTGGGCAGTGATCTGAATGCTGCTCAGTCTATCTCTAGCCTCTGATCCCACCCTGCCACCCCGGCACCATCTCAGCAGCACATTAGCTTCTGTCGGTGATGGGCTGAAAGCCCGCTAGTGACCATAAGTCCAAGGACATGGCTCTGGGGCTGCTCAGCAGTAGCGGTTACTGCTCTTCTGCTCAGGTCTGTAACAGCTGGAAGGAGAGGGATTACTGATGAAAGAGGATAATACCTTGGCCACGGAAACAACTCTGGTAGTGAGCATGAAAGAGGCAGGAGGGCAAGAAGAATTCAGATCTTTTACATTACACTTACAGAAGGGATTTAAGGTGTATTAAATATTGGGGAAGTGAGTCAGAGAGGAGAAGGGCTTCAAAGACCACAAGCTAAGGAAGGAGGGAGGATTTCACACCATAAACCAAACCCCTATGGACAGCCAGCTGCTTCCTTAGATGGGAGCTCCTTTGGAGGCTTTCAGAGCCCCATTTAAGGAGAGCAAGTCTGGTCTTCTCTTTGTGTCATGAAGCTGGATTAGGATTACTGGAGAATTTCTCTACTATTTGGGAACTTCAGTCAGCCACCAGCTCAGCACATGAAGGAGTCCAACTCTTAAATGAGATTTTTTAATGGCAGAACATTATTCTCTGAGCTTTACACAAGACCCCTCTGACTTCTAATGTTTTTTTTTATAGTCTCCTGCACTTCCTCATCAGAATCATGCCGGTGCTGTGTTCAGGTAGCACCAGAAATTAGTGTTCTCTTAACCAGCATCTAAGCATATTACAATCAGTAACCACACTTTTGCTGAAGAAAAATGTTTGTGATGGAAACAGGACAATTTTAGCAAAAGGGCAGACAATACTAGATGGAGCACAACTGGATGCATCATTCCCAGGAGTTCCTGGAAAACAACCAGAAATTACAAATATTTACTCTAAGTTTTGGGTTGTCATTGAAACTTTGCAGAAGTGGGACTGGCGAGCCATGAAATGAGGCAGCATTCATGTCCAAGTATCGCATAATCTGTAATAGTTAATGCTGTCTGCATTAAAGTCCTGCATTTCTAGACTTCACCCTTTCAGACTTCTTTGAGGTTCAACATAGGAAAAGACGAGCTCTCATACTTGCTGCTTCAGTGCTTGCCTTTTGTTGCTCTGAAAAAAAAGGATGAATGATCCTATAGTTTCCTTTCTCTCCTTTTCTGCCACTTCACCACCATGCCAGACTTCCTCCTTCTTCCACTTTCCTCCCTCCCAAGCTTCTTTCAACTGCTTTTTTCATGGAACTGCCACAGATCGCTCCTTAGCAGAAAGTTTGAATATGTATTCCCTGTAAATAGGCTACCAGAATAGACCAAGGACATAGGAAGAGCTTGCTAAGCATGACATTGCCAGCCTGTATA
>NW_008825108.1:5009671-5012923 GCF_000699105.1 Pygoscelis adeliae | reverse complement strand
GGAGAATCACATTTGCCTTCTGTTAGAAGAAGAAGAAGAAGAAGAAGAAGAAGAAGAAGAAGAACAACAACAACAACAACAACAACAACAACAACAACAACTTTTTTTTTTTTGCTTGACTAAGTCAAGTTTAAAAGCAGGACTTGATTGGCAAGGAGGAAAATAAGATGCGTTAGAATATATAATCAAGATGTAGAAACTATTTCACTACACCAGTTCATGTTTAGCTTTCTTAGGCTTTTCTTTTTCACATCATTCATCCATATTATTATTTCCCATATTTAATTTGTACCGAAGCACTGATTTTACTCTGTTTATGCACATAGTAGCTCCGTTATTGCCTAGAATTGGGAAAGAAACATCCTTCTAAAGAACAGTTAGAGTCAAACTCCAGCTGTTCAGCCTTGCTGAGGACTGCCTCAGCAACATCTCCCCAAACTGCAGTATCAGCAGCAGGGTATACATTCTGGTATTTGTTAATTGTCTCTGTGAAGAAAATCACTAGTCCTCATTGCAGGAATTTCAGAGTGAAGCCATCTAACAGGATAAGCATTGGGAGCCTACCAAATGGGCCTGATTTGTGCAGAAGACTATATACAGTAACAATTTTAGTAAGAGTTTGCTTTTTAGGTGGGTACTCTGCCCCAATTTGGCTTCCATTCTTTCCCATACAGCTTTTATATGAATTAAGCCTGGATATGAAAAGCAAGCTTTGTCATTTCAGGGGTTGGTGTTTATTGCACACTTGCATCACTGACTCTGCTACAATTACTGCAGCTGTATACAATTTCACCACCAACAACATTTTTTTTTGCACAAATGGCATTATTTCCCTATTATTCTAATGAATACAGTACATACAATCATATATACCAGAAACATGTAGAAACCAATATTAGCTTCTCCATGTTTTTCCACAGTCTGTTTAATGTAATTAAACCATGAGGAGTCAGTTTATTCTCTGATGTAAACTTGCATTTTTTAGGGTGTAAAAAACCATTAATAGTCCATAATTAACCCTGTCAAAATTTTAAAAAACACTTTAAATGGTCTTGATCCAGAACATCACAGCCACTCTATGAAAAAATCCTTTATCTAAGCCCAGTATTGCATCAGATAAAGAGAAATGTAGATGACGTGTCACATGGACAGTATTTCACACATTAGCAATTATTTAGTTTTCAACTTACAAAACATTTTGTTGCTATGAATTCATCCAAAGAGAAAAGCAAGTATGTTTCCGTTATTAACAGTCATAAATCTTTAAATCAAAGCACCCAGCATTACACCTTTTGAAAAATCCAGCTGTTTTTTCCACCCAACAGTTAGAATGACAATGACTACAAACCAGAGCTGCCTGCCTGTGATGTCTGGAGACTAATCTCACATGATAATGAAAGATGACAGACAAAGGTAATAGTTAAGGAAAAAAAATGCGGCAGGAACTAACACCAGGAGAAAGCTGAAAGTATTGTGTAGAACAGCACACAGTAAAAGTTACCAAAGTCAGGAAAGCACTAGCAAGATGTACACAATTATTGGATTGGGCAGGATCCCAGTGGGCCAGAACACAATGTCCTTTGCTGGGGTTAAGGAAAAAATGGTGTGATGTCAATATAACAAAACTGAGCCAATTTTGGGATAGAGTTCACTATGTAGTATATAGCAGGATCCTTCCATTCGGTTTCCTACGCTGTACCTTTTCCAGAAATGCAATGACATTTGTATGTGACATAGAAGAATTCAGCATCCATTAGTCTGCCATCATAGACTCCCAGGTTGGCAGGATAGAGCAATGCCCCTTCTAGGGTCATATATTTTTCATTCCTCTTTTAATTACCATAAATGCTTTCATACATTTCTGATATTGATAGAGAAAAACAGCAATCTCAATAAAAGTATTGAACCCTGAAAATTAGACTCAAATTTATGTGGCAGTTTAGAAACATGATGCTTCATTCCAACAGACACACATTTTGTAAGCACTGGCATGCCATTATCTGATTAGGTTTCTCATGGTTACAACACACTGCTGCACCATCTAGAGAGAGTTCAAAATGACTCAGTCTCCTCATTTTTATAATGCATCATAAAATATTTTTTATTTTGTTGCTGTGCCTCCAATACTCTTATAGTCTAATGTTTCTTAATTTGAACTTATTTTCCAGGTCATCAATTCAGTTGTCCAATGCTATTGTCCTAAGGATTTACAACCAGATCATTGTTTTTCAAGTACTATATTTCTCTGCTTCTAGTTTTGCCTCAGCTTTCTGCAATCTGAAACCAATATTTCTATTGTGGTCATATAAACTGTATCACTCAATGTAATCCCATCACACTGAGCAAGCCCAGTTTTATTTCATAAATGAAGTGCATGTTTCCAGATTCTCAGATACTTTACGTAACGGCGCTAGTGACCATCAGATCAAATCAAATCAGATCAAATCAAATCGGAGGACCACCTTTCTCAGAAGAAGAGGTTGAGTTCTGAAGTATTTCTCTGCCCAGAAACTAATCCTTACTGCATTCGTTCATACCAGGAGTAACATAAAAAGTTTGAAGTCCAAATCAAGTAAGTAGGAGCCTTGGCTTTTACTCTCAGCTCTTACCATAGCAAACTCCATCAGTACCCCAATTCTATATCCCTCAAAACCTATACCTGCCTTGAAGTCAGAATAGGGTGCGGAGGGGTCCCTCCAGGGTTGCCAGTGCAGTAACTGCTCACAGGACAACGGAGATGTTGTTTCGCAGTCCATCGTCTTCTGGGACATGCATAGGTGAGGCATGCTGCCTTCTCAGCAGTAGCCAAAGGGCTTTTTCAGAAGTACCCATAAAACTTCAAAGCTGGTTGTATCAGTGGTTTTGGCTGGGATAGACTTAATTTTCTTCATAGTGGCTTATATGGGGCTATGTTTTGGATTTGGGCTGAAAACAGTGTTGATAATACGGGAATGTTTTAGTTATTGCTGAGCAGTGCTTACACAGGGTCAAGGCCTTTTCTGCTTCTCTCCCCACCCCACCAGCGAGTAGGCTGGGGGTGCACAAGAAGTTGGGAGGGGACACAGCTGGGACAGCTGACCCCAACTGACCAAAGGGATACCCCACACCATATGACGTCATGCTCAGCATATAAAGCTGAGGGGAAGAAGAAGGAAGTGGAGAATGTTCAGAGTTACGGCGTTTTTTCTTCCCAAGTAACCATTACACGTGACGGAGCCCTGCTTTCCTGGAGATGGCTGAACACCTGCCTGC
>NW_008825108.1:4999865-5009601 GCF_000699105.1 Pygoscelis adeliae | reverse complement strand
AACAAAAAAAACAGGGGCAAAAAAAATTTCCAATTTAAATTTTTTTGGGGAAAAAAAAAAAAAAAAAAAACCCAAATTAGCAAACTTTTAGCCATAATGTGTCAAACGTTAAGACACTGAAAGAAACTGAGAAAGAATATCGTGGAGAATATAAAGAATTAAGGTAGGTCAGGAGAAAGATTCTGAAATTTAGAAAGGAAAAAGAGGCAGAAAAGAGTCTGTGACTCTTCCAAGTATAAAGGAGAAGAAGATCTAAGGTGTGAGGCTGTGTACAGAGTGTGTAAGTTCCTCATTTCCTCCATGACAGGTGTAAGTGGAGACTAGACAGAGGAGACAGTCCTCTGCTGGATTTCTTACAACTAGATTTTTTGAAAAGTACATTACAAACTTTGCTGCTATCAACCAGTAAGTAGACTCCAAGTGACTATAAAAAATCCCTATGTGTATGATCCTTAAATCTATATGCTACCCCTAGGTCATCTGAGAACACCAAACTGCAAAAATGCTGTGCTATAGAGAGATGATGAGTACCAACATACACAGGTGTTGCTTTATCCTGGCAGCCAAAGTTCTAAAGCCAGAATTTTTATTTTAAAGGTGGGGAAAAAAATACTGCAGTTAAAATATTATTTTCTGGGTGTTTGCAAACTGGGGCTTGTCCTCTTCCTCTTTTGCTTAAACGCATCTCTTCCAACAGCCACATCTGTTTTGAGTAGCACCCTTCTCAGCCACCGCTGCTCAAAGTCGTGTCTGTGCTTTCATGCTCACAGTGGCACAGCACCAAACTAACTTTTTTTTTCCAGTGGCAGGGAAGGGGAATAAGGGAGTAAAGGTAAGGGGAAGAACCCAGAGCAAATACTTCATGGTTCAAGCCCGAAGGAGTAAGGAAGTCTGCCTGTCATGCAAAGCACCAGCAGCAAAGCTCCTAGACAACCCTGGAGCGGCAATAGGAAGAGAGCTGGCTAGGGAGAGTTTTTTAACAGCCAGTTCTGCTGAAGCAGATTGAGCTTCACAGATATCTCACAATAGATGTAACATGAAAATTAATCCAAAAGCGTACATGAAATTAATGAAGTTGGAGGAGAAACAGTTATTTCTATGTAGGGATGAGGTAATGATATGTCATCTTCTGAGTAGTTGGGATTAGACAGACCTGGGAACTACAGCAGTGAAGCTGAAATGCAGTTGAATCATGAACAAGAGGTTTGGCAGAGGAATCACTGAGAATTCTGGTAGTCTTTTGGGCTGATAGACTTACAGACAGAAGTGACATGATTATGAAATCAAAGCTGTGTCAGATGTCGGCTAGGTGACATTAGAGATGAATGTGAGACATGAACTGAGAATAATGGAGCTGTGGCTGTGTCTGTGCTCTCACACAAAATGTTATACCCCCAAAACATATGGGAATTGAGTCATTGTGACCTTTCTACATGACGTTATCTTATCCATTGTATTCACTTTTCCAGAAAGTACCAATTCTATTTTCTTTAGTCTTCTGTAATTAGTTACAAAGTAACAGTTACTTCTGTAATTAGTTACTTGATCAAGATTTCTTTGGTATAGTTTTCCTTCCTAGTGTGTCTGAGTGCTTTATTAATAGCTTTTAGCTCGTTTACATTTAAATTTAAGTCATATTAGAATTCATGTATTCCATTGATATACTAATCTGTTTCTCAGTTTATGTCAATTTGGGAACTTGCTACTTCCCTGAATATTTTGTGCTCAAATTAAAACTGTTTAAACATGACAATATTTTATGACGTTTAACAAATTAATTGCAAGAGGTTAGCAATTGCATCGTGAACTGCTGAATTAATTTATCAATATGAGTTTGCTAGTACTGTTATTTATAATCCACATTTGTTGTAGATATATATAGAAAAGAGAGTGGGAAAATAAAAACAAAGATCTGGAGTCAAGCTTCATTTACTGTAGTACCTTCAGGTGGTCTGTGTTTCATCAGTATGATGTGGATGGAATAAGCTCAGTTAGGACAGTCAAGTTTCATCCACTGGCTGGGTGCTGTTCGGTTGTGAGTAGAGTCAGCTGCAGGACCCCACGTGCTTTCAAATTCCCTGGGTTCAGGAGGGGATTGCTTTCAGCTCCTGGCTCTGGAGATGAGCACAGACATTCACAGGTGATGGAGCTACTACAGTGGCGGATCTTGTGGTGCCAGACTGATGGAGCTGGGAACTTCTAGGACTTTTGTCCTCCTGTTGTTTTACGCTTCACATGCTACAGAAAGGTGTGCATTACTTGGGTATGTTATGGAAAGGTCATTTAGCAGCCAAAGCTCCCTTTCACAATTTATACCTTCAAGGTCAAAGTAGCTATCTTAAGACAAAGCAAAAAGAAGAAAGCTTTGTCTTATGGGGTTTAAAAAAAAAAAAAGAAAAAAAAATTACTTTTTTACTTCTTAAAAAAAACCCCACACATACCTTTCACACCTCCATGAACACAGGTTTTGAACAGGATCTTTAAATGAGGCAGTATTTCCTCCACTTTGTTTCAACTTTACAGTGATGAACTGGCCTTTGAAAAACAGCTTTGCTTTTGAGCCGGGATCTCTCCTTGCTGCTGGACTATTCAACCTCCCTGGTGAGTTCCATGTAGTGGGTAGTCCAGGCTTAATGGCCCTTCGTCCCCATTATTCCCTTTATTCCCATTATTGCTACAGGCAAGTTGTTCAGTGTCTTTGGTCCCTGCCCCTTTTCTTATATTCCAGCTTCTCAGCTAGTCATTCAGCAGTCGTCCTCTCCCCCCTACCTGAGCCTCTGTTCCATAATGAGGGCTCTGATACCCCCCAAGCACTTCCAAAACAGAGGTTATGTAGCGAAGTGGAGCCCTGGAGGATTGGATGGGGAGGAGGGAGAAACAGTATTCAGAATTAAAAAAAAAAAGGCCTATGTTTAAGGTAGGTAGGTAGATCTGCACCACATCAGCCTGTCCATTACAGAGCAATTACGTATATGTATTTATGCATTCATAATTAGGGAAGGAAAAGTTAGCACAAGCATATAGAAACCGTTGTATCAGATTGTGCAAGTGGTTTATTATCCACAGCTACATCTGAAAAAAGTACAAGGGAGCCTAAATTATCAGCCCTAAATGGAGAGGTTTGCTTTTGGATTTGTTTCTGATCTTGATTTTTCTTACGTTTGCAAGGTTTGTTCATTCTGTTTAAAATATCCTATCCAACACCACTGATCTGGTAAAGCAGAAGGGGAGGTGTGGGTGTAAAGGCTTATTCCAGGAAGCCTTTCGAGTGGTTGCACTGATGTTGTGCACCTGAGGAGGTTACCATTCCCTCAATCAGTTGGTTTTAGAGCCTGACAAATTCACAAATATTGTACAAGAAGGACTCAGTATACCCTCTGTGTAACTTTCTATTTTATTTTTAGTCTCCCTGAATCAAGTGACAGGTGAGAAGTGGGAAAGGAAGTTACACTGGGGGAATACTTTAGAAACATCAACAGGCTGTCAGTAAAGTCCTAGAAACCAAAGCTGTGAACTACTTTCATTCCCTGCCCCTCCTCTGAGCCCTTCTATGTCCCAATCATCATACACAAAACTCTCACTTAGGGGAAAAACTTTGTGGCAAAAATCCTAAGGTTGCTACAGGCGATAGCAAAAATATGGGCTCCTTGGGGACAGGAGGCAACCTCTGGCACTCGACCCACTTCACTAGTCCAGGAACTCAGTAGGTAGAGAATGGTGTGGTAAAAAAATCAAGTAGCACTTCGTAATAACTGCATGGTCATAATGAAGGGTTAATAAGTAATTAATAGTTACAGGCATGAACAATACTTGCTGTAGGCGGCTATAAGCCCACTACTTCAAGGTTATAAACTAATGATAAGCAAACTAACAGCCTGCTGGGATTTTTAACAGCTGATTAAAAATTTATTGAAAGAGCTATTCATAATTTATTAACTCTATACAAACTCTTATATGTACTCTTGGACTAAAAGTGTGATAGAATAAGCTTATGATAGAAAAACAATTTCAGCATTTACCTTAAAGAAACACTCTATTTAAGCAATACCAGTAAAAATTAAAGCTTGTTTTGTTTAAAGAGGAGGGAGATGAGAAGGAGAAGCTGTTCTGTCTTGTTGAAGTAAAATACAATATGACATTTACAAAATCCTCTTATTTTAAATAAAAGGCTATTTTAAAACTAGTTTTTGAAATGGCAGGAACGTTGTATATTAACAAGATTAAGCTTTTAAGGAGAGGTGGGTGGCTGACAGCTCTGGAAGTCCTGTCCAAAATGGGTAGAATGGACGTGGCTTGCTGTACGGCACTGAAACAGCACTGCTCCATTTCTGCACTTCAAAAGCATGTTCCTTGCTTGGTCTTTGGTTTCATTCTGGAAAGAGATGATATGAGCAGCACTGTCACTCATTGTTTCACAAAACATTATATGAAAATATCTGTCTGTAAAGTATCTTACTGTAAGATGTCTTTTCTTCTGTTGGCTGACTTACACAAAAGGTGGAAGAGAACAAATTGTTTTACTGCTTGTCAGTTCCTGACATTTATTGTAGTTGTATATGAAGAGTGATAACGAAAGGAGAGAAAAAATTTTACATATCAGGATGAGAGGAAGGTCAGATTAATATTATCTGCCATGTGGTTCCTGCCCAAGAAAGGAAGAGAAAGAACAGAGGGAAAAAGGGACAAATGTAATTTGTTGTGTCAGAAACACAAGTCTGAAATAGATTTATTGGTATTGTCCAGCACATAGATGAGTTGTGACACTGAAAAATTTACTTTCTGAAGCAAATCTGGGGTTTTTGTTGTTGTGGGTTTTCTTGGAGTCAGGAGGTACCTTGCCTCTGTCCTGTCCTAATTATCTGGTAAATCAGCCGTTGACTTTTTTAAAGTATGTTCTTGCAAAGTGACTTTGCTCTACAATATAATATGGCTGTATGCCTTTAGTGTTTAATACAACCAACAAAATATGTTCTTATGTTTAAAAAAGACAATTCACCAGCAGTTGCAGGAAGGCCTGAACACCTCTAAGTTGAACCCTCTCTCAAAGTGTGTGAACATGCGTGTCAGGCCAGCCGTGCCTGTGCCTGTGCATCCGCCACGGGCACGGCAATGGCAGCACAAAGCCCACCGGGTGCAAATGTGCCTATTAGTGGAAACCTTTCCGAGCACCAGCCCCCGTGAAAGGCGTGCTCCCCAATGCCGTACAGTTCTGCGGCCTCTTCACTGCTCTGCAGCCCCAAAACCGCCTGTGGTTGCTACTGGCACTGCTGGTCACAGAGCAGAAAAGACACCAAAATATTATGCTGTGAATGCATGGGAGGCAATCTCCACAGTGAAGGAGCAGAAGGCTGGCACCAAAATACAGATCTTACGCTGGATATAAAAATGTATGATACCCAACTGGTGTGGCTGGGTGCAGAGGTGCCAGAGGAAGGAAGAGCAGAGGAAGGAAGGGCAGGAGAGCAGGAGCAGAGCAGAAGGTTGGCATAGCCATACGCAGCTTCCTTGCCTTGGCCTGGGGTGAGCAGGCAAAGCAATGAGAGATGGAGCTAGTTTCCAGGCACCCGAGCTCAGTATTGCCTCGCTTCATTTAGGCATCTAAAAGTTACTTCATAGTCAAGAGAGATAAATAGCTCCAAGAAGCACCTCTGATCTATCTTTTGCATCTTTCTTAGCATTAGATGCTTATTAGAGAAATAAGGATCTAATGCTCATAAGAGTCCAGGGTGACTAGCTTCAGTGTAGACAATTACCTTCCAGACTTTCACGTCAGGGGTGTATATTGACCACACACAGAGCCGTAACCCCCACTATTTCTCAGTAAATAACATAAGTGGCAATCCCAGCAGGTCCCTTTGAATGCAGGGCCTCGGTGAGTCGTATCAATCAAACCTGTTTAAATCTGTCTCTGGTTTGTGCTTTCAAATATCCTCATATACTTTCACTGCTAAATGCAGCTATGCAAACTGCAGTTTTACAAATACACTAGAATGCTTTGTATTTCTGAAAAGCTGGGAAAAAATAAGATAATGAAAAGTTGGTCTCATGATGAGCAGTTTAGATATATATTACCTGCTTTTTCCTCCAGTCTTTTAGCTTCCTCTTCTCAGCTTATGGACAGAATGAAAAAATGTGAATTTTTTTCAGATCTGTTAATGAAATGAAGTGGAAATATGCATGTAGTGTTTCTGTCATATAAATAGTCACCACTCTTTTGCATCCTTTCAGTCTTATAGCTCCAATGCAACCAATACACTTTTTTTTTATCATGTTTACTATTCCAGTCAGCTGTGACAATAAGAACTCAGTTTCAAATGACATCTTACCACTATCCGTGTGTGTTAGTTTACCTTTAAATTTGCTAAAGAAAATTAATGTATTATTAGTACAAAATGGATCAAAGTGTAACTCTGGTGCTATGGAGCCATAAGAGATTTGATCCTGCACCACTGAAGTCAATATGATGGCTGCCATGTACTTAAATCAGAACAGGAGTGAGCCTCCGGTCATTTGGGGCTTCAGTAGAAAGAGAGATTAGAATAAGGTTAATTAAACACAAGATAAATCATTGAACCAAAATATGAAGAAGGGTAGACAAGAGAGAGCCTAGAGAAACACAAACTGTGAGAACAGGATTAATATAAGCAAAACCATATTTTCTACTATTTTGAATTTTGAATTAAGAATATAAATCTGTAAGACATACGTATTTATTACATACTTGAACTATCAATGATTTTATTTCAAAAATCTTTGGTCAGAAAGGGATGAAGCTGTAAGTATAAAAATGTCAGACATTACCATTTCCCCGAACAGGTGACATAAGTAAAGACATTGACCAGAGTGCTAAAGGGTAAAGTTCTCCTCATCAACTTTAGCTCATTTCTTTTCTTTCTTTTTTTTTTTTTTCCCAACCATGTGATATCCTGAAATTTTTGGGAAAAGAGATAGAGTGTCACCTAATAAATGAGGCTCAAGACCCTTCTTTACTCAATGGTCCATTGCACATCCAAAGGCGAAGGTCGTTCCACTGTCCCCTGAATAGGATAGAACAAGAAAGACCAGCATCTCTGTGCCATGGGCTGCAGTCAGGGCAGTCCTGTGCAAAGTGGAAGAACAGAAAGCAAGAACTCAAAATCAAGTGATCTGTCACAGAAACACCATGCCAAATTACCAATATCATATCTGTTGTCCCTCCTGTCTCTATCTCTCTCTGACTTAAAAGAAAACCCACTAATCCTGCACCTGAAGTAAATTTATGCTCACTCAGATTATGTGCTTTAAAAGGGTTTTTTTGGTGGATTTTCATTTTTCAGTGGAAAAAACTTCTTATTGGAAAATTTCTGGCCAGTGACAGCCTTAATAGGAAAAAGCTTCTCCCTGGAACTTGTGAGTAAAGATTGGAATAGATTAATCAGGTGAGGGCAAGAGTTAAGCCTTTTCCTCAGTATGTTTCCTGCAAACTGTTCATGTAAGAAGACACAAATGGGGAATCATGTCTTCCCCTGACAGAGAAATGTCCTGTTGCTCCTTATTCCTACATCTGAGCAAACAAAAACACATGTACACCCCTCCTCCTGCTACGCACACATTTTTCTGTCTATTAATCTAAAGAAAGACATATATAATAGTCTGTACACCTACTATCTAGTCATAGGAAAACAATAATGCTTTTTTATAAAAGGAAAGTTAAGACTCCTAACTGTATCAAGTTTCCTTCCTAGAGGTATCGAATCCATCTGCAAATATGTCACGCTTTGCTGATCAGTTTTCCTCTCTGCACTTTCCCACTGGTCTCCAACTACCACTGGGGTGGAAGCCAGAGCTGTGCTCTGTTTCTGCTCTTCTGGCCCCATTGTACTGTCTTCGCTTCACAACCTGGGAAATAGCACAGTCTCTATCAATACATTTTACAACCAACCATGAAACACAAGCATAGGATGTATGATTAGATTGACTGAAAATAGAATAATAGAAATTAGGGTTCGAAAACAGGTCAAGAGATCATCTAACCTGCGGAAAGACCAGAACAGTCTACCTCTTGCTAGACCTTAGAAGGTCACCTGATTTATTCTAGCCATCTTTCATGGAGAAAAAAAACAAACCAAACCGAAAAAAAATACCTACCACAAATTTCTCCAGACAGCATTTTACTATTTAACTATTCTGCCTGCTATAATGTATTTCCTAATCCCTTAATTTTGCAAATTAAGCTTATTGCTTCTTATTCTAGCTAACATGATTATCGTATCCTAGGCTGCATGAAAAGAAGCATGGCCAGCAGGTCGAGGGAGGTGATTCTGCCCCTCTACTCTGCTCTGGTGAGACCCCACCTGGAGTACCGTGTCCAGCTCTGGAGCCCTCAGCATAACAAAGACACAGACCTGTTGGAGCGCATCCAGAAGAGGGCCACAAAAATGAGGAGGGGGATGGAACACCTCTCCTCTGAAGAAAGGCTGAGAGAGTTGGGGTTGTTCAGCCTAGAGAAGAGAAGGCTTCTGGGAGACC
Organism: Pygoscelis adeliae; assembly: GCF_000699105.1. Classification (NCBI taxonomy): domain Eukaryota; kingdom Metazoa; phylum Chordata; class Aves; order Sphenisciformes; family Spheniscidae; genus Pygoscelis; species Pygoscelis adeliae. The sequence continues at coordinate 5,001,093 of NW_008825108.1, read as the reverse complement.
TTACTGCAGCCTATCAGTACTCAAAGGGGGCTTATAAAAAAGATGGGGGCAGACTTTTTAGCAGGGCCTGTTGCGACAGGACAAGGGGGAATGGCTTTAAACTAAAGGGGGGTAGGTTTAGACTAGATAGAAGGAAGAAATTTTTTACGCTGAGGCTGGTGAAACACTGGCACAGGTTGCCCAGAGAAGTGGTAGATGCCCCATCCCTGGAAATATTCAAGGTCAGGTTGGACGGGGCTCTGAGCAACCTGATCTAGTTGAAAATGTCTCTGCCCGCAGCAGGGGGTTTGGACTAGATGACCTTTAGAGGTCCCTTCCAACCCAAACTATTCTATGATTCTATGTTTCTATCATCATAATCTTTGAAACTAACCTTCCACATATTTAAACTCTGTTGTCATGACTTCTTTAAACTAGATGATTCAGCTCCTTTAGATTTTCTTCAGAAATCATGTTATTTATTTCTCTGATCGTCCTTGTTCTTGCTGGTTTTCTCCAACTGGACCTTGTGTAAAGAGTTCTTCCACTGCATTTTTATCCCATCCAAATAAAAGGATTATTCCATATCTTAAAGTATAGACATTTGTACATACCAGTGTGATATTCATAGGTTGGTTTTATTTTGCTTTGGTTTTTTTGTTTGTTTTTTTGTTTTTTTACAGAAGCATGATGTTTTTAGATGTGTTCACTCTGTCATCCACTACACTTCCCAGATCCTAGAGAGATGCTCCCCATTCTCTGTTTGTACACGTGATTATTCCTATCTGCTATAAAACTTCACATTTATCTTTATTGAATTACATCCATTTTCCCAGGCCATTTGTCCAATTTGTCAAATTTATTTTGAATTCTAATCCTGTCCATCAAAGTGTTTGCAAGCCTTCCCAGCATGGAGTGATCTGCAAGTTTAAAAAGCTGTGTTCTCTACTCCACTATCCAAGATCATTAATTAAAGCACTGAAGAGTACCGGGCCCAGAACAGGCAACTCACTATTTGCTTCAATTTGGGAATGCACCATCGACATGACTCCTTAAATCATAGAATCATAGGATCATTAAAGTTGGAAAAGACCTCTAAGATCATCGAGTCCAACCATCAACCCAACACCACCATGCCTACTAAACCATGGCCCTAAGTGCCGCATCTACACGTCTTTTAAATACCTCCAGGGATGGTGACTCAACCACTTCCCTGGGCAGCCTCTTCCAATGTTTAACCACTCTTTCA
>NW_008825108.1:4975947-4998562 GCF_000699105.1 Pygoscelis adeliae | reverse complement strand
GGCCCTTCTTGTAGATGGGCGTCACATTGGCCAGCCTCCAGTCGTCCGGGACCTCCCCCGTTAACCAGGACTGCTGATAGATGATGGAGAGTGGCTTGGCGAGCTCCTCCGCCAGCTCCCTCAGCACTGTCGGGTGGATCCCATCTGGCCCCATAGACTTGTGAGTGTCCAGGTGGCGTAGCAGGTCGTTGACTGCTTCCTCTTGGATTATGGGGGGTTCATCCTGCTCGCCGTCCTTGTCTTCCAGCTCAGGGAGCTGCGTACCCTGAGGATAACTGGTCTGCCTGCTAAAGACTGAGGCAAAGAAGGCATTGAGTACCTCAGTCTTTTCCTCATCCTTGGTGACAATGTTCCCCCCTGCATCCAATAAAGGATGGAGACTCTCCTTGGCTCTCTTTTTGTCATTAATATATTTGTAAAAACTTTTTTTGTTGTCTTTAACAACAGCGGCCAGGTTGTGTTCTAGCTGGGCTTTTGCCTTTCTCATTTCCTCTCTGCACGACCTAACAAGATCCCTGTACTCTTCTTGAGTCGCCTGCCCGTTCTTCCACAAGCGGTAAACTCAATACATTTTTCCAAACAGATATCTGGAGAGTTTCCTTTCCCCCCTTTACCAGTTGCCCACTGTGTATCAGGTGGTTGTCCTAGTTTTTCCCGAGAAGCCTTGCTTTCCTGACATTCCTGACTGGGTGAACCATAGTACATCTTCACCAGGCAATATTCCTTTTCATTTTCATCATGCCTGTGAAATAATTGAATTTTGCAATCTGTGGGTCCTCCCCAGTATTTTTTCTAATTGATAAAGTTTAGTTTGTAGATGAGATTAAGGCAGGAACTCAAAGATAACAGTTGATTACAGCAGGGGGTTATTTATATATAAGAAATGGTGCTAAAAACAAGGGAATGAGAAGAAGCTCCTAAGAAGTTAGATGATCTCTTCTAACCTTCATGCTCAATATCCTGCCAGTGTATCAAATTTTTTGTCTTATTTTTTATCTGTCACTCCTCCTGACAGGATATTTGTCCCCTTATGCTTGGGAAGTACCAATCACCCCATGGGTGCTGGTATGAGATAATCATTAACAATAATATTGAAGTAGCATTATGTGATAGATTCATTAATTTATTTTCTGCATGACACCAAAAGATTTTAATGCTTGGTAAATACAGTCAGTCAAATTCTTCATTTAGACGGTATCTTTTTTCTTCATATTTTACTTCACAACATGTTATTTGTACAGAGATAGAAAGACAGAGAGATCTGTCATCTGGAAAACTAAAAAAATTGAAGATAGCCAACCCTGGAAATGAATTTCCTTGGTTGCCTTGTATACGATCAATTATATCATGAGCATGTCAGATAAAAATAACAGAATATTTCAGTTTTTTTGTCAGTAGTCATTCCTTTAAAGTATTTTTGTTTTGAGTTTGTTTTCATTCCACATATATATTTCAAACAGAAAATCATAAATAACACTTCATATCATAAAAGCACTGTTATGTACAGAAGGAGAAGTCAAAATGAAACAGACAGATATATCTGGCATGAGATTCTGATCATTATCTGTGCCTTACTCTATATTTCCTATAGTAAATCAATCACCTTTGACAATTGGTAGGTAGAAGACCACTGAAAATGGTGGACATATAATTTAAAAAAAACCATACAGCTTATGCAGAAGCATGAAGCAGCACAGACTAGTGACCAGTATAAATACAGGGTTTGATTGTTGCTTCCTTCAGTCTCTCAGTCCCTTCACCCTCTGGCAGTTGCAACAGTTGCTTTATTGTATCTTGTTATAAATTAAGTTGAAGGCACTTCTCTGCAGAGAAGTCTTTTTTTCTCTCTGTTCATACAGCAGTTAACACAATGTAGTCAGGACCTAAAATGGAGCCAGTTGGGAATCAGAACTAGTGAAATAACAATATCAGTAATAATAATATTTTTAATTGTTGTTATCATTAGAAGTTAGATATATTGCACAATCAAGGTTTTGGACTGGAGAAATTCTGTGCCAAAGAAGGCTTCGCATAGAGAATGACCCAAATTCAGTGATGAGTCAGACATGGTTATACAGAATCCAGAAAGTCTAAAGGGCTTTGGGTTTGGCCTATGGCTCAGTTTGCACCAGTTAATCTCAATACTTAATATAAATCTCCATCTATTTCTTATACACTGATGGTACTGAGTGCTAATTGTGACTTCTCTTTCATGGAACCCTTATGTTTTGCAAAAGGACTTAGACTGTGGTTTGTAATTTTTTATTATTATTTCCTCACTGCACCTCAGACTATTTCTGTGGACATAAGAATAAGCTTGCTAAAAGAGTTGGATGAGTGGAAGACTGTAAAATGTATCTCACTCTGTAATACTTTTCGGCTATAGCAGCTGGACTGATGGAAACATTCTCTGTTAAACTTTGAATGAATTCACTAAAGTTATCATGGCTATTAACAAGGTAACTGGTTCCAGCTTTTGCACAGAAATAGCTACTACAGTTTTTTTCTTTCCAGAAAAGTTTCCTCATCACAGCAGTGAAAGGGGTAAATGGCTTTTTTGAACATGTCGGTTCACACACCCAGGGTACCTCTAGCTCTCTACCTAGTGAGACCAATTGTCATGGTGGTGTGCTTCCAAACCTCATAAATATGGCCAGAAAGAATGCTTGTTTAACCACTAAAGAGTATAGGATATCATATACCTGTCCACATATTTTAACAGCTTTCCAGTTCACAGCTGGTTTTCTTGTCATTCTTTATAGGGTATCACCCAAAAATTGCTGTGGTAATTGTGAGTATTGTTACAAGGAGACTGTCTAGCTAGGTGTTTCTTAGCCCTCATGTGCTCCCAAAAGATAAAAACCCAGATTAAAATGTTTTAGGTTTTTTTCCCCCCAAAAAAAGTAATTCCTGATGTGACTGCTAAGGCAACCAATACGTGAGTAATCCAGTACTCTAATGTACAAGACCAAAATGTACTACAACATTTTGTAAAGATTGTAGTATTTTGTGTTGATAGGCCTCCATATGACAGCTCTTTGTTTGCAGTATGTGACCTCGTCTATGAAATGTTGGTTTTGAAGAGCCATTGTACATGCTTTTCAGTTCACAAAGAGGGATCACATAGGCCACAGGGAGCTGCAACCTGCTCCTGTATTTCATAAAAGCAATTTCATTACTGTTATGTACTTTCCTACATGGTGTTCAAATTCTGAAACAGTGAAAGCTATCCCTATTTTGCTCAACCTAGTAGTCTGAAATTTCAGAAGACGTTAAAAACTTCCTCAAGTTGAATATGTTGTATAAATTTAATTTTCTTAGTGAAAGTGAAAATAAAAGCTTTTTAATAATTCCTAAGAAATGCTGCTTATATTTGCCAAGTTTTAGTCTCTTTGGTTGATCAGTGTGCATACTGTTTTCTCTTACAGGAAATGAGAAATACATGAGAAACTAGTTTATATCTGTCAGGGTTAAAAATACTATATTTATGTCTCATTATAATCCATTCACCAGCTTCCAGACCCTGGGTGCCCTGGGAATGTCAAAACTCCACATGATGTTTCTGAATGCTGGATTTTCTATTTGGATATCTGGAGTAGCTGAAAAAGTGTTAAACCGCATGTGCTATAGCAAGAAAACTCCCTGTTGACTGCAAAGCTGCAGGGGTTAGCTCAGAAGAACACATTTTTCCCAAATGCATGGCATAAATGAAACCCAGCAAATTAATTCTATATCTGCTTTTCTATTTGTTTGATTTTTTTTCTTTTCCCAAAGAGAAGAAGTGAAATGTACTCATTGTCTAAAATATCGAGTTTTGGCTGAATCGCAAGCCCCCATGACAAAGGATGAACCTCTGCCAATGGGTCTTGCACGTCTCAGGAGCTGAGCTTTGTGAAAGAGGAAAGATTAGAAGAAATGCTTAGGCTGGACGCTGATAACAGTGCCTCAATTACAGTTCAGGATGCATTCATAATTTTTACAAATTTTGATGCTCAGAAAGGAAGAGAGTTTAGGGTTTAGAATTCAGAATTTTTTTCTTGATGGAAGCCCGGATTTTGTTTTGGGAATATCTGATCTGTTTTCATATGCCTGAGATGGCACCCTATTTTAATACTGAACTCATTCAGATAATGACAAATAAAATAAGCGTAAATGTCTCTGTCAATAGTTAGGAAGATAATTCTCTGGCAAACTTCTTACTAATACATGCATTGAATAGGACTATGAACTAAATTTAGGTTCATAAGTCCTATTGACTAGAGTAAGGTTAGAATTTAGCAACCTGTATAAGTTATTGAAAGTCGCCAAATGTTCTGTATGTATACTACAAGAAATCAGAAATAATTAAATTTGCGTTGAGGAAAAAAGGGAGCAATACATTGTAGAAACATAGCCAAGCATTTAGAAATGCATATGCTTTTAGCAGTGGAGATGATGAATCACTGGACGAAACCGCCCGTGGGAAAGGATGGCTTCTCTTCTGAGTGGGTCAAGAACGGGTTGTAGAAACTCTCTTTGCAATGCAGCATAATGTCCAAATTACTGAGCTCAGCACTGGGGTAACTGGATGAAATTCCAGGGCTAGCAACAGAGCAAGTGTCTGACTAGATGATGAATTGGTGCTTTCCAGACTGGGAATCTAAAAATTTAAGAAATCCACAAGCCGCATACTCTCGTAGGAAATGAATGCCATTTACCCAGCATGTGCACGTGTATCTAGAATTTATCCCCCCCGTGAGTAATGGGTAAAGGTTCCTATTTCATTTTGTTTACAGTCAAATGCATTGGGAGTCAAAAACCCATTCAGAAGAAATGTGCTTCATTCTCAAATGAATTGTGCTATCTCTCTGGCAGATGAACATTTTAAGTCCTTGCAAATACTAAAGGACAAATTGTGATCCATAATTTGTCCTACTGAAGATAAGGCAAAGTGGCAGCACATTATCTACTGCCACTTGATAGTGCTAAAGACTACTGCAAACGTAGCTCTTCATTTGACTAGAAAAATGTTTTTAGTTTTATGTTTTGTACATCTTGCACAGAAGCCAAATATTGTGTAAATGTAACAGGGATAATTATATGATATGAGGAATAGACAGTGGAATATATTAATGTTTTACACACCACATGGTGATAGCTCCAAAAAGCAAGACTTTCTGTTAAAAGCAATGAAGTAAGGAAAAAAAAATACGTATGTGGAGATATTTTTATGCATCAGTCAGTGTTTTAAGATATTTAATACAAATGCACAACAATGTAATTTGAAATGACTCAGACATCTCCTCAAAACTTCAGCACTGCCAGCTGTCTTCAGAACACTGCGAACCTACAGAATGTAAAAAGCTTTTTTATAAATAACCTGAATCTGAAAACCTATCCATTTTCATTTAAGAAAACTTTTTTCCCAGACTGAAAGATTAGTCTCAAATGGAGAGGAGAAGTCTTCAATTCCTTTCACAGTGTATTTCACATCACTCACCCATACACATTTCTGAAGAGAATCTATGTGACAAACTCTTACCCTGTGAGACTGTCAATTCTAATCTATCACCTGAAATACATATATACTTTATAAAGAGAGATTCAGAAACCTTTTTCTTACTTTTTTAAAACTTTTTTTAAACCCTGGAGTTACACTGGAGTTTGGTGAAACTTAAATCTGTTAGGTTTGCTCAATGTGAATTTCTTAGGGCCAAGATAAAACAGATTTACCCCTCCAGAATCTCACATGCTAATTCATTAAAGGGAAAGACCATACAGTTTCCAGAGTAAGGAGTGGAAATGGCAATATCCATTTTATACCATACAGCAGGTATTTGTGCTAGATTAAATTTCAGTTAATCGAATTTGAAAAAAAAAAAAAAAAGGAAACTGACCTTGATACCTCCTGATTAAAAACACAGCTCTACTGAAGTAAATGGAAAAAATTCAGCAGAGTCTCCAGGGACCTAAGGGTCCTTATGTCCATTTCACAGTACATATGGTAGAAGTTCACAAATAATTACATTCAAGGTTCTCCAGAATTCTGGAGGCAATTCTGTGCCATGCTAAAATCACCCTTGAACCTTAATTTGAAGATTTGATAAAACTGCATGAGCATTTCTGATAGAATTCTGTGAACATTTTCATACTCTCATTCTAGAAAAAGCAGATTTCTCATAACTTTGAGGCTCATAAAATATTCCAGTTTTTGTGTTAACATTCAGTGTATGTTTCTTGCATGTGAGATTAGCAAATGAGTAAATCTTATGAACAAAAGCAGAGTATTTTCAAAAAGCAAATACCCTTATTTGTATTCACGACTATTTTCATTGGAACTCTGATGAAAAGAATAAGCTTCAACCAAGGATAGTCATTCTTTCAGCATCTTCAGAACCAACAACTCTCCACAATGGACTTGATGTGAGGAAGTAGCCAGAAAGGCAAGGGAAGATAGATCTCTGCATGTTTCCGGCTCAATTGTTGCAGAAGTTGATAGGCAGTGGAAGAAACAGGTCACTTACTTACAGAAGAGAAAGATCAGTCTTTAGTAGGCAAAGACAATCTTGGAGAACCATGTTCAATCTTTGATTTTATTGAAAAACTTATATGTCCTGATGAGTGAGCTCCAGACTCTGAGTTTTGCACAGGTAACCACTACTTCCATTGTGTCTCATATTCCATGCCATCTCTCCCAGCACCTTTGGGTTCACAAACATAGAGGCAGAAGTAACTAAGTGTTACCTGAAGTAGAATCATGGGGGCAATAAAATGATAGCAGAAGAAGGGTCTAACTACTTTTCCCACAGCTGGCATAGGAGGCAGGACTGGGGTCTGGCAATGGGGGCACAGAGTGTCCCCTTCCAGGTCAAGATCTTCTAAGATACCCTGCTCCCCATCAAGTCCCCTTCAAGCATAACACAGAAATGACGGGAAGGGATATTCAGCAGTGAATTTGTGGTGGTCAGTAAATAATCCCCTCTACAAGTTCATACTTTTTGCCCTTCCTTTTGTCTGCTTTTGCATTTTGAACTCTGTGGACCCTTTTTTAATGAGCTGCTTCTCCAGCTGCAAAGCATGTAAACACTTGCAGCCAACCATGCTGTTTTGAATGGAGAAGACCTAGAGGCACAGAGGAAGCAAAGGACTGACCTCAAGCAGAGGAGGAGGGATATACTGTTGAAAAGCATGGGAGAGTGAGGATGAGGCAGCATCTCTCCTAGGAAATGGGAAGGGGAGGGGATCAGCTAGCACTTCTGTTCTGTGAGCTGGTAGCATGGACTCTGCTTCTCCCTGCAACTTAGAATCATAGAATCATAAAATAGTTTGGGTTGGAAGGGACATCTAACGGTCATCTAGTCCAACCCCCCTGCCGTGGGCAGGGACATTTTCAACTAGATCAGGTTGAAGAGCAAGAGCTCCCAACATAGAAATTATCTTCCTCCAAAACAGCAATGCTGTTATGGGATCTGAAAGTCTGCACCACCGCTATTTAAATGGAGTAATCCCATTAGGTGGTATTATCAAGCACTGGATGAGCTGATGCTTTGGTTGAAGATGGGGGCTGAGAGTCACAGGGTCTGCAGGCTAACGATTTGCTTTCATTGTCTTGGCTGGCTGAAGCTCAGCAAGTTCCTGTGTGTAGTACAGGAGCACGATACTGCAGAGTGCTGTAGGAGACCTCACTGCAGGTATAGAATCGTAGAATAGTTTGGGCTGGAAGGGACCTTTAAAGGCCATCTAGTCCAACCCCCCTGCCATGGGCAGGGACATCTTCAATTAGAGCAAGTGGCTCAGAGCCCCGTCCAACCTGACCTTGAATGTTTCCAGGGATGGGGCATCTACCACCTCTCTGGGCAACCTGTGCCAGTGTTTCACCAGCCTCAGCATAAAAAATTTCTTCCTTCTATCTACTCTAAATCTACCCCCCTTTAGTTTAAAGCCATTCCCCCTTGTCCTGTCGCAACAGGCCCTGCTAAAAAGTCTGCCCCCATCTTTTTTATAAGCCCCCTTTGAGTACGGATAGGCTGCAATAAGGTCTCCCCAAAGCCTTCTCTTCTCTAGGCTGAACAATCCCAACTCTCTCAGCTTTTCTTCAGAGGAGAGGTGTTCCATCCCCCTCCTCATTTTTGTGGCCCTCTTCTGGATGCGCTCCAACAGGACTGTGTCTTTGTTATGCTGAGGGCTCCAGAGCTGGATTTTTTTTTGCTGGCTCATGTCCAGCTTTTCATCCACCAGTACCCCCAAGTCCTTCTCAGCAGGGCTGCTCTCAATCCCTTCATCCCCCAGTCTGTATTGACACCAGGGGTTGCCCTGACCCAGGTGCAGGACCTTGCACTTGGCCTTGTTGAACCTCATGAGGTTCACACAGGCCCACTTCTCCAGCTTGTCCAGGTCCCTCTGGATGGCATCCCATCCCTCTGGCGTGTCGACTGCACCACTCAGCTTGGTGTCATCTGCAAACTTGCTGAGGGTGCACTCGATCCCACTGTCTATGTCATTGATGAAGATATTAAACAGTACCAGTCCCAATACGGACCCCTGCGGGACGCCACTCATCACCAGTCTCCATCTGGACATTGAGCCGTTGTCCACTGCCCTCTGGATGTGACCATCCAACCAATTCCTCACCCACCGGACAGTCCACCCATCAAATCCATACCTCTCCAGTTTCGAGAGAAGGATGTTGTGGGGGACTGTGTCAAAGGCCTTACAGAGGTCCAGATAGATGACATCTGTAGCCCTTCCCATGTCCACTGATGTAGTCACTCCATCATTTAGGGCTGTCTTTTCCCACCTCACTGAGGGAGGCAAGATATCTGCTGATGCGAACAATTGCTGAAACACAGAGAGGCAGAAAAAGGGAGATGATGCCACTGTTGACAGGAAATTAGAGTGCTTGGCATTGCCTCTCAAGAATTGCCACTGATCCCTAAAGTGAGGGTTGTGTGACAACACTGTGAGCCAGATAATTTGGTCTATGCTCAAAGGGAGCCTGAGCCAGCTCTGATCACTCCCATCAACAACTGACAGTGATGCAAAGTGCTGCTGAATGAATGTGGTGTCAGAGATTGCAGATAGCATATCGGTGAGCGCCATAACACAGCCAAAAAGAAATGAAGAATTCTGACTCAGGAATGGGCTTGGATCAGGCACTTTAAAAAAAATCCTGGGTATTAATACAGAACAAAAGAAAGCACTGAGCTAAGAGCCAGGTATTAACCTTTCTATGCACTGAACAGGGGAGAGTTCTGGTGGAGACCAAAACAGGATCATGATCATGCAGCTGAAGAATGATATAAGCAAAGGCAGTGAGGATGAGATTATACTAAGACTGCAAAAGCAGTTTTAATTCTGGCATTTTGCTTCTCTGGGGAGATTGGTCTTGCAAGCATAGTGATGTTCTTTGAATGTAGTTGTTCATAGTAGTGTTGTATGGTAATAAAACGTGATAGTGTGAAGTACTACCTTGTTAATGAGTATCTGCTTATAGCAAGTACTTAGCTCAGTGACCCATTTTCTCATTAATTTCCCAACAGGCTCAGCAACTACGCCCATACTAGTGTGATTTATTGTAGAGAGAAGTCTTATTGTGCAGGACCTTTTTCCAGGGCAATTTTGATAAGTGATTTTATTTTATACCATTAAATTAGTTTAACTCCCTGCATAGAAGGAACTCTTCATGCCCTCTAGAACTGGTACTGTATTTTAGATGGTTTTATCTTCTGAATAAAAGACACACCAAATTGATACCATTTCACCTGTGTTTCAGACTATGGCTAGGTAGGTATGTCCATACCTGAAGCTGTTCTATATGCTTCAGAGGTCCATACTTAGTATTGCAAAGTTATGATAACAACATATAACCATCACGATTCAGAACTCTAGTCCTGTTTGAATGACAGTTTGATCATGACAGATTGGCCCATACATTTCTAGTATTGGTTTATTTCATTCCAGAAAAAACTCAATCAGAACAGGTGTATTTAATCAATCATCTATATTTCAAACATTCTACAGTTTTCATTTTGCCTGTCTTTTGCTGCTGCACTAATAAAAGAAAGCTGCTGTTCTGTAGTTTACTTATTCAAAAAATTGGGAAACAGTGTGTATTTGAATAATTTCCCTCAGCCTCTTATTTTCTGATTTGTGTTTTCCCCTGCTTTTCTCATCATGCTGGTCCCCATGGTGAAACTGTTTGTAGTCAAAGCACTGAACTTAGTGCTACAAGGATCATGAATTCCTCAGTGGATAAATGCAAACTGTTGTTCTCACTTTTTTCTCTATTTCCCTGTTTTATTATAAAACTCCATTTTCATGTACAAGTTCAGCACAGGCTTGCATGCAGAGATTAGATTGAATCCAATTTGTTTTTGTAGCATTCTGCATACAACATTTGAATATCAAGGATTTGTTTGAATGCCAGCTGTTTAAATATAGTCAATACCTATGCAGGATTTCAGAAAACTCCTGATCGATCTAAGGGCATGTGTAAACCTACTACTGAATTATCATTTTTTCAGTTGCAGATTTTCAGGCAGGATGTAATTAACTCTAAGAGGAAAACTATATAAGAGAACAAAAACCAAGAAGTTTTAAAATGATCAGAAGTACTTCTAACTTCTCACTTATACCTTGTAATACTTCCTAGAAAATATTTCCAGGGGGACTTGTCAAGAAGTAGTCACAAAGGGGTTTACTAAGTGAAAAATTATAATGACTTTGGAACTTTAGGATCTCAACGACTGAAATTAACTTTCAAACATTTTATTAAAATTCCTTTAAAATTGACTTGAGTTATATGCTCCACTGCAGGTACAACTACCTTATTTACTGCCAAAAAAAAGGGTAATCTTGCTATTATTAGAAACAACTTGTCATTCCTTAATTCTGTGAGATGTGGGGAGCTCAACAGTGTTCTTAACTGTAGGTCAGGGTTACTAGGCCCTCCTTTCTAGGGAAAAAATGAAGAATTGAAGGGAAAAGTTCAGAAATAATTACTGCTTTGAAAAGACAACAGATTGAGCTACTTAATACCACAAAAAACATCAGTTAATAGAGCTCAGTGGTAAATATTTCAAAATTTCCACTCAAGCTCTTGCAAAATGATTGTATATCAAATTTGTCAGCAATATTGCACTCTCCAAAATACATATATTGGATTATAGAAGCCACCCTAAAAGAATGTCCATGTGTATATCTGGTCCCACATTTTTGTGAGTCATCTGATATTAACATTACTGTCCCTTGTGCTTTTTTATCTGAAAAATAACACCGTCTTGAAAGTAGGAAAACAGCCTTGCAATAGTCAACACAAGTCAGGTTTTGGGAAAGTTGGGATCTGCTCTTGGCTCTGTGATTGACTGAGGCTTTGTTGCTTAAAGTCTTTGTTTCCCAATCTATAATAAAGGAAAATCAATATGTCCCTACCTCACAGGGGTGTTGCAAACCTAAATTCATTCATATGTGGCAACTGGTACAACGTGATGGAAACTCAATACAAATTGTTACATATATTCTGTTACCCCCAGTGGAAGGCTTTGGTCCATGAAATTGCTGCCGTACAAGCGGAGCCGGACAAATTGCAATGGGGAAAGAAAAAAAAAAAAAAAAAAGCTTAAAAAAAAAAAAAAGTTTTAACCCTGAAAAGTGAGGTTAAATCATGACTCTTACAAAAACTATGACAAGAATTTAAAAAAAACTCACCTCTTTCCAAAGGAGATGGATGGTGTCCATAGGCGTGGAGACAATTGAAAAGTAATGTAAGTAGGAAAAAAAAGATACACAATATTTACTTCTAGATAGTTTACTCAGACTAATTTCATATTAGTTGTTAAGAAAGTATGAATGTTTAGCTGAGGATTATAGTCAGCTGGCATAGGTAAGCTACATCTGTGAAAGGAGTCTATTTTGCAAAGTTCATGTTTATATAACACTCTTCCCAAGAGCCGCCTTAGCTGAGCCCTTCACCTGGGGAGAATCACTGCAGTTTCCATTGTAACATATGGGAAGATTTTTTGGCTCCTTTCCATAGAATTTTCTTCCTGGTTACATCTGCCATTGTCTTTCTGCAGATGCCCCCCTAGCTTTGCTGCAACACTTTCTCCTTGACATTGTTTATGCTTCTTATCCATGCTTTTTAGAAGAATATTGGGAGAGCAGGGTTTGGAGGTTTGGCGTGGGGGATGTTCCTGTCAGGGTCATACCTGCCCCTTCTTCCACAAGCGATAAACTCTCCTTTTTTTCCTGAGTCCCAGCAAAAGCTCCCCGTTCAGCCAGGCCGGTCATGGGCTATCTGTTCAAAGGAGGCAATGTTTATAAATATTGTGTCTATGAATGCCCTTGGTGGGTTTTCAGGAGAACTAATAAAACTGGCTGGCAGGAGAGCTCAACCTCTTCCAGCTATTGCCTGTCAACCTCTTGCAGCTATTACCTGCTTGAGCCTTTGAATCTCATGTCTTTCTCTCTCACTTTGAGCCTGTCCCAAAGATGGATCCATCCCCTTGTAATTTTCTCACTCTGCAACATTTTGTTGTCGCTGTGCCTGCCAATGCTTTTTTAAGTTCTGTGCATCTTGAGATGGCCATTGATCCTTTGGTCACACAGTTTTGAGGAGGGGATGCTTTGCAGGACCTGCAGGAGAAGGGTGGTTGTCCACGTGGCAATGAGCAGCTGTACGTCCCCACTGAGGACACAGGTCCTTCAGCTGGGGATGCAGATCCTTCAGCGTTGTCGTGATGTGCTGACATTGGGGCACAGTTGTTGTCTGAAGACTGCATTCAGTCATACTGACCTCCTGGTGGCCTTTGGTCTATGCAGACGTCATGAGCCATGCTCAGGCTTGCTGTGTCTATGCCGTGGCCAAGAGACCGACACAGAGGCCACAGGGTCTATTCCAGCCCTTACCAGCTCCTGAGCATCCGTGGCAAATTATTTCAATTGATTTCACTGGGGACATGCCTGCATCCCAGGGACGTGAAGCAGTGCTCGTGGTGGTAGACATGTTTACAAAGGTGGCTATTTTTGTTCCACTAAAGAGGTTGCCCCTGGCCCCTCGGACCACGTGATTGTTTTTGCAGCATACATTTCGCTGCCAGGGGCTGCCATGGGCTGTGTGGGGACAGACCGAGGGACCCAGCTCACTTCTTGCTGGAGGCAACTTTTGGGTCTGCTGGGGGTGCAATGCAGTCTTTACAACCCATATCACTCACAGTCAAATAGCCAGACCAAGCAGGTGAACGGGATCCTGGAGCAGTATCTCCGGTGTTATATTAATTGCCATCAGGATGACTGGGTTTACCTGCTACCGCTGACAGAATGTCTATAACAGCAGTGTCCGGTCTTCCAAGCAGCAGACCCCTTTTTACGTGCAATATGGTCCATCCCTGTGACCACCCAGCTATGCTGGGGCAGCTGTCCAGGGGTTTTCCCTTGAGGACTCCCGTCAGCAGTATACATTTGTTTCCTCAGGAGCAGCTGCAAAAAGCACAGGCTGCTTACAAAGACTATGCAGATAGACATCTGCAGCCAGCACTGGACTTTGTGGCTCCGGACTGTGTTTGGTTGTCCAGCCAACATGTTGTTCAGTGCATCCTTCTTGTAGGTCGGACCACTGTTACCTGGGCCCATATAAAATCGTGGACTGGGTTAGTCCAGTTGTGTTTCATCTGCAGCTTCCACACGGTCTCAGGAGTCACCCTGTTGTTCACACCTCTCTGTTAAAACCTGTTCACCCAGACCCCCCTTGACCTCTGCCTCCAGTGATGGTGGTCAGAGGGAATACCATATCTGGGCTATTTTGGATTCCGGGGTATTGTGGGGTACCCTGCAGCATTTAATTGATTGGGCAGGGTATGACCATAGGGGGAATTGCATATAAATGTATAAGCAGGAATCATCCAAAACTGAAAGCTAGCTGTAATTAGAAACTATAGTACTTTTTAAAAGATGTAATTAACCCTTTAAATAATGTGACAGAATTTATATATTTAAAATCTGATCAAAGAGCTCATCAGCTATGCTGCAGAGAACCACCATGTTACATTAGGCATGCAAAGAAGATTCTTGCATTTCAAGGGACAAGTGGCAACACTATCTGGCAGAACTCTCAGTAGTTATTACAATAGTATATGCAATGGAAAGAGAAAGAAATTATCCATATGTTGCACAGCAGAAATTAACAAGAGCGTTGTATCCAAAATGGTAATTGGCAAGCAGGGAAAGGCTGGAAAAGTGATGTATATTATCCTGTTTAAGGTGTAGTTTTCAGTGTTATGAGCAAATTCTGTGTCAAGTAAACAACACAGAAATAAAGGGAGGAAAAAAGACCAAAGAGTAACAAGCAATGAGAAGGTATTGTAATTACTGTAATTTAAACATCCAAAGATGACATTGCATCTCTGAGATATCCCAAAGTTAATTTTCAACTAGCAAAAAGCTGCAGAGAAAATAAATATGTAGTATTTGCAATATTGTACAGATCATTCTGAAAAGGAAAAAAAAATACCCAGACATAAGTATAGATGTGAGCTATTATTTTAGAAAGGTTTCAAAAAGCATTGCTCTGCAGTAGTTTAATATTTTTATTCCTAATAATACTTGTGGAGGCTTGTTCTTAAAAACACACGACTTGCAACCAAAAGGCCTGATTCTCCTGTCACATCCCACTTACTTGAGCTTCTGTTGTGCTGTGAAATAAAGAAAGAGAACAACTTTTCCCTCACTTGAATTATCCTGCCAGGTGAAAAAGCCTCTCTTGGTTATGATTTACAATGTCAAAAAGGGGAAATGCTCGTGTAATAAAGGCAATACGGAGCTGGGCTTTTACATGCTGGCTTTCTCATCTCCCATCACTGATTTTTGTCATATGTTTTGGAATGTGAATTTCTTGTTCTTCATTTTGAGCCATGGTAGCCACTATTGAGATGCAAACTTCATTTGGGGACTGTTTGAATCCGACAAGGATAATGTTGACAGAAGATGGCCTCTTTTGCTGTCATCACTTGTTGACTCCAAAGCCATCTCTAACAGAGACATGTTTGTCATTCCTACGTTTTCGGAGGGCAAAATGTAATCCAGTCCCACCAAATTGTTCAATATTAAACACTGGGCTCAAGTTTATTTCCTTTATCTATCTAGTACATTGCTACAAAGATGGGCATAGTAAGTATCTAATATCTTCCTTTTCTTTATAAAATTCCTTAGAATTGTTAACATCCCACACAGATTTGGGGAAAAATAACTGAAAATATTTACTCTTCCCCTTATATGACATATGCAAAGTTAAAAAGTGCAGGTCCAGAATAAATTTATTGACCCATTGGTACATACACAAAAGCTCATCAGTAATTTTTTAACAATCTTTTCCTCACTTGTTCTTCGCTTTTGTGAAAACTTTTACTAGTACAGTATTTATTTAATCTAAGAGACTGCATTTTCTCTGCATTTTTAATTTTTCATAGCTAATTTGAAAATACTGTCTATTAAAGAACAGGCAGGATCATCTTTACTTTTGTGAAAACTTTTACTAGTACAGTATTTATTTAATCTAAGAGACTGTTTTCTCTGCACTTTTAATTTTTCATAAATAATCTTAAAGAATGAGTTGATCATTTAAAGATTTTAGTATTTGGAGGGATATTGAAGTTTTCTTATTTGATTTCCTTTCCTATTTTAGCCACTCATTATTCTCATTTTTTAATTTTTCATAAGCCCTTAACTTTTTTGCCTATACAGCAGACATGATGCTGTCAGAGCCATCAATATTCATCACAATTCCCAAAGTCTAATTGATTTCAGAACAGATGACTCATAAAAATAGTAGAGAAGTTGTTTTTCCATTGTCAAAAACAGATTATGAGGATATTTGCTTGTATTCTAATTACAGTTTCCTCTTCTCAGGTTATCTGAAAAGCAGGCAGCGATTTCTACTTTTCCTCTGAGCCACGTTGCTTCCCTTACCACAGCAGTTTGCTGCTCATTCACCTCCTGTGTCCTTTGTTTGTGTCCCCTCTCTGATGCATGGATCTATCTCTTCCGCTGCTGTACAGTAACTTGCACAACGGGTCCTTCATAGTCCTTAGGATATCCTGCAGCATTAAATAAATACAAAACAAATTACCAAATACAGCGAGTTTCTGCTTAACTTTCTGTGATCCTGTCTGCACATTCGGAAAGCTCTGTGAAAAGGAGTCACAGGTCAGTATGAGAGTATAAACAGTAAAGAGTAAAAACAGTAAGAGGAATAAAGTCTCCCTCTGAAATGTTCTAAGTGTTTATCATCAGAAAGATTTTATGTCTATCTTTTCAGATACATAAGCTGTGGATTTAAAAAAAAGTTCTAGATATTGTCTATGGCTATTATAAATCCAGGTAGTAGAAGCATTTATTTTGTGTTTATATTAACATACGTGCAATAAACAATAATGACCCCAGAAATGCAGTTAATCCTGCATTTCACAAAAGCGGGTCTTTTGTGAGCTGAACGAAGAAGAAATTAGACTTGGTAAGTTTATGTTTTGTCTTATAGGCACAACTGTATGTTTTCAACCCTTTCAGTCACTTGCATAGAAACACTGGAGACCGTGTTAAATATGCGACCCCAGCTTTGGCAAATTTTTGTTGCCATGTTCATAACTGCCAGCTCACGAAATATTTTTAAGATGTTTTAAAATGGAATGGTAAAATAACCACTGTTAATTAAAGACCGTTGTTTATTTCATGTTGTGGTAGCCATGCTGATTTCAGTTTGTGAAGTGAGGCTTGTAAATACGTGATAAACTACTACACTAGAGAAAAGTAAGCAATCTTTCAGACACATAAACCTTTCCTGAGTTCTACTTACAAACCTTCATTTACTTGTGCTCCAAGTCTATAACACGTCCTTCTGAGTATGAAATACGTCCTTTACAATGCATTCCTCCAACCTCCTCCCCAGCCCTTTTCTGCAGATATGTGCTGTTCTCCTCGAGCTTTAAAAAACATTTCCCATTTAAATCAACATCCATCAGTGGTTTGGAACCCCTCTCTGCTGTGGGATTTTGTCCTTTCCTTTTGGCTAACGTTATGTACAGACGAAGAACAGAACAAGGACACCATGTTAGATTTATAAGGAAATAATGTCAAAATGGTTAATGTAATTCACCAGTTCAATAAACTGGGTTACATTTTAGTAGGACAAAAGATCAACGAAAGCCTATTTATATTCATTGGGTGAAGGTTGTAACAGCAACCACATAATGCATTCCCCATCTTTGGGCTCATTAGCTGTGCCTATTAGATTTGTTAGGTATCATAACATCCAGATGTTTCTGGGCAGCTCAGCTGACATTTTATCCATGTGCAGATTAAATATTAATGGATAGCAGGTGAAGAAGTGCAATAACCAGTCTTGGGTTTGGAGCATTTTCAACACTGTCAGCGTTTGGGGTTTGTTTTTTTTCTCCCTTCTTCACATGTTTCTCAGAATGCCTGAAAAGACAGCAAATCACCTTTAGAAAGCATGATTCTTGTGGAAGTAAGTGGCAGAGAGCAGTTTGCCTTCTCTCTATGTACAGTATCTTTGTATGCTGAGAAGAATTCACACCCAGGCTCCACATTATCCAACAAAAATACTGCCAGCTTTTACCTAGAGATCTCACTAAGCTGAGGTTGAGCTTTCATTTAAGCAATTGAACTTTTACTGGTCCCTTCAAGGTTCCTTTTTGAAGTTATTTTAATGCAGGATGTGTGCTTGTAGACAGGTGATTTTGAATGATGACATGTTCTTGCCATTCTTTATTGGGAGGATTTGTAAGGAGTTTAGGAATCCTCTCACTGTTCCTCCTCTGCTGAGTATCAAACACTCAGTTATGGCAATTCTGCTCTTCCTTTCTCCTCCAAGCTATTGTAATTAGTGAAAGGTATGGGAAGTGCGAGATTTCACCCATACTGGTATTCATACTACCTTAGCAAAAATACTATACATGACGCATTTTAAACCTCGATGACTCCCTTTCTTGTTTTCTTCAAATGTTTCTATCAGAAAAACTCTGATCCTAAGTCATTAACATAGAAAGAAATTTTGTCTTCTTTTCTGTCTTCTGCAATATTTTGCTCTTCAAGTTTCCTCTCTGGGACATATCTGCAATTGTTATGCACCTATACTTTTTCACTGAAACCAGTGGAACTATTCCAGTTTACACCAGTTACAGAATTAACCCATTGATTCGCTGTAAGAGGGAAGAATCAATTAAGGCAAGTACTGGAGACAGAATATGTTTGTTAGCATCTTGTGGTCCTTACAACTCCTCTGCAGTAGCAATTTCCTTCTGAATAGTCCAAAGACAATATAAGGAAGATGGCAGAATCTGTCCCATTAATTATTTCAGTGTTCTCCAAAGTAAAGATGATCCTGCCTGTTCTTTAATAGACGGTATTTTGCTGTCAGACCTGCCCCAAGACATTTTCTGAACGACAAAGAATTGCAGCTCTTTCAAACCAAAAGACAAGAGCCAGGAAATTCATAAGAGAGTTCAGGTGAATTTCTTTGAATTCCCAAGCCTCAGTTAGTGCATTTGCATGAGTTTGCTGACATGTGGGTTCTGTGTAGACATTTTTTTTTATTGTCAGCTGTGAGAGCCTGGGGAGTGAGCTTTATTGTACTGATGAATGCTGCCGCGCTCTGACACTCACATTTTATGAGAACGTGTGCGTTAGAGATGAGATTTGGTGCATCACGGTTTAAACATTTTACTGGATGCCCATGGTTAATATTCACAGTAGATGTCACTCAGGTGTCTGCTTTGAATGACAGTGTAAATCCACAGACGAACCAAAAATAACTGCTCAGAATGAGGAAAGCAGTGGTGTAGCCCCAGCTAAAGCAAAATGAAGTTATTGCACTCCCCAAAAACAGTCGGCCTTGGACACTCAGGGACGAGCAATGTGTCCAGCTAATCGTCGGTCTGCTGGTTGGGCCAATAAAAGGATTTTGAGATTATCAGCCATTCAGAGATCTAAAAGCAGCCAAAGTAACTTTTGTCTAACTTTGAAACCTACCCAAATATCATAGTTTTGACATTTTGTCTTGAATACTAACATTTTGGTTTTTCAGTCCATTGAGGGGTGATTTGTTTTGTTTTGCTTCATTGTTGTTTTACCCTGCTAGGCAAGTGAATAGAGAATAAAAAGAAATAATCCAGTGAGGGTGAAAAAGAGAGCAGAATGAAAAAACATAATGGAAAAAACTACAGAAAAAGGACCAGTGATAAGAAGAAAAAATTTGAATATAAAAAGACATTTTTTTATCTATCCTGTGGTTTTTTTCCAAATCAAAACTGAATATGCTTCTAAAATATAAATTGCAGCTCCAACAGAAGTTATAGATATGATGCAGAAATAAATAGACAATATTCTTTGTGCCTGTGTAACGAGAACCAAACTTAATGATCATAAAGACGCTTTTATTTGTGACCCCACAAAAAGTACGTAAAAGATAAAATTTGCTCCAGCTTGACTCTTGGGGTACTTCTACCCTAAATCCATAACAAAGGTTTTCTTTTACCACTGTAAACTTCTTTGAAACAGAATTGCCTAGAGGGCAGAGCAACAGATAGCAGTCAAATAAAAAAGATCTTTTCATTTTTGTGTGAATTATTTTTTACACTGTAAACGAGATTTGAAAAATTTGAAAACTTTTAGGTTGATGAAGTCTCTTCCTGACCTGGCTTGCTGAAACAGATTATATCAACCAACCTGACAAAAAATTTTACTCTCAGACAGGTAAAACTTGTCACTACTTTTTAACCTGTCCTTGCTTAAACCACTGGAATTACATTGAAGATTGTTTTGGTTTTAGTTTTCAAAAGAAGAGCAACTCCTTTCTGAATATAAATAATTTTAAATTTCCTTTTGGCTCATATATGGAGAAAAAAGAAAAAAAAAAAAAAAAATAATGTGGTCAGTGAATGTGGGTTATAAGAAGTCAGTATTTTCAAATAGACCTCCAATCTGGATCAGATGGTAGTACTACAGACAGCAACATGTAGTGGATTTTATTTTTAGCTATTCTCTTCTGACCACATCTAAGATCAGTCTGTCCTTTGTTGCTCTAAAATCTTCTTGATGTTTTTTGACATCCTAAATCTCAAATCTTTGGGGGCAGGGGGGGGAATGGTAAAAGCTGACAAAATTAATTACACTGTATTACTCATCCAAAATGTTTAATTTAGTCACATTGTACCTGATTAGATGCAAAATCTTCAGCATCCTCTTAACAAATAAAAATTGTAGTGCAAAGTGACTTTTAACACAACAGACAATTCCAGTTGTGGTGATTTTTTTCTCCTTTTATAGAAATCAGCTGTGTCTCTAAAGGCTACCTCCCAGTAACCATAGGAACAATGTCCACTGTAATTTCTTAAAGTGGAAGTGCAGACAAAGTAATTTCATCTATATTAAAATATATGAACATAGATATATCCTAATTATTGTATATGATATCTCACATTGCCTCTTACATTTTAATATTCCCTGTGCCTGAATGAAGAATTAGACCAGTGACCTTTTCTTCCACTGGTGATTGTGATACATGAGACTGCAAGCAGGTTCAAGTATATTTTTTTTTAAACGGAAACTGATATTGGCCATGAAGCCTTTGAATCCTCATCACACAGGAGATGGCAAACTTCAGCACCTCCTCTGATCCTGCTTTCTATATATCTCTTTACCTTTGCAAAGCTTTTGTCATCTGGCCTCATGGTGAAGGAAGGGCTTGGTCTGGTGATGAGAAACTCCTGGGAATCGGGACAAGGTCTGTCCTTGAACCTGCATCCGATAGGGTGTGGGGTCAGCTGTGCCATTTAAACTCTTCCACCTGCTGTTTCTCCACTTTTCTCTTGTGATACTGTACTGGTTTGGCTGGGATAGAGTTTTTTTTTTTTTTATAGTAGCTAGTATGGGGCTATGTTTTGGATTTGTGCTGAAACCAGTGTTGATAGTACAGGAATGTTTTAGTCACTGCTGAGCAGTGCTTACAGAGGGTCAAGGTCCTTTCTGCTTCTTACACCACCCCACCAGCGAGTAGGCTGGGGGTGCACAAGAAGTTGGGAGGGGACACAGCTGGGACACCTGATCCCAACTGACCAAAGGGATAGTCCATACCGTATGATGTCATGCTCAGCATATAAAGCTGGGGGAAGAAGAAGGAAGGGGGTGATATTTGGAGTGATGGCATTTGTCTTCCCAAGTAACCATTACGCATGACGGAGCCCTGCTTTCCTGGAGATGGCTGAACACCTGCCTGCCGATGGGAAGGAGTGAATGAATCCCTTGTTTTGCTTTGCTCGTGCACATGGCTTTTGCTTTACCTGTTAAACTGTCTTTATCTGAATCCATGAGTTTTCTCACTTTTACCCTTTGATTGTCTCCCCCATCCTGCCATGGGGGGAGTGAGTGAGCATCTGTGTGGTGCTCAGTTGCCAGCTGGGGTTAAACCATGACAGATACTAGAGCCAGACTAGAAAGAGCCAGACATACCCATCCCTCTCACAGCACCTCCAGTAGATGGGGTTTGATTTACTTTCTTATCAAACAATTGGAGAGCAGCATTCAGTAACTAAAATGTCGCAAAGATTCAGCCTGAAGATTCACCTAAATTGGCTCTCAACGGACAGAAGTCATACACCTTGCTTAATCATAAACTTCCTTGCAGGTCTCCTTTGGTTTCATTACTTCTCTCGCAGTCCAGTAATGTATAGTGGATGGGGAAAAGAAGCTATTTCCCCGCTGGATTTCTGAGCCTCTTCTCTGGTCCCTTTTTGCCTGTTCCCCCATTTAAATTCTCAACAATTCCTCTGAGCCTTAAAGTACGGATTCTAGTATATAAGCCAAAGAGATCTTGATGAGAATTGATTTTTATCCAGCAAATGTCACTCCTTAAATGCCCAAAGGCTGTTTAAACTCAGACTTAGACAGAATGTTAGTAATGGCAGAGAAATCTGACCCAACTTGCCTTAAAGTACTGTATCTAGTTTCTGCTCCATAAGTTAGCACAGATAAATGCATGGCAGGTTTTCTCAAAATCAAAACAGGCTTTAAAGAACTTCACAGTTGTCTCCTCATAATGCATCGGCACTTGTGGCCCTCCCACAAAACTGTAACCATTTATTCTTTTGCAGTGTATTGGCACCATACTCTCATCTATTTCCTAACCATAAACTAAGAGCTTTTTTTTTTTCTCTGCTTCTTTCCCAAACTGTCAGAGTGCTTTTTACTTCCTTCTGTTACCAGAGAGATATATGTTACTTCATTTGAAATGCCTTCCAAAAATTAAAATATTCTCATCACTGTAAACTGTTTGAATACATTTGCAACAACATCCTGCAATAGTATGGTCATAACTGAAGTGTTTCCAGCTTTAAAAATACAGAATATTCCTGCATGCTGGATTTTCAGCATTAGAAAGATGTGCATATCCTCCCTCTGCTCTCATTCAGAGCATAAAATCAAGAAAAGATGTTAAGAACTTGAGAAAGACTGAGTTGGCACATATAAATGAGAATGAGGAATACTTCAGCTTAGAGTGTATTTCTACAAAAGAAAGGAGGATACATGAAACATTGCAAAACTGTAAGGCAGATCTGAGGAGAGATGCTTC
>NW_008825108.1:4974921-4975929 GCF_000699105.1 Pygoscelis adeliae | reverse complement strand
ATTGCCCCAGGACTTGGGGACAGCAGAGATCTTTTTTTTCCCCTGTGGCTGCACAGTGTCCTTTTGGAGGCTGGCCTACACCATTGTGAACCAGTCCATTCATCCCCCAGGATGCTGTGAGTAACGCAGAGCAGCATGGTAAGAAGCTGTGCTCTTCTTAAACTGTCTTAGTAGGGCAGCTGGAAGGACCCTCACTACTAGGAATACCCCATTCTCTGTCAGGTTATTCAGCAATATGGCAAGAAGAGATTTAAGGGTAATAGAATAAATAGCTCGCATAAAATCATAGCACTGAAGTATTGGAACAACCATCAAAAAATAAAACAAATTGTTAACATTAGCATTTGCACTAAAATTATCTATTGACTGTCTCAGTGTCCCAATGGATTTCCACCTCACTGTCTCTTAGATTAAGCTGGAATCTTCCATTCTTTCTTAAGATGAAGACTCTTCTGCCTTGATCATCTGAGATGGCTTTTGGCACCACTTTAACTTCCCAAAAGGTCAGCAAAAGCCGTGGAGACCAAACTAGGGTCCTTTTATGCCTTAGTATTGTCTAAACTCCTCCTGAAAGAATGTACTTCCATGGTTTTTTGTGACCAGCCATGGGGACACCTCTGAGGAAGAATATATTTTTCTTTCACACATTTCTTTAAGGGTGAATTATTATTTCTATTGAATGCTTTAATTGGCACATTCATAGCTTCAGGTTGCTTTTCTTTGTAATAGTCTTCTGTTAATACATTTGTGAAAACTCATACCTCCTATTATGAGAAATAAAAAGTACAGTTATCTGATACAATTTTAAAGTATTTTCTCTCTGTGAGTATTACAAAAAGACTAATCATAGAATCATAGAATCATTATTAAGGTTGGAAAAGACCTAAGATCATCGAGTCCAACCATCAACCCAACACCACCATGCCCACTAAACTATGGCCCTAAGCACCTCATCTACCCGTCTTTTAAATACTTCCAGGGATGGTGACTCAACCACTTCCCTGGGCA
>NW_008825108.1:4966812-4974146 GCF_000699105.1 Pygoscelis adeliae | reverse complement strand
CTGGATTGAACTCCATTCACCACAACTCTCTGGGCCTGGCCGTCCAGCCAGTTTTTGACCCAGCGCAGAGTACACCTGTCTAAGCCGTGAGCTGCCAGCTTCTCCAGGAGAATGCTGTGGGAGGCGGTGTCAAAGGCCTTACTGAAGTCCAGGTAGACCACATCCACAGCCTTTCCCTCATCCACTAGGCAGGTCACCTGGTCATAGAAGGGGATCAGGTTGGTCAAGCAGGACCTGCCTTTCATGAATCCGTGCTGGCTGGGCCTGATCCCCTGGTTGTCCCGCTCATGCCTTGTGAGCGCCCTCAAGATGAATGGAATGAGATGCTTAGCCCGAGCACTTCCCCTCTGCCCAGTTTATGGGGAACTGTTTCTGAAGACTTCATCATGGCAGCCTCATGATGGAAGGAACTGAAACCTCAGTGTGCAGGTCTCCAAAATTTTCACAGCAGGGTGTCTGTGTCAGTATTATGTTTTACAGAAAGCAAATGCCTTTTTTGAATACTTTTGTTTAATGAAAACCCCAGATTCTTTGAAAATTCTTTCTAAATGGGAAAAATAATTCACAGCAGTTATAAACTCAAAAGAATAAAATGTTTACCATTCCCTTTTCTTTTCCTTACACAGCCTCATCTGTCACTTCACAGATTTCTCTGGTGGTAGGAGACAATCTCATCTGCATGTGTTTTGGTTTTTTTTTCCTTCCAGCTTTGCTCTATTAGCATTTCAGCTTAAAGAGTGAAAGAAGGAGCAAAAGGCTGCCCCTGTACCTCTTAAGTAACAGCCTCCATAACCACGTTTGTCTGGTAGCTAACCTTTTGCTTTATACCTTGTTTCATTGGCCGGTCGTTCTCCTTCCTCCTGCCAGCATCTCCTCCTCCCATTTTATTAGAAACTAATGAAACAGTCACCACAGAAATGTTATTTGCAGTTATTATGTCTTGAAGGATACAGACCTGAAATGACTAGTTCAAAGACAGCTACACATGTTGTAGCACCGATATCTTTGCAAGCTCCTTAGAGGGTACACGTGACATTTGATCCTCTTACTTTCTTTATGTGGAAGTTTTCCTTACTAAAGCCACTTGCCTTTTATGTTTGAGTATGTGCTCTACAATATGCATATCCCCTAAGCCAAACAACCTTGCTGTATTTCCTCTCTAGAGGCAGGGAATTCTGTTTGCAAGGTGTCTTTATTCTTTGTGCTGTTTCTTCATTTACTGGTTTAATAACCTTCTCTCACTGCTGGTTGTACTATTCATTCAGTTTTTTTATCCACAGCGGAATAGGTCTCTGCAAAGCAAATCTGTAGGGTACAGAAAACAGCAGGGATTAAGAAAAAAAGTTTAAAATACTTTCTTTTCTTCACTACCTTTTTAATTCTTTATGCAATGCATTTATTTATTTCATTTGTTTATTTTCATGTAGACAAACATAAGAAGGGGAAAACAGTCTAATTCTCTAGATGCCTTTGATATAATTTATGGGGAAAAAAAAAGATTCAGATCAGGCTTTGTTTCATCATCCAGTTGTTACTGTAAGTCGGCAGATGATGAACTCTCTAAGACTCAATTTGGAGTTTTAGAAAGCAGGCATTCTTTATTGCGGTGCCAGGTGCAAGGTGGAATTTCCACAAATCAAGCACACCTAAGCCAAGTTCACCGTTACATTTATACACAGAAATTATAAGGTAGTACACTCCCAGTTACAATGATTTGTTAGTGATTTACCTATAATTATAATATCTGTTGTGTCATTCTCTTCTGTTACTACGCTTGCGCAGGGGAAGAGTCTTCACCTGGGCAAGGGTCTTCTTGACCTGTGGGTGTGTCTTTTAATATTATAATGAAGGCTGTTCACTTCAGGACACCTTAAAAGTAAGTTTTGTTGCCACGCTGGCCAGCTAGATATCTACCTTGCCAGGTTGTCAAATAACTCATCCTATATACAATAGAGTCTAGGGGTTCTGGTTATGGTTCAGAAAATAAGGACTAAGGCTAACATGGTCCAGAGAATAAGGACTTCAAGCAACACAGCCTCAGATAACAAGTAGCACAGTAACCCATAAATAACATTAACTTAGAGGTTAACTTCTTAAATCAAGATGTTCTTATAGTTGTTTATTCACTATCAAACACAAAATATAGAAGGATTCAATAAAAACTTATGATAATCTTCAACACGGTTAACAGATACTTCTGTTCTAAAATATTTTTGACAAATGTAGAAGATCAGATTATTCTTTCCTTTGCAGGGGTCTTATTTTCCATCTCCTTTGTTTAGGTCATGCTAGCAAGAGCCATTTCTTACATTATTCTTTTTCTTGCCTGCATGACAATTTTAATTTGAAGATGGAGTTTTTTCCTTCCATTCAAATAAAAAGTTATAATCAATCTTTTTTTTTTTTTTTGCCAGAGGATACATAACTAAATCTAATTTGTATTATTTCTGCTATCTGTATAGCTGTATAGATAGTTCTTAATGGTTTTCCTCAGCTCTATTTTTTAGAGTTTTGGCCATATTGGTACAAAACAACAGTATCCTAAAAATTGCAATTTATTGATAATGAAGGAAAACATCAGACTGACTCAATAAAATATTTTTCTTAGCTCTTTTAATTTTTTGTTTGTTTGTTTCAGTGTTTCATTCTTTAAATATAAATTGATGAGACTTTTGAAATGAAAGCCATTTGAATTAAAACAAATCTTCCTGAGTAGAAGAATATGTTAAAATAGTCTCTTTTTAAACCTGGAAGTCTTTGTACAAAAGTGGCAAAAATACTGAAGTGGGCTCTTTCCTTTGAATTGTTTTGTGCATATGTCCATACACAGAAAGTCACTGAACATTATAGTTGCTCTGTTGCAGGAAAGATCTCCCTGTAAGGTGTCAAATGTCTTCACTGCATTTGGAGGCCAGCAGGAACTGAGCTTATTTCTAGTACTGAATTTCATTTATGCTTGATTTTCATCAACTAAAGGTTTCCTTGGGTGTTTTTACAGTTTATAACTCTCCGGCAAAATTACTTATTTAACTGTTATCTATGAACACAGCCTTAAAACCTTGACCTTCTTGCCATTTTTTTGCACTGATGTTTTCAGGTCCACTTCCCAAAGGTACAGACGGAAAGCAATGGTGCAGGCGCTGCACACAGCTGCTCTCTGGTGGGGACATTCAGCTGGACCAGGGGACTGGCAGGGGGGCTTTGGACAAGTGGCACCATCGACATGTCCTTCCCGGCATGCCTGCCAGCTCTGTGGCGGGGTGGGACATGTCGATGTGCATGTCTTCTTCTTCTCTTCTCCCTAACCTCTTCTTCCACTCTCTTCTCCCTAACCTCTCTATCCTGCCTCCTGTCAAAAGGGGAGGCAGTTGCTAGGACAAGATCCCAGTTCTGCCATGCAGGAGCTAATTCTCCAGGTGCTACAAAGCCTGTCTTTACTCTAGCTGAGAGTTAGGGCAAAAATCCTCCCGAGAGGTGTGGGGCTGTATTTATTGGCCAATTCAAGCATTTTGATAAAATCCCCCCAAACTTTATAAAGAAGGATCTGGGGAGGCCTTAACCCATCTCACCAGGCTGAGCATGGCGACGTTGGTGCCTCAATCCAGAGATCTGTCTTCAGTGTTATCTGCTGTGCTGCAAACTGCTGTGCCCTCCGTAGATGTCCTCATCTGTCACACAGCCCTTGCTTCCATGTTGCAGGTGAGAGCGTCTAGCAGAAGCGAGCCCAGTACCGAGCGGTCTAAAAACATTGCAGGCTTTTCTGAGTTTTGCCATGAGCAAAAACAATGTTTCATCCAGAAATTGTTAGTAGCAACCTTTTGATATGGTTGTATAGCCTGGTTTCTTTGTTATGAGCACCAAAATGACATTTTAAAAGCTAACAAGTGTGCCTGAAGGAAGCAAGTGATGCACATTTCCTCTGTCCATGGGCAGCGGGTATCCAGCTGGTCTCTGTGGTAATCTGAACTGACTACCACCCAGGAGAGTAATTTTCATTAACTCATCCTGACAAACAATATTAACCCATAGGCTTTTTTCCAAACTTGGACATTATAAATCAAGATCTCCAGTTTGTTTCCAGGCATCAACGGCATCATTTGGATGCCAAACTACCAGCTTTAGACTCTAAAGTGTTCAGGTTTTGTGCAGGGCATCATAATTTAAGTGTTCATGATGTTTGAAAATTATATTGGATTTTTCCCAAATTGCTATCACCCGTTGGGGCTGTGATGGTCAAGACTCATCTTGAAAGTAACCTCATTAAATTATCTCATTTAACAGGGACAAGTCAGGTCTGATACTGGTTACCTTTAGACTTTTGGCTTGTCAAACCGTATTTATTATCCCTTCTCACAGTTCTGAAGGCAGCTGCTGCTGTTGTCACTCCCCTTAGCCTGACAGCAGCAGCATGGGACAGGGGAGAACCATAAAGGATAGGCTAATAACGTGTCGTTTCCTTTCCCTTCCTTCCCACTTCATCGGGGGGAAGTGGGAAGTGTTTGCCTCTAGCTTTTAGTATAACATTTATTCAGCAAAGCACATATGCACATGCTTATTCCTAAACGCTATTGAAATTTGTACAATTTTAACATGTACTTAAGTGCTTTATTCAGCTAAAGAAGCTCCCTTCATAATTAGTTACTTTTCTTTACCCCTTCTGTCCAAACACACCTACATGTACATGTATACATACAGAAATGGAGATACTTTTGAGAAATACCATTGTCAGATTGCCCCATCTTCCCAAGAACATGGAAAAGGAGTCTGTCATGGAGGAGAGCAGGAGAGCAGAAAGGGGACTGAGGACTCAAAAGCTAGAAGGAAGCATATGAACAGGATAGCTACATTAGGAAAATGGTCCTTGGAAGAGTAAGGCAAGAAATATATTCCTATAAGAGGACAAAAATTAATGAAGAGAGAGAATACATATGCCTCAGGAGACACGAAAAGAGGGAGATGCTTATGGGTTTGTC
This sequence comes from Pygoscelis adeliae, assembly GCF_000699105.1. Classification (NCBI taxonomy): domain Eukaryota; kingdom Metazoa; phylum Chordata; class Aves; order Sphenisciformes; family Spheniscidae; genus Pygoscelis; species Pygoscelis adeliae. The sequence continues at coordinate 4,969,173 of NW_008825108.1, read as the reverse complement.
TGTACCTGCTCTACCATAGCATATTTGCCTGCCCACACACAAACGTCTTCACTAGCACATCCTGATATCGATGTTACTCTATTAGGAAATGTTCAGGGATGTTACTCTATTAGGAAATGTTCAGGTTTAAGGAAACTACAGACTGAGCTCCCCTTAGTTCTGCTAATGCTGTCTTGAACAAATTTCATCATAAACTCTTGCATACTTTTGGGTTTTTTTTTAAATGAACTTCCCATTTCTTTAACAAAACCAAACATAATCCTGGAATATTTCTTGGAATAAAATGAAGTTCAGGACATCCAGCAGAGAACATCTAGAGGAAGTGATAATAAAGATTCAGTCCTGCTTCTACCAAGAAGCATTATGGCCCAATGAGGAGAGGAAATAAAGCCAGGCAAAGTGAAGAAAGGGATTAAATAAGGTGGCTAGAGATTAAGTGAATTCAATATAATGCCAAGACAGCCTTTCCATGAGGCTCCCTGGTGAAAGCAGTGTTAGGTAGTTTGAAAGTATAACCTTCAAGGAACAACAGCAAGAAAAACAATGAGCATTCTCCTTTAGGAATCATTTTACCCTGAGGGATAAGCCATTTTGCCGGCACAGGAAAGTGGAATCTGTATTTAGTTGTACCAACCAGAGGAAACTTAGAATATTACCTGTCAAATATTTATCTGGCTACCAGAATAAAAATAACTGAAAAGATTCACAGTCCAATTCAGATTATTAAGTTATTTTAACTTATAATGATAAGCCAAGATTTTGAAGGTGTTTCAGTAACTGTCTTCAGAGACGTTTGGTCATCCACCTTCTCCAAGTGCAATATTTTTCAGAGGTCAAAGCATAAAAAGCATCTGACCATGACGGTGAGATTCAGCTGATGAAAATATGTAGCCAGCAGCAATATGTAGCCTTCAACTTTCAGCTGGCTGTAGCACAGTGAATAGGATCAGCTAGCCAATTTTGCTGTTGGTGAAAACTGAGATATGTTTTTATGAAGCCTATCATGTGACTCTAGACATAAGCTGTAGTTGTGAAGCTGTAAGACTATTCAAGTTCTGTTATAAGAACACTTGTAAAATATTGTGCCAGCACTAGTTTTCATTTCTTAATAGCAGAACAAGGCTTGAATTAACCTGGAAGAGTCTCCTTGCAGAAAAGTTGAGTTTGCAGAGGGTTATTTTGCTGTTATTGACTAACTGAAATTCAACACAGGTTGTATTATGGTTTAGGTAACCCAGCCACACAGAATCATGAAATTACAGGGTAGTTTGGGCTGGAAGGGGCCTCAGGAGACCTCTAGCCCAACCTCATGCTCACTGCAGCTCAGCTATAAGTTCAGAACAGATTGCTCGGGGCTGTACCTACAGTGTGGGCTTCAAAACCTCCAGGGACAGAGACTGCACAGCCTGTCACGGGGAAACATTTCTTCTATCCAGTCTGAATCCCTGTGGTTTCACTGTATGTCCATTGCCTCTCAGCCTCCAGACATGTACCGCTGGGAACAGCCTGGCTCCATCTCCTTGATAAGCTCCTCATAGGTGTTGGGGGCTTCTGTGTCGTCCCCCCAAGGCCATACCCTCTCTAGGTGAACAAACCCCGGTACCTCTGCCTGTCCTCACAAGGCACATGCTCCAGCCTGACCATCGTGGTGGCCCTCCCCTGGACTCACTACGGCTTATCAGTGTGTTTCCTGTATTGGGGAGCCCCAAACTAGACGCAGTGCTTTAGATGTGGTCTAACAGCTGCTGAATAAAGGGAATAATCACTTTCCTAGATCTGCTGGCTGTGCTTCTGCTGATGCAGCCCAGGGCACCGTTAGCCTTCATTGCTGCCAGGGCTCATTGCTGGCCTGTGCTCAGCTCGCTGCCCACCAGCACTCCCAGGACCTCTTCTGCAGAGCTGCTCCCCAGCTGTCACATAAGGCACATACAGTCAAATATCACACAGGCTTCTCCGACCCAATGCTGAACACAGAGCTGAAGAGGTAACATGTTGTGGTTTAACCTGGCAGGCAGCTAAACAGCACACAGCCATTTGCTCACTCTCCACCTCCCAGTGGGGTGGGGGAGAGAATCGGGAAAAAGAAGTAAAATTCATGGATTGAGATAAAGACAGTTTAATAGGACAGAAAAGGAAGGGAAAATAATAATAATACTACTAATAATAATAATGATAAAAGACTATACAAAATAAGTGATGCACAGTGCAATTGCTCACCACCTGCCAACTGATGCCCAGCCAGTTCCCAAGCAGCGGTCACCGCCCCCCCCAGCCAACTCCCCCCAGTTTATATACTGAGCATGACATCATGTGGTTGAGTCACCATTCCTGGAAGTATTTAAAAGATGTGTAGATGCAGCA
>NW_008825108.1:4961402-4964626 GCF_000699105.1 Pygoscelis adeliae | reverse complement strand
CTGAAGTAGCCACAGTGCCTGTCACAGGGGCTGATCTCTGGATGGTATTCTTAAATAATTGTTTAACCTTAAACAAGACCTGAACCACATTCAGGAGACATAGCAATAGGAACATGCTGGTTTGAACATCCCAAGGATATTCAAAATCCTCAAGAGCTGTTGTAACTAGCCTGAAGGAGAAAAGGAAGGTGAAGGAGCGGGGGAAAGTGTGTGTCCCTGTCTCCCCCATAGATTGGTTCCCCGAGGAGAAAAGATAAAAGGTGTAATTATTAATAGTTTCAGAAAAGTGTCTCCCAAGGTACAGAGATGACGGCAATGCCAAGTACAAATACAAAAGTACAAATACAGAAGTATAAATACAAAGATTAGTCTCATGACCAATAATTTTATCATGTCATAAACCAGTAGTGTTACACAGTGCAGTAAAATGATATCCTCGATCCAGTTCCCAGAGGTGATAAACAGCACAACAGGGAACATGTACAGCAAGTAAGGTTTTACATAACACAACTTTGAGAGCAAGCACGACAACTTTGAGAGTAAATTAATCAACACTGCGACCAGTGACTATTAAACCAATATGATGAATGCTTATAACAAATTTGCCTTAATACACTCTGGTCAGATCTGCCATTATCTCAACCCTTTGTGCCCGATGTTGGGCACCAAAATAACTGTTGTGGTTTAACCTGTCAGGCAGATAAACACCACACAGCCGTTTGCTCGCTCCCCTCCCCCGCCCAGTGGCATGTGGGACAGAATCGGGAAAAAAAAGTAAAATTTGTGGGTTGAGATAATGACAGTTTAATAGGACAGAAAAGGAAGGGAAAATAATGATAAAAGACTATACAAAATAAGTGATGTACAATGCAATTGCTCACCACCTTCTGACCAAGGCCCAGCCTGAGCTCCTGAGCAGTGGCCACTGTCCCCCCTGGTCAACTCCCCCCAGTTTGTATACTGAGCATGATGTCATATGGTGTGGAATATCCCTTGGGTCAGCTGTCCTGGCTGTGCCCCTCCCAGCTTCTCACTGGCAGGGCATGGGAAGCTGAAAAGTCCTTGACTAGTGTAAGCACTGCTTAGCAACAACTGAAACATCGGTGTGTTATCAACATTATTCTCATCCTAAATCCAAAACACAGCACTGTACCAGCTGCTAGGAAGAAAATTTACTCTATCCCAACCGAAACCAGGACATGCCTGCTATTTCTTTCCTTCCTGAGCTACTGGATGAGTAGTCCTACTTGGAAGTAATGACTTGGGCAAATATTACTCTTCTAGATAATACTTAAGGAACTGGCACTGTGATATGTGGGTGAAAGGTAGAATATTATGAAGATGCTGATCTGTTTTGTACACTAAAATGTTAAGGATTAAATAAAAATATCATCACTCAAGAATGCACCACTTAGAACCCAGATCAGTGATTTTTAGACCTTTTTTCAGTTTAAAGATCCCTAATTTTTTTTCCTAGGAGTGCAGGAAACTTTGAGTAGGGAATTTAAATCCACTGACAGTGGGTTTTGTTTCCTTAGCTATCACTCGCAGAGCCCAAGTGTTGAAGGAGCACTGTTTCAAAACCAGTAGTAGATAGCTCAGCAAGCAAATACTCACCTAAGGCCAGTAAGTCAGGAAGCAGCTGGAGGTAAAGACAGAGGTGATAGATGATGTGGGCTCATGTATTTTTTTGTGTATTTCTTGACCAGTGAATTCAAATCTGAGCTGTTAAACTTAGATCTCTAGTCTTATTTATAAAGCTTGACAACGCTCTGCAGAGAATAAAATATGCTTCAGTGCTGGACACAAGTGGCAAATAAATATGGGGATGGAAATAGGATGTGCAGATGCATCTGTGCACATAATCCATTCGCAGCATTAATGGAGGGAGAAGGCAGCTATGGCTCTCTGTTGCCCCCTTGTCTATCTGAAATCTGTTCCCAGGCAGCTTTTTCTTTGTTATGGAAGATAAGCACCTAGTGAAAGGTAAAACCTGAAGGAAATGATTTCCCAAAAGTAGGGAGAGAGAAAAAAAAAACAACCCTGTTCTCAGAAAAATGATGAAACATTGGATGAAACACTGACATCTCAAAACCATGAAAAATATATTTGAATAGGATCAATGAATATATTATACCTTGCTATTTTTTTCAACTTTTTTGTCTCTAAGGTGGTTTTGCTTGGTTGCTCTAGTGAGCAATACAAAGAAAATAATTTCTTTCTGTAAGTCAAAATAGAATATTTTGTTTTACAATTGCAGAAAAGGAACATTTCAACAACTGCTAACTTCTTGCTATTGCGGGGCCCCAGGCTTTGGCACTCTCACAATTTTGAAATATTTTCCCTGCTTTGTATACCAGTCAGAAACATCTCTTAAAAACAGCACATAAGGTGATAAATCAGTAATTTCTAACCTGTGAAAAACAGAGATTTTATCAAGAAATATAACCTTACATAGGACTACATAGCACAAATATATTTACATACCCAAATAGTCCATAATCTGTTGAAAAGCACAGACCCAGAAAAATAATGCACCAAAACTATGCACTATGTTTTATTAACAGTGAAATTCAAAGTAAGCTTAAAATGTGTTTCCTTCCTAAGGCTGAGTAATCAGATTTTTTTTCCCCTTTCTCTGAGCTTAATGTCACTCACATCCCTCTTGCACTCATGTTTTCACTTCTCCAGCATCCCTAAGAGAAGAGTCCTGTTGTTGCTTGCAGTCAGATGACTCAAGCTTCAACGCAAGAACCACAATTTTCTCTGCCTTGAACTGCCTCATTGAAGGGAGACATACAGAGAGGGGGCAGATGGTTCTTCAAACTTCCCTCAAGCAAGAAACACCGTAACTGCCTCCCCTCCCCAAGAAAAAAATAACAACAAACAACACAAAGAGTATTTGCAGCACTTTTCATGATTACTGGAGCTTATCACTCTAATTCCTTATTTCAACTAAAAGTTCCTCCAGTCTTTATCACTGTGAAGACCAGGCATACAAAAAGATATAGGCTCATACTTAACATGGGTGATGTGACAGTTAGAGGATATCTTGGGCATAACGATCACAAAATGATAGAGTTTTTGATTCTTGGGGAAGAAAGGAGGGGGGTCAGCAGAACTGCTACTTTGGACTTCCGGAGGGCGGACTTTGGCCTGTTTAGGAGACTGGTTGACAGAGTCCCTTGGGAGGCAGTCCTGAAGGGCAAAGGAGTCCAGGAAGG
>NW_008825108.1:4956077-4959540 GCF_000699105.1 Pygoscelis adeliae | reverse complement strand
GGAAAAATTTCTTTACTGACAGAGTGGTTAAACATTAGAACAGGCTGCCCAGGGAAGTGGTTGAGTCACCATCCCTGGAAGTATTTAAAAGACGTGTAAATGAGGCGCTTAGGGACATGGTTTAATGGTAGACTTGGCAGTGCTAGGTTAACAGTTGGACTTGATGATCTTAAAGGTCTTTTCCAACCTGAACAATTCAATGATTCTGTGATTCTATACTGTTCTTCAAAACACAGGTTCTGCTGCCACCTAACTCTAGCAAAGCCTGGAGTCTAATAGGCAGTGAGGTGGGATTTAGATCTGCAGCTTAAGCCCTCTGCTTCTGATCTAACCACTACAGTCTCCTTTTATAGTTAAAGGAGAGAATCAGACACTTTTCAGGGCAGCTTTCATCCCATCCTAAGCCAGATATCTAAAATAGGCCAGATGAAGCATGTTTTAAACGTGTCTTTCCTTTTCCTGAGCACGCAGTGAGCCATAGGCAGCAGGGACAGGTATATTACAGCTCTTATCAAGGTACACTTGTAGTGCATTGGCCAGCTGAGCCAATGGCTTACCACTGCTTTTTCAAGGCTTTTGAAGTTCATAATAAAACAGAGCATACTCTGTTGGGATAAGGACAAAATAAGATGGGTAAATAATTGTGGCAGGATTGACTGGATCAAAAGGGAAACACCTTCCTCTGTGCTGGTCACCTGGGGCTCCCTCTATTGTCACTTTACAGCAAAACACAAAACCTAGGGCATCCGTCCACACTAAAATCCATGCCTAAAAAGAGATGAGATGAATCACACCCTAAAACCACTGGTTTCTCTCAATGGCTGTAAAAAGTTAAGTGAAATGAATCCCCCCTCCCCAAGGACAGATTGGAAACACTGCACTAGTAGCAGTAAAGGGTTTTCAGATCAAGAAGTGGAGCATCAATCTAAGAGCAGTATGGGATCCAAATTTACAAGGAGCTATTTGGTGTGAAATATGTTCACTTGAACATCCTGATAATACTGACCCCAGAAACTGAACTCAGGATTCTGAATGTATGAGGTATTAAAAGGCATAAGGTAGCTTATATTTGAACTTCAGGATGTGCTCCATAGAAAATCTTCAAAGTCGTACAGAGAAAATAATGCGAGATTTAGGATGACTTATAAGGAAAGATTATGAAACTCTAATTGCTTAATAGAAGAACTTGTACGTAAAGAGGGCATGTTAGCATGAAAACTAGTGTAGGAATTTCATACAGGAAAAAATAAACAGTTACAGGATGTTGGAAATCTTTTGGGAAAAGAAACGAGTGAGTGTACATAGTAGAATTGCTACAGACTTCCTAGGTCATCAGGTTTATTCCCCAGCCATCTTAGTCAGCTATGTCAGAGGAACATCTTAGCAAACTCATCTTAAAGCAAGGCAAATTCCCTGCCAGTTGAAAGAGCATTCCAAATCCCCACTTCTCTAATGAAGAGAAAACTTTTCTTAATTTCTACGTTAAATTTATCTATGGCCCTCATGTTCCCTGCATTTTTCTGAAACATTATTCTTTGGCTTATTTTCAAGATAAATGATGATACCTCTGATTTGACTGGGTATAGCTATCATGCCTATGGTTTCATGTGCCATTTGTTTTCTAAATTACAGACATACTGAGCATTAAAGTCCCTTTCATTTTGTCTCCATTTTGATTGCGTAGCCATTTGCATTTCCACAAATTCCTTCCCATCAGTCCTCCAAATGCTCAGCAACTGGAAACTAAGATACAGTATATATTCAGCTTCAATTCATAGCTGTGTTTTAATCCCTATCCATCAACACCATGCTGCTGGTCCATGTCATCTCTCTTCCTTTCTTTTGCTATTTGTTCAATAACCTTGAAAGATCTAACCCAGCTTGATTTTTGTCAGGCTTCATTTTCCCTGTATGTTTCCTGGCCTCTGAGAAAAAACTTGCTTTATAGTGTTACAGATAGTAATGCCTAACCATGGACCCCAGACCATCTCAGACCACAAGCCACACATTCTTCTTAAATGCTGAATATTCTAACAGAGATGGCCTTTTTAACACAATAATGGTTTCTAAAAGTGCTCAAGAAGTCTTTCCTTTGGAGAGCAAAAACTTATTTGAAATCTTAAGAATTACCACAATATTAATTATTGTCTGCTCACCCACAGACCTTGTCAAAAGAAAGAAATTTAAACCAAAAAGGCTAGATTTTGACAGGTAGAAAGAAATACATCTAATAATAAAACTGACCTAAAGCAATCATGGGATGCATTTAAGGAAAGACCTGTTGTGGAGAGGGACTAATGTTCTATGGGGTCCTGCCTGGTGAAGCAGGTAGAGCGTTATGGTCTAAGGGGTGTGCCTCACCTCTGTGTTTGAGCAGGTCAGAAAATTAATGAGAATTTTTTCACGGCTTCCATTTCATGAGGGTGAATAAATTTTCCACAAGGAAATGATGGAATAATTATTTCAGTTTTCTGAGTTTCTTTCAGTGAAGCGAGAATAATTTTGCTCCAGTCAAGTAATAGTTTCATAATTATTTCCTTGTTTTGTTTAATTTCACTTCAATTTTAACAATATACATTCTAATATAAACATTATGTCACAGTACACATACACACATGTACAGGATTTTTATTGCAACATTCCACATCAGTGAAACCAGTTTTATCTGACTGAAATGAAACTGTATATACATATTTCTGTATGAATTATTTTAAAGTTTTCTTTCCTCATACATTTTTATTGTTATCTTTGTTCCAATTGAGAATGAAAATAAGTTCAGAAATTTCAGAATTTCCCCTCTGAGACAAAGTCTGATTTTCAACCACCTCTTCACTTGCTAGTGGTCTAGAAACTACCAGCAGTTTCTCAAGCCAAAAAAATTATCAGAAGCACCATTTCAATACATGGATAGGTATTTAATCAATAAATGAATAAATTCAGGTTGTAATCAACATACAGCGCTTCCATGCAGTCCTTTCACATTCAATAGTATTTGTACAATTAATTAATACTGTTGTAACACCATAAACAAACAAACAAACAAACAAACAGATTGTAAATGGATGCTTGTATTAATTTTGCTAATTCTTTGCAAACAGCCCAAGCATTATTTAACATGATAAATATTATACTGCTTTATGTGTGTGATATCTCAGAACCAGCAACGTTGCTTGATAATTCTATCAGGATTAGTGATGGGGAAGCCTCAGCAAAATTTTGAGTCTCAGTTCAGGTGCTTATTCAAAGTAGGTTTCACCTCCCTCCCAGTGCTGAGGGAGCTGGTGGAGGAGCGTGCCAAGCCACTCTCCATCATTTATCAGCAGTCCTGGTTAACGGGGGACGTCCTGGACGACTGGAGGCTTGCCAATGTGACGCCCGTCTACAAGAAGGGTCAGAAGGAGGATCCAGGGAACTACAGGCCTGTCAGCCTGACCTCGGTGCCGGGGAAGATTATGGAGCGGTT
>NW_008825108.1:4955527-4955772 GCF_000699105.1 Pygoscelis adeliae | reverse complement strand
CCGGTCATGAGCGGTGTTGCCCAGGGCTCAGTTTTGGGGCCAGTCTTGTTCAATATCTTTATCAATAATCTGGATGAGGGGATCGAGTGCACCCTCAGTAAGTTTGCAGACGACACCAAGTTGGGTGGGAGTGTTGATCTGCTCGAGGGTAGGAAGGCTCTGCAGAGGGACCTGGACAGGCTGGATCGATGGGCCGAGGCCAACTGTATGAGATTCAACAAGGCCAAGTGCCGGGTCCTGCACTT
>NW_008825108.1:4942748-4954635 GCF_000699105.1 Pygoscelis adeliae | reverse complement strand
ATAGTTTAGTGGGCATGGTGGTGTTGGGTTGACGGTTGGACTCGATGATCTTAGAGGTCTTTTCCATCCTTAATGATTCTATGATTCTATGATCTTCTCTCAGTGTATCTCTCTGTGTGTGTACGGAAGTTAGGCTTGAAATCACGCAGCTCCTCTTCTTATTTCTGAGAAATAGGAAAACAAGTCAGAAACATCCTCAAGACTGCCTCTTTTTCATTCCTTTATATTTTGAGTTAACTAAATCAAAACCAAAGGTCTTATTTCCCTTGGCTTAAGAAGAGGAAGGTACAACGGAAATAAATTTGAACAGGAACACATTACTGCCCAACACAAAGGTTCATGCTCATCTGGAATAGTATATCACCACTGGTAACCCATTTTAAATATGAGATACAAGAGGAAAATGAGGTTTGGAGAAAGAAGATTACAGGGGCTTAGGCACAGAAGAGAATAAAAAGTGGGCTTTGCTTTTCTCTGAAAATCAAATACAAACACCTAATGAATGACACACAGAAGATTTTTAAAATTTAGAACTGATACAAATGTCTTGATAAAAATAGACTGCGGGACTGAGTGGTCTTTGGGGCTCAATTCCATGCATAAGCACCTGGACCACCCGAGGCACCCCAGGGCTTCTGAGGCATGCATACAAGGCTGGCAGATATGACCAAGCACCTAGGGGTGGTCCAGGCCCTTCTGGGGAAGCAGCTGGCGGCCAGGCAGAATACCTAAGGGTGTCTTCGATGGTACCAGAGGCCTGTGTTTAGGTAACGTGGTCCAGCCCTGGCTCTGATCTAGGACAATCTGGATCAAGGACAGTTCTTCCTTACCTTCCATCTATACAGATTTGTCTTCTGGCCAGCTATTATGACCTAATGCTGTTCCCACAAAATCATCTAGAGCCATATAATTCTGAAAGACACTCAAGTGCTTTTCAGGTGAACAAATATATTTTAGCTGCTCGCATCCCTTGATTCATGTGTCTGCCCCTGAACACCATCATAAGCAACCATACCCTGTGTCCTCTGTTTTATACAGGTATTTGCTAGGCAAAACTCAATTAGCCCTATAACAAAGCTGTAAGTTAGATATGATTTTTGTAATTAAACTAGTGGGTTGATACCTATTATCATTCTTCCTGTATATGATTCCATTGCATTACCTGTGTCATTCTTTAATGGTTTCAATAAATTAGAAAAGTCTGGAAGTTCTTTGAATGATATATGTTTCAATAAGACAAAATGAGATTAGGGAGTTACGATTAGATCATTTTCCTAGTTTTATTGTTTGAACTTCTTGATAAAGAATTGTTGCCTATATGGTTTGATACTGATCTGACATAATGACCACAATTAATATTGTATTAAGAATGTTGAATTTATGAGCTACAAAATCAGGTTCATTCCCAGTTACCAGCTGTGGTGACAAACCATGCTGACTGAGCATTTCTTAGGGTGTTTCAACAGAACATTGAATAAATACATCATTCTTCATATACCAACTCTGACTATTTCGAATGATCATGTATAGCTGCCAGCACACGTCCTTCAAAAGAAAAAGATCAACAAAACTCTAGTAAAATACTTGCACCATTTTAATACGATGAGACTAGGTCTGTTCTGTCCTACTGTTGAAATCTGACATTGAAGTAGCTTTTGTTCATTTTTCTCTGACACAATTTAGACTGTCATCAGAAGTAACTTTGGTCAATTTTTACACATGCTCTACATGGATATATCAAAAGTGAAAATAATTTGACAGCTGTAAGCATTTGAACTCTTCTGGAAATTCTCCATCACCTGAAAGGCTAGAAAACTACCAAACTAGATCTTCCTTCTATTTCCTAATGTAACCTTAGGTCGCAACACTGAACCGAATTAATAGTTTCTTAGAAACCTTGAAATATCAAAATTCATCAGAGGTACAAAATATGCCAGTTGTTAAAATCTCTATAGAACACAGAACCAGAAATTATTTCTCCTTCTCTCCTTCTCTTTCTCTGCAAGTGTAATGTGGGTTGTGCCTCTTCCTGGACCATGCAATGATGAATCGGAAACCTCAAGAAACAAGGGTAGTTGTAATTAAACATTATTAAATACTTTCATTAAATGAAGCACCTAAATCAGAACACGTGTGCTTGAAACATGAATACTTTAGAACTAATAATGCTTGAAAAAAGTGCTGATGTGCTTGTGAGATTGGGACATATCTTTATGGACTCTAAACCAATTTTTTTTCTTTATATTTTGGAGAAGGTGAAAAACATACTTCTTAAATAAAGTAAGTATCTTTGCATATTAAACATCAACCTGATTTTAATGAAATTACCTTTCAACTTCAAGCCTCATTGTGGTCTGTTTTTAAATGAAAAAGAATATGTTAAATGGCCTGCAAGACTGACTGCCACCATAATCTTTTAACTGTGTACCAGCCATACATTATATAAGCTCCAGAAGCAGTGTTTCGCAATAGCATATTTATGTGCTAGCAGAGCTTTACCACTGAAAGAGAGAGTACTTCACATGAACATCAAATTGAATTGTCTTCCTTCATATGTTAGGTATTGCAGCACACTATACAGTCAGTGTACTTGAGGTACAATTTCCCTCTTCTAAATTTAGACAATGGCAATCAAATAAATATTATGATGAATGCAGTGGAATGGCTTCTCTAGCTGGATTCCTGAGTGTTTGGGACAAAATGAAAGGACAAACCAGTCAGAGGAAGAGCCTCAGAGACATTGCATCTGCGACAGCTGAAGGCTTACCAGGCAGGTTTTTGAAAAGAGGTGGCCTTGACCTTCTCTGAGTCTCCTGTCAAAATAACTGATTGGTTTTCATATAGACTGTCCATCACATTTAACCCAGCAGGATGCAGTAGAGTCCAAGGTAGGGAGCCAGTTGGAACAAATATGCAGTACAGAAAAAGAGAGCATGAAATTGAGGGGTTTAGGGCAGCAATCTAACACTCAGCAATTCCCAGGAAACTCTTATCTCCGCAAGCTGTGAAGAATTTAGTTTCTCATTTGTTTCAGCCTTCCAAAGACATCTTGTTGGCAGGAAGAGTTTCAGGATGAGGCTGCCAGGTCCATATCAGTAGTGGATAGTTTTCAACTGTGAACAGTACAGTACAGTATAATACAACAACTTGTGACCGCACAGACTCTCTTTCACCAAAGACTTGTAGTGACCCAGAAGATTTTCTGTTAGATCAGTTTGGACTTCCTTTTCCCTCTTGTCCCAGAAGTAAGTGGAACAGCTGCAGTAAAGGCAGAATTTTGCTCACTCAGCTTGTTGTGAACACTTTTTTGGCACAGTTTGTTGTTTTGTCTGTTCTTATTTGCCAAATTAAAAGTGTTTTGAAACTGTTATACTCTTTATGTTATTCTGCAACTTTGGACACTTGGTTTTTGTAACGCTCTACAAAAAGAAAATGTCTGCGGGCGTGAAGAGACTATAACATAACTTCCAGATTCTCTATAGCATTGGTCTGGCCTGGTCTCATACAAACAAATGTCACATTATTAAAAGACAATTTTAAATCACTAATATTGTAATTCATACAGACCTTACAAAGAAATCTGTGATTAACACACTAAAAAACACTTGTTTTCTTGAGAAGTAGAGGTCATTCTGAGAAGCATAAAAAACCAGCTGTATGTATACAGTTTTACTTTTTTCATATATTCCTTTGTTACCTTCAAATAAAAGCATGTAACAGTCCTTACTATGTGTTTTATATACATCGTATAGCATAACAAAGGAATTACTGTACAGAATCATTTTCACAATTCCCACACAGCCTTCTGTATATTTACGCTAATCTCTGTAGTTAAAGACCCCTCATACATTCATGAAATGTATGACAAGCGAAACTCAGCCTGCCATGTCAGACCAAAGGCGAGGCAGCTTGCCTGGACCTGTGAAAATAACACACATTCACACCGCACTTCCACGACCAATCCTTTTGCCTTCAGTTATTCAAAAGATGTTAATAGCCATAAAGCATGCTTTCTGATCTCGGAAAGCGTCCTTCTTTTGGATTATGGCAAGGGCATGTGCAAATGTGGCTCATTTGTGTCACTTTCCTTTACTGACAGTTCTCTACCCTTTGCCAAAGGAAAGGCAAACAACATTTCCAAAGGTTTCTAACTCATTGGGTCATCTAGAAACACAAAGCTGTGGAATGAAGTTAAACAAATTGGGGCATACCATTCATGGTGACCCCACACTGGTGCCCCTGTGTGCCCCTGACATCACTGCTCTGGCTGTTCCCAAACATCTGAATCCCTAAAACTGCTCTCAGGGTTTGCTTTACTGTTGCGTGTCCATTAGAAAGGGTTGAGTAAGGTCCAGGTAATCCACTCTGTGAATTCACAGTGCCCTACAATTCCCATAATTTTCAAGCTACTCAGATGTTTGAATAAAATCTTACAGTCTGCATCGTCACCACCTCCTCGGTAACTGCATAATGCGAGACACTATTTCAGCACTGTGGTTCTCTCTATCAGGAAGAACAAACAAACCTTAATTCCTAGGGTGAAGTGCTTATGATTACTAAACTCACCAGAAAGATACCTCAGGGCCTCAGAAGCTCATTATCTCAGTCTAACAGGACAGTTACCCCAGATCACTACAGTCTTTTCCTACTCTAAAGAGAGTTGCATTTTAGGAAACGATTGTTGCATAAAGAACGTATTTAAAAGATGTGCCAATACATTGCTAAGGAGCTCCAAAAACAACATCATGCAATCAGATGGGATAGAGAATATTAAAGACCAAAAGCCTTCAGATTACAGAGTCAATACGATAATATCAGAACTGAAGCAGACAGAAATTCAGATTCAAATTAAAGGCCCTTTTGGATAAAATGTTCAAAACCAAATAGTCTAACTGCTGTCTCAATATGTTTGACATGCACAGACATACAGAAAACCAAACACATATTGTATGTTGCATTACACACATAAAATAGAAAACCTTGTTTCCAAATGTCTCTTCCTTTTTTTTCTGCAGTAACTGTGACCCTTCCACTCTAAATCCAAGCAGGATCTGTGCTAGAGGTATGAATCAAGGGTAGTCTAAGGGGATGTAAATAAGTTGCTTAGAACCCAGTATCACAAAATTATCAATTTCTGAAACTTGTTAAAAGACCCAAGGGTGAGTACAAAGGACAACAGGTTATAAGATAAATTTGTCAGTCCTTTGTAAAGCACATAAAATGCTGTCCTGAAATGCATCACAGAAGACATCTTTAGTATCTGAAATGAAAAATTTATGGAATGAGTGGGTGAATGAATGCTGCAGTTCACTGCCAGCCACTCAGATATGATGGTGATAAAGGTCCTGTAAGTGTCAAGGCAGATTCTTAGCACTTAACTGTGGGGATAATTCAAATTTGGGGAAGAGGTGTGGGCCAGTTCCTTTATTCCAAAGTGAATGGCTTACTTCTAATTGAAAGCAACACTAATTAAGATAAAGGGCAGGACATCAGCACTCAGTATTAACATTATGAGCTGCACCAGCAATATGCTTTACCTCTTATATGAGATAGTTATTTATGGTGTCTGTGGTGCAGCAGAGCTCTCCTTTGCATATACATCAGATATCAGGCTCCAACATACACATCTTCAGTGAGGGAATTAAAGAAGAAAGTATCAGCTGGGGAGTGGTCTATGTGCAGTGGAAACAAACTGACCAGAAAACAACCAGGGAGGTTTATCTGCCATGCATGAAACTAAACACTCCTTTCCTCATGTCTCAAGCTTCCAGTTTCGTATAGATTTCACAGGTTATGTCTAAATGGAGAGGGTGGCACCTAACACCACCAGTCCATGGCGAGATCCAAGCATGCCTCGGCCTTGCTCATGTTTGCACAAGAAAACCCAGGTAGGTGAGCTAGGCAGCCACAGTAGCTTTCAGTCAGAGCCCTGGTGTGGGCGAGATGGTGGAAGTGGCCGGGGAGCACTGCAGCAGTCACTCACAAGTCACCTGAGACAACTGGGGTTTATCTGGTCTATTGTCCAATTGAAACTTAGGAGTGGAAAAGTTTCTAAGCCTCTAGAGATCAGACATTATATTTTGAAGTATAAAGGCTGACAGCTTTTATTACGACCAATAGGCTTTCTAGTGCTTGCTAGTATAGCTCAGCTTTTTTCATATATTTGGCTGGCTAAGTGAGACATAGCCCGGCACAATCAATGTAGTGCTCCTGCAAAACAAGCAGTTCATTGCTTCTAAACCTTATTAACAAAGATCTTACCTCTCACTTAACCACATACAACAGCAACCATAGTGTAACATTTCCACAAAAGAAAATTAACTTAAAAGCTATGCTAATCATAAGTAAAGTATTTTAACTTGATTGAATATCTTTTCCTAGTAACAGGGCGTCCTGCTGGTGTCCCAGATTGTGTCCCAAATGCTATTTCTTTTTCCCCTCTTTCAATCTGAAAGATGTTTCACCCATCTCCACTTGAAAGCTATTCTCTCTTCCCTTATGTTCCCATCTACTTCTGTAGCTCTGTGTCTTATTCAGTAATAGCGAACAAACTTTAGAGTTGTTCTCAGATAAGGTTCTTGGAAGATAATAAAGCAAACAAGAAACTGTGCATAATGATGCAGGTTGCATTAAT
The DNA here is from genome assembly GCF_000699105.1 of Pygoscelis adeliae. Classification (NCBI taxonomy): domain Eukaryota; kingdom Metazoa; phylum Chordata; class Aves; order Sphenisciformes; family Spheniscidae; genus Pygoscelis; species Pygoscelis adeliae. The sequence goes on along the minus strand of NW_008825108.1, from coordinate 4,948,001 downwards.
ATGCCCTTTGAGAACAATCATCTCAACAAAGATGATTTTTCAAATTCCAGGAGCACCAGAGGCAAAGCCAGGTGAAAATTATTATTAAGAATTCTGTTGTTCTTAATCCCATCTCTGACCTGAGATGGGGTTTCACAACAGTTAGACAAGCCACGTGAACTTGCTTCCTCAGCTCCTTCACCACAAGGCAGGAAAACCTGAATCTTCTGTGATTTTTTTTCTGCATTTTCTGTCCCGGTTATAAGCTGCAACCAGAAATTAAGACAGACCAGGTCTCCTCCCCGCTGTGATCAGTTCTAGATGTCTCTCCCAGCACTATTCTAGTTGTATCTCAATTCCTGAAGCTACATCTACGCTCTTGCAAAATTACGCTGTTGTTACCTTCAGAGCTAATGTGTACTTTTATAATACCTGTTTTATAGAAGAGTAAGTAGTTAATGTTTCAAAACACATTGAAAGTAAGGTAAGCATAGGTAATCAAAACTAGTATGTTTTACTGTCATGATTCTATTCTCATATACTTTTTTTGAAATCCTTTTCTGATCAGTGACCACCCAGATGGAGACACAGCTTTTTTTTTTCTCTTCAGATAGAGCCAATGACATAGTCATTAATTTCTGACTAATGACATAGGAGACTATCTCAGGGGAGGAGGTGATAACATCACAAAATTTGAATAAGTAACCTCAAAGATTAATGAGGACAACTGAAATAATTGGTCTTGCCTAATGAATTGCTGAATAAGAAAGAAAATGTACAAAATAGCCCTCAAGATTTACACGAGATCTGGACTGAATGGAAACATTTCCATTGACTTGAACACATTTTGTATTTGGCCAATTTGCTACTATTTGCTTTTAGCAAAATAATACAACATGGCAGTGATTCCTGTGGGATTTTCCTTTTCATACCTTCCACAAATGTCCTAACAAACAGCTCTGCAAAGCTGTTCAGTGATGATATTATGCCTGTCTGAATTAGATGACCTTACCGTCTCTATTTCTCACTCATTAAAGCACTCTCAGATAACTCAGTATGTAATACTACTGTGAGCTGAATACACTCAGAAATATACTTTTTGTCTCTTGTGGAATGAATTCTAATTGGTAAGAAAAATTTAAATTTCAGGATTGCAATATTTTGCCAATCAAGAGGAGAGCTAATTTCTCCTATCAATTGTATCTGATTGTGTCTCTCAGCTGAAACGAGGAAAGAAGTCATTCTGAACATTTTGATAATAAGTAATATCAATCAAGGAGGAATAATTACAAAGAAATAGAAGGAAATTAGCATTGCCTCCTGACATCACTGAAGTGAGAAATGAGTACATAGGAAAGGGTGCGCAACAGGTATGAGGAATGTATTTGAGTGGAACGCGAGTGTACTTGGAATGTAAAGCGAAACAAGAGTTCAGGGGAAAATTTTAAGAAATAAAGGGTTTTTTTCCAATCTAAATCTGCTTCATTGCTGGACAAGCTGAGTGGTTACCCAGAAAAGAGGAGGCATCATATGATTTTAGAAGAAATTACATTTAATTTTGACATTTTTTTGCAGTGGAACTTTGTTGGCTTTAGCATTTGCCTTCTGTTTCTCAGTATGGCTGGTGTGAAGCTTAAAAATCTGTGCCTTATTTCAAAGATTGTTAGACAATTTAAAGATTTTAAAGTCAGGTGAAACGCTATTGTACTCCCAGTTAATAATAAATAACTTCCACAGCTCTACCTATGACATGACTACCTATTCAAATCATCTATCTAACATTAGCAGGTTATTGATGTGTTGGTAGAAAGGACGCAAGAGGAATAATCCTGGGCCCACTGAAGTCAATACATATTTTAGCACTGACATCCGTGGAATCATTTCTGCAGACTGAGACTAGAGTGTGGAGACTTTGGTCTGACTTACTTCTTAAAATCAGAGCTGGTGCTAAGATACTAGAGTTGCTTCTCCAAAAAATATCTTGGGCTATCCTGCAAAATGTTACATTTTAGCAGATTAATGAATTTCAGCGGTAATTGCAAATACATTTTGTTCACCATCAAGTTCCACTTCTTTGAGAAAGCAAACGCCTCCCTCATATAAGATGCATGTCACACCTTCTATAACAAAATGCCTGTGCTGATTTTTCTAAAGAGACTGGGAAAGGTAGGATTTGAAATCCCCAGATAGATGGAAATGGAAGAAAAGTAGCTATCTTCCAGGAAAACTGTTAACAGCAAATCTGCATGAGCAGATTAAATGAATTAGGATAAGAGCCTTACTTGATGTAACTAACTACTTTGATTTACACCATCTAAAGCATATAACCTCAAATTTTAGTCAACAGGATTTGAGCTGGTGATTTCTCAGAAAATGTTATACACCTCTTTTTAAATTTTTATGCACCCGTTTAAAAAGTACTATACTACATATAAAATAACATAAAAAATAGATAAATGACACCATCATTGTCAGAAAGAAATTCAGACAAGTACAGAAGGTAAAAACCACAGATAAATTACAGGGATCAGATCAATTTTCTGCATACTAAAAATAGTTTTCAAAACCAGAATCTATCTCTACTGAAACACTTAGTAAATAAGTTTTTTTGAAAGACTACTGCTGTTAAAAATTTCAAACCAATAACTCTGTTTCAATCATTTTAGGGAATTTTAAAAATAATTATAACTAATAAAATTTGTCTTGTGGAATTAAGGAAGGGGAGCTTCTTGGGTTAATGCTTTCTGAAGTCTGTGACTTCAGAACCTTAGAGATGAATTTACAAAGCATTTAAAAATAGGACTTATAAAAGCGCTGAATAGATCAGACAACCACACTTCAATCAACATTCACTGAAATAAGGTTCCATTAACTTCAGAAAAAAAGCTCCTAGATCAATTAAGTATTTTTTGAAAATAGTACATTTTTCCTCATCAGCAGTTAAAAGCTTGACAGGATAAAATATTACTGTGTGCATCTTCCCTTATCTTGTCACAATCTTCTTCCAGAAACTATGACCTTCAATCCCATAATGGCATCTATTTACATGGCCCCAAGCCACACTTATAGCCTAAACTGTAAGCTGTAGGTCCAGGATAATAATATTTCATTTTCCCTGATGGTTCAGTTTCCTTCAAAAAAAGGAAAAAAACAAATTTCTTAAGTGTCATTGCTTAATGCAGATAAAGGTACTACTAGATTTGGAATAAACAGTCAAACAAGACCTTAATAAAAATATTATTTGCAAAGTCGCTTATGTTAGAAATAGTGTAGATTTTTCAGCGTATTCAGCAGAGACAGAAAAAAATCTGCCTAATTACTTTCTCTCCTTCTTTTAGTTAGAAAAAGATTAAAGAAATAAGTGAAGCAATGTCACTAGCAAACAACTAGTTTGGCACAACTAGTGTTTTAAATATGCATCCAAATATAACTAAAAGATGTGAGACACATTAGACAATCAAAAAGCAACAATCAGACTACTTGGGTACTGGTAAACATTCTAATTTCACAGAAATATATAATTTGTTACAAAAGACAGTATTGTTTAACAGTTAAAAGATTTTTTTTCTAAAAAATAACTATGCAGGATTATCTCTCCCTCTTTCAGATAATCAGGAAATCACCAAATGGGTATAAAAATACATTAATCCAAGATACAGAATTGAATATTAAAGCAACTCACTATTTAAAGTCATTTGAATCCATGTGAAGAGTTAGTAATATGCTAACACAGATTACTCTCTGTATCCACCTGATCACCATTGCCCATCCACTTTTCACTTTTTAAAGTACTAGCTCACTTTACCTTGACAACTCCATTTGTTTCCTATGTGATTAATAGAATATTAACTTGAGATAACTGAATTCTGTAATTAACATTCCAGACCTCTGTGCTAACATGAACTTGAAATTTAGGAGAAAACAAGTTTTTTCTCTCTGGTAATCAATTCTTCTGGCAAATGATAGTCCAAAAGTGAAGAAAGAGAAAATAAATTAAAAAATAAATAAAAAAAAAAGAAAGGCTGAAAGGAAGTGTAGAAATATTGGAAATCCTAGCTCTTACTCTGCATAAACTTATTTGTCTTTATTAAAAGCTATGATGTTCTTCAGATTAGTCCTACTTATTTCACATTATCTTTAAATCTCCACAGAAACAAAGTTCATTTAGGTTTGATAATTTGAGGGTTTTCCTAAATCTAGAAAAGTATCTTTATCTTCTACCATATTTTTTTCATAGAAGAAGGAAAGCATTTTAACGGACATTTTACTGTATAAGATAAATAAACAAAAATATTCAGTTTTGCATTAACTGCTAAAATATTGAGATAAAAATAATATTAGTAAAAAAAGTAGTCTTTAAATAGAAAGATTACTTTTCTGTATTTTCTTATAATGGGAAAAACATTAGATAATTTGGGAAGCCCTGTTTTCTGTCAATGTAATATTAATCCCCCCAAAATTCATTATTCATTTTTGTTAGCCACAATATTCTGCATAAAATAGAATTCATTATCTTCCTAGATAATCCACTTTTTGTTTTTGTTTGGTGTTTTTAGGACTTTATCCTTGCTTTACTTAAACTGTTTAAAATCCTTTACTACTGCCATAAAAAAATATATGTGCAAACATTTGAATTGCATGATTGTTAAGTCTTGAACAGAGATACTCATTCAGCCCACAGAATGGTAATATGCAACTCCTCCACGATGAGGAGTACAAGATTCCGATGCAATCATGTATTCATTTGTGCAGATACTATCTGATTTTGCAGCCTGGTGACTCATACAAGCAAAAGGGCTGCCTGTAGCTCAGCTATTCAACCATTAACATCTCAGCAGAGATGAGAAGTCCCTCCCATACCCCCACCCGTTTGGGTGAGGAATTGGTTAGATGGTCGCATCCAGAGGGTAGTGGTCAACAACTCAATGTCCAGATGGAGATTGGTGACGAGTGGCATCCTGCAGGGGTCCGTATTGGGACCGGTACTGTTTAATATCTTCATCAATGACATAGACAGTGGGATCGAGTGCACCCTCAGCAAGTTTGCAGATGACACCAAGCTGAGTGGTGCAGTCAACATGCCAGAGGGACGGGATGCCATCGAGAGGGACCTGGACAAGCTCGAGAATGGGGTCCATGTGAACCTCATGAGGTTCAACAAGGCCAAGTGCAGGGTCCTGCACCTGGGCTGGGGCAACCCCCAGTATCAATACAGGCTGGGGGTTGAAGGGATGATGCTGAGAAGGACTTGGGGGTCCTGGTGGGGGAAAAGGG
>NW_008825108.1:4934248-4942368 GCF_000699105.1 Pygoscelis adeliae | reverse complement strand
TGTTGCGACAGGACAAGGGGGAATGGCTTTAAACTAGAGGGGGGTAGATTTAGAGTAGATAGAAGGAAGAAATTTTTTATGCTGAGGATGGTGAAACACTGGCACAGGTTGCCCATAGAAGTGGTGGATGCCCCATGCCTGGAAACATTCAAGGTAAGGTTGGACAGGGCTCTGAGCCACCTGCTCTAATTGAAGATGTCCCTGCCCATGGCAGGGGGGTTGGACTAGATGGCCTTTAAAGGTCCCTTCCAGCCCAAACTATTCTACGATTCTATACCTTCAGTGAGGTCTCCTACAGCACTCTGCAGTATCGTGCTCCTGTACTACACACAGGAACTTGCTGAGCTTCAGCCAGCAAAGACAATGAAAGCAAATCGTTAGCCTGCAGACCCTGTGACCCTCAGCCCCCATCTTCAACCAAAGCATCAGCTCATCCAGTTCTTGATAATACCACCTAATGGGATTACTCCATTTAAATAGCGGTGGTGCAGACTTTCAGACCCCATAACAGCATTGCTGTTTTGGAGGAAGATTATTTCTGTCTTGGGAGCTCTTGCACCACAGTCTCTGGATCCCCCAGCCTCTGTGGAAATGCAGGTTACTGTTCAGCGGCCAAGGAGTATTTCCTGGTCCCACCACCTCTTCCTTGTGATCCTTTGTCAAGATGATAAGATACTCAAATGCTTCCAGAGGAGGGCAACAAAGGTGGTGAAAAGGCTGGAAGGCATGTCCTTTGAGGAGTGGCTGAGGACTTTGGGCTTGTCTAGTTTGGAGAAAAGGAGGCTGAGGGGTGACCTTATTGCTCTCTACAGCTTCCTGAGGAGGGGAAACGGAGAGGGAGGTGCTGATCTCCCTGGTATCCAGGGATAGGATGCATGGGAATGGTTCAAAGCTGCAGCAGGGGAGGTTTAGACTGAACATTAGGAAGCATTTCTTTACTGAGAGGGTGGTCAAACACTGGAACAGGCTTCCTAGAGAGGTGGTCGATGCCCCAAGCCTGTCAGTATTTAAGAGGCATTTGGACAATGCCCTTAATAACATGTTTTAACTTGTGGTGAGCCCTGAAGAGGTCAGGCAGTTGGCCTAGATGATCATTGTATGTCCCTTCCAACTTAACTCTTCTCTTGTCTTAAACCATAAAATGAAAATTCTCAAAAAATCCCTAAAAGGCTTTTAAATCACAGAAGGAAAGTAAATGGGAAATGATTATCAAAAATTATGTTGCCGGAGTCATTATTAGCCAGAGGTGTCATTGTGTGTAGGATTAAGGTAGCTAGCTAGTCCCTACAGCTAGCTACTGTCCCTTTTTACCAGGTGTGACACGTCCACACACACAGCAAAGGGACCATCCGTAGCACTTCAGCACTGCCCCATGCAAATCAAAGTTGCACTTTGTTCTGTGAGACAGAAATTTTACCTTCCTCTCCAGGTCTGAAGAGGGTTTGTTGCCTTCCTATCTGCAAGTACTGACTGACATGGAAAGTCCAGGCAGGGCACTCCACTGGCCCAACACAAAAGAGCTGTTTACACAGAAGGCAAGTCTCCTGCTCCTTCAAAACCCTTAAACAAGGACCTGTTATAACCTGGCTCCCTGGCTTGTAATTATTGAAAATATTCATCTCTAGAAATACCAGAATGATTGGCAAAGGAACAGGTTTCCTTTCTTCTCTCTTGGCAACTAAAATTCCTTTCCAAACATAAATACACACCTGAGTCTTAGTCTATAAAAAACAGATGTGCCAAATGGAGAGATATTACTCAGGCTGCTTTATCAAACTGCCATTTGCCCGTGCGTTATTGTGGCTGTGGGTAACATTCTCACTTTGGGATCGAAAGAATGTGAGTTCAGTCCCAGAGTGTTATTCAATTAAAATACAGAAATCTTGCCAATATTTACATCTCTAAATTAACACACGTCACAGACTAACCAGCACTAATACAAACCCAAACACCTATGGAAGACGTCATTGAGCACATAATGACCAGGACACTACCTTGAATAAAATTGCTACAGCACAAATGAGCAATTCACAGCTGTATAAAGACCTCTGATATTCAGAGAAAGGAAATCACTGGTTCACAAATTACCATGACTCTGTTATTGCTAGAGAGCTAAAATTATTGTGCTCATCCACTTCAGTTACAAGTAAAGTTAACAATGTGGCTCATTAAAAGACAACAACAAAAAATGTTAGAGCTAACAAAATTTTGACTGATAACTTTTGCATTTCACCCAAAGAGATTGTGATTGAGGGTATTTTGGGCTGATTAACCAGACATGTTACTGGGCAGACACACAAGGGGAAGGAGGGAGTAATTGTTCCCCCTCACCTTACCCAGTGATTAGAAAAACCATTAAGTCCCTTAGCATGCACTTGGATATGCCTACAGACATACATCCTTAAGCCCATGTTCTAAGAGGATCCATGAGGTTCTTGCTAGCCCCCAGACTTTCTTCACTGTAAGGTATTCCAGCAAAATATCTTAACAACCCTACAGGGCTCATCTTTACAACAAGCTGTAGCCATGTGCCTGCTTAGGTGCAACTTTCTACAGAAGCGAGGGTATCTCTGAATTTTGATTCCAGTCATATAAAACAGATATATACAACCCCCAATGTTCCAGTCCCTGGAGATGTTTGAAAAATTGCATCTGAAGAATTCGGAGGCTGCGCTTACTTTTGTGTGTATATAAAGATATATAGATACATACGCATGCCAAAATGAAAATAATTATTTGCAACTATTTTTATCCATCTTTATTTGCAAAAATAATTTTTCCAAGTTTTTAGCTTTGTGTTAGAGAACATGACTCCTGCTGAGCTTTCTTTAATTCTGAATAAAGGTAGAGCAGTCCATCCTTTGGATCCTGTAGACCAGCGCCCAGTCTAGTTTACAGGTGCTGGTGCAAACAAGGACTCTCATAGTATCCAAATCTACCACGACTGCCTGACAGCGCAGAGGTGTTGACCAGCATCCTCAGAGGACATCACTGGGATGATGGGAATGTACTGTAACAAGGGCAGGAGGCAATGGACAGAGCTGTTCAGTCACTAGTGCAATGGTCCCATATGGGTTCTTCCAGAAAAGGACAGGAACAATTTTTCTGTGCTCATGCTCAGCATGAAGACAAAAGAGACTTTCTGTTGGTTTTGGGTTTTGGGGGTTTTTTTGAGGTGGGATTGGTTGGTTGGTTGTTGGGTTTTTTTTAATGAAAAACATTCCAAATTATCCAATTGTCTGAAAAATATGGTGTTTGTCCTAATGTCTACTGCATTTTCTGCAGCTACTTGACCCGTATCTGCTGGATCTCTGACGAATGCTGCCTTGTTGGAGGATGCATGTCCTCCCCCTCTTACTTCCCTGGTTTTACTCCCAGCTTTGATGAGAGATTTCCTCCTCACTCTGCTAGACCACCAATACCTTTCTGCTAACAGCTAGGTTTCAGTGATAAAGTTTTGCAGCTTAATATAAACAGCAGTTAAAAAAATTCTCAATTATCTTTGGTATGTGCCACAGCTGCCAGAATCACCCAGAGAGCCACAGCCCCAGAAAGCTGTCCCTTGAGGAACAAAGGATCCTGACTGCCTCCGTTATGCCCTGTCACCGCTGTACTGTGCAGGACATGTGTCTTTGAAGGTCCACTCACTCATGGGACACTTGGGGAGGAACTGTGCTTAGCAGAGCACCAATCTTCCCTATGGGCCCCACACTCATCGTGTGTGGGAACAGCAACAATGACAACTCCCTTGATGGTGTTAGCAGGAGGTGGGAAAGAAGATCATGGTGAGAGAAACAAAAAAAAGGGATGCAGCGTGATGAATTGAATGGCCGTCCCCTTTCCTTTGTGTGTGTAAAAAGCCTGCGTGCCACTGGCGAGGGGAAACATTGTGTACAGACAGCTTCACCAACAGGTTATGTTATAATTACATATCGGAACGGTGACATCATCAACCAGCCAACACCAGCTGCTAATTATGGTGTCAATGGAGTCCCTCTGCAGGTATTTACAGCCTGCTTCTTCACAGGCACCATATCCATGAATTATTCATTATACAGCCACCTCTGTTTGATTAGTCAAAATGCTCTCACAAAGTACAAACCTAAACTTAAAAATGGATTTTGCTAGACCTCATTTAAGCTGTCATATAAATCTACCTTTTCTATTTATGAATAAGCAACCCATCAGTTTATCTTTTCTTTTCATCATGTACAAAGCAAAGAAATTGGCATAGGAATGGTTTTCTTTCCTGTTACTTTTCTGTCTTTGCAAGCTAGTCTCTGAAAAAAATAAAAACCTTCAAAATGGATACATCTTTTGTGCTTCTCAAATACTATCTGCCTGCAGAATAAAGATTTTCTGATTTATTATAGAAACTTATTGACACAAGGTAAGAGAAAAGAAAATAATGAGAGACATTTGTATGCTTTGGTAAAGTCAATTTAATTAGCATGTGAACCACACAGATAAGTATCATCACTTCCTAATGTACTCAATCTGGACACAAATCAAACCAAACAAGGCAAGCTTTTCAAGCAAAACCATTTGTCACAAAGTGAATTAAAAAAAACCCCAACAAACCAATGCCAACTACATCAAACTCAGCCCACTCTATTATTGCTCATTACAGCCATTGGTAAGGACAAATGAAACCATTCAGTTTAATCGGCCTCTCACAAAAAAGTACTGATTCTTGTAACCACACTGAACAAATCATGTAATTTACATTACTATCCTGAATACAAAACATGTAAAAACTTTACAAATTCTAAGCCATAAATTCATTTGCTTCTTTTTATTTATTCTATCCATGTATACAAGAAAGAAGAAATTATTTTCCCTAGCATAGAAAGCCACGTCATCATTTCTTTTTATCAGGCCTCTCTCCACAAACCTGTCTACTTTTACTCTGTAAGATCCTCAGGGAAGAGACAATCTTTTGTTATGCATCCAGACATGGCCCAGGATTTAACTGAATAATAATATATTTTATTGAAAATTACATCTTTTTTTGGGCTGAAAAAAGTAAAAAATATGATTTAAAAATATGCTAAAATTTACATAATAAATATTTAATTACAATATTTTTCAAAAAGAAATGTTTTCATTACCAACATTTACTATACCATTTTTGGGCAGGGCTCTTGAAGTCTCCTGCCTCACCTGAGCTTCGAGTGTGTCATACAGAGGGTGCTGCTTTAGTTAAACTGTGCCCCCAGTCTATCGGCCAGCCAGTTTACTTGTCCCACAATGCACTCTGCTTATTTCCTACAGTATCATGATGTTTCCTCAAGAAGATACAAATATTGATATTGATCTAAAACTAAACATTATTCTCAGACCAGAAAATGTAAAAGACTTGTTTGACTTCTATGTTCCCACTAGAGGAATTATTCCAAGATTGATTGTTTCCCACAAAAAAAAAAAAAAAATCAAGCTCAGTGTTCTACAGAGAAAATGTTTCATTAGTAATTTTCAATCAGCCCACAGTATCAGTAACAACAGTAACAAAAAGAATAAATAAAATAAATCTTAAATAGAGTTATAAAACTATCACAAGACTTTTATTTTAGATAAAGAAACAATACTAAATGGGAAAAAAAAAGTCAGTATTCTATACTCAGGAAAACTTTACACTTGATTTGTATAGGTTTTTACCAACAGAATAAAAAGAACATATCTTCTCTCCTAGAGCAAAGGCTGCAAGGAGATACGTGCTCAGGGCTGGTCACAAAATAGTTCCAAAAGAAATAGGTCATTGAACAAAGCATTTGCAAGAGAATCAGTAGAACAGAGTGAGAAACCTTACAGGGCTCTTCATCCCCCCTAAGAGTCTCACTTGTAGCTTTAGTAAGGGAGGTCCCACAGATTTACAGAATTGAAGGGAAACTGAAGATCTACAAAGTAGCTTGAAGGTAAAGGATATTCCATATTCCTAATCAAACACACTGATTCTTCCTTCAAAAAATCCTTGAAATTTCTTCTGCTGCGAAGATCACCTACCCCAAGTGTTTAGCTGTGATGTGTGGGAAAGCTCGGACACAGAAGTAAGTGTTAACTGGCCTTTACACGTTATACTGTCTGGTCCTCCACCCTTAGGAACGTACTTTACTTTTGATACCAGCAATTCATAGAATCATTAAGGTTGGAAGAGACCTCCAAGATCATCGAGTCCAACCGTCAACCCAACACCACCATGCCCACTAAACCATGGCCCTAAGCGCCTCATCTACCCTCTTTTAAATACTTCCAGGGATGGGGACTCAACCCCTCCCCGGGGCAGCCTCTTCCAATGTTTAACCACTCTGTCAGTAAAGAAATTTTTCCTCACATCCAATCTAAACCTCCCCTGGCACAACTTGAGGCCATTTCCTCTCGTCCTATCACCAGTTACTTGGGAGAAGAGACCGACACCCACCTCGCTACAGCCTCCTTTCAGGTAGTCGTAGAGAGCGATGAGGTCTCCCCTCAGCCTCCTTTTCTCCAGGCTAAACAACCCCAGTTCCCTCAGCCGCTCCTCATAAGACTTGTTCGCCAGACCCCTCACCAGCCTCGTTGCCCTACTCTGGACACGGTATGCTGTTTGCTAATTGCTATGGTCTATTTCTGTCCTATCCCTAAATGAACCAATATAAACCCTTGTGAAATGAAGCAATGTGCTACTAAATCAGGTTTGACCTTTTAATCCTTTAGAAAGTGTTAAGAGTTGGTTACATTTCTAAATTTTTGGCAGTTGTTCAATAATATCCTCTTTTTTTTTTTGCTTTCTTAAGAAACTGTGTTGGGTAATTATTCATATACTGGGACAAAGAGATGACCTAGAGTGAGATGAGATATTTTAATTGTCTCAGAGCAAAAAGTGTGTTCCTGTTAAATTGACATCACTGTAAATATTCATTCACTTGTAGATACCTTTTTGTACAATTATTGTTAGCTAAAGGCAATAACTTTTTTTTTCTGTGTATCAGAGAAAGGCATCTGCCTTAGTAGAGCATCTAATCGAAGTCCTGGGCCAAAGAGTTCCCTTTTTAAAATACCTCCAACATCATCATTTCTTCACCTGCAGAACCTCCCATTAAGAACAATCCAAAGATTGCCTAGGAAAATTGAATTAGGTACAATCGATTCCTGCAGAGAACTCACATCTAGAGTTTATAAATGCATTAGTGATGCTTCTTTATAAAGAGAGAAAAGGTTAAAAATAAACAATTAGGAAGGAACTGGTCAGAGAAAAGGAGCAGCACAGGACTTTCTAGCAGGCTGTGAAACCTCTTGACCTTCAGTGTGAAGACACAAAAATAAAAATCATTTATCAAAATATCTCCCAATTCTATGCTGTGAGAACCTCTGGGTTTTTTCAGGAGTTTTTATCTTTCAAAATTTTCCTTATACTGGGAAACTATGGCTGTTCTCTGGGAGTAATTTCAGGTAGGGTGCAATCCCTGCCCTGTGCCCTGCCTACACACAACACATGCTCTAGTGAGGCAAGTCCACGCTGCACAGCCCCACACCACCATGCAGGGACACGAGGACAGCCCATGCTCAAGCTGCCTCCAGATCCCACATGATTTTCTGGTCATTTTAGTGCCTGCTCAGTTCTTCTACCTAACATCAGGGGTACAACTTTGCCTTTAAGACAGATGTGGTGCACAGGGGCATGTAGGTAACTACTAGGTGACATGAACCCAAACTTCTCTGTCCTGTTATGTACTCTAAACTGTTGTAAATCCCCTGGAGAGCAGACCTTCATCTGTTGATGAAAGGTGGGTCTGAGGTCAAGCACAGCTGTGGCCCATACCTGCAACACAGCAAGAGCTGCCCTCCCCTCCCAGCCCGGACAGCAGTTGCTTCTGGAACTCCACACTGCAGCCCATGGAGGACCCCATGCTGGAGCAGGTGGATGTGACTTGAAGGAAGCTGCAGCCCATGCTGGAGCAGGACCTGTGGCCCCACAGGGGACCCACGCTGGAGCAGTCTGCTCCTGAAGGACTGTACCCCATAGAAAGGACCTATGCTGGAGCAGTTCTTGAAAAACTGCAGGCTGTAGGAAGGACTTACATTGGAGAAATTCATGAAGGACTGTGTCCCATGGGAGAGACCCCACACTGGAGCAGGGAAAG
>NW_008825108.1:4914162-4934213 GCF_000699105.1 Pygoscelis adeliae | reverse complement strand
AAGAGCGTGAGGAGGAAGGAGTGGCAGAGACAAAAAGTTATGACATGACCACAACTCCCATTCCCTGTTCCCCTGTGCCGCTTGGTGGAAGGAGGTAGAGAAGTCAGGAGTAAAGTTGATCCTGGGAAGAAAGTAGGGGTGGAGGGCAGGTGGGTTTTTTAGATTTGTTCTTATTTCTTATTATCCTACTCTGGTTAATTGTCAATAAATTAAATTAAGTTTCCTCAAGTCAAGTCTGTTTTGCCCATGGTGGTAACTGGTGAGTAATCTCCCTGTCCTTATCTTGACCCAAGAGCTTTTCATTGTATTTTTCTCCCCCTATCCTGTTGAGGAGGGGAAGTGATAGAGCAGCTTGGTGGGCACCTGGCCACCAGCACAGAGATATTACTTTCCTGTGGACTGCTTTACAGGGGAGCAAACCTCCATTTATACTTTTTTTGGAGCTGTGTTATCTTGAATGCCCTGTATGGGCAAAGCAACTACAATGAGCTGTTTACAATTGCTGCAATGTTCCTTGCGATGTATCCCAACAAAGATATGTGTCTTTAAATTCCAGGTAAATAAACTTCCCTTTTCAAATAAAATATAAAAAAGGTTGGATAAAAATGTAACAGAAGTACCATTACCTTTGTTTTATGGCATATTCTTCTCTTATACCTCCTTTCATTATTATTTTGCCAGTGTTTTTTTCAGATTCTCATATACATCAGGTTGTTTTCCTCCTATGTGTTTATTGCTTTGCAGAGCTGCACCTGAAATATCTAATGAAAACAGAAAGTACAAACACAGAGCAGAAACTGCATGTTCCTCCAGTGCTACCTGACCTCTAGAATTGCTTTTCTTCTTTTCATTAATGGCTGAGAGAATAATTAGGATAGCAGAAGAGCATTTGCACCATTAATAGGACATTTCATTACTTTTAATCACAGGAGCAAACAGAAGATAGACCCAGGGTGAGGAAGACTCTACCGGAAATACTTTTCACAGGAGCCAAGATGCCTCTCCCTCAGAAGGAGATTTCAATTTGCAGAAAAGAACACATGTATAGAGGACAATGATCTGATATGTATCTGAGCTGGATGGGATTGCAAATATATTCTTCTACTATCTATAGTCTGTGTTGTATAAGGCTTAACGAGCTTCATCTCAAAGCCCTTGAGAGAAAAGATGTATCTGTTCATGGCCCCAAGAACTACTTCTGTAGCTCTCATCAGAATTCAAACACCATCTTTCTCAATATGCCATGGCCCAAATATAGACCTGGTATGTGACAAGGACCTAAGAGCAATGAAAAAAAGTTGAAGGGCAGGCATTTTAATGCTTTGTTTAAACTCTGCCTCTTTAGTCTTGGATTCTGTTTCACATTCCTTACAACAACAACAACAATACTGAGTGCAGAGGGAATCATACATGTGGGGGTCGCTGAGTATCCCAGGCCTGAATACAGAATAACGTTCTTTAGAACAAGGCACATTGGAAATTCAGAGGAAGAAATGTTTCTGAAAAGTTAACAGCTGCTTGGTTGACCTGCTTGTATTTGTGGAATGATGGAAAATAAAACTTGTTTTTAACAAAGAGAAAGAACATAATGGAAGAAACAAAAAATAATGGTCAAAATAGGTCTGTCTTACAAAGATTTTTAGGTGAGTCCATCTTTTCCTATGGTCTGAGAAATAGCATTTGCATGCAGTTTCTCAGAAGCACTTCTCTTTACCACAAAGAAGATAGTTTTGTTATCCCACAAGTTTTTGATTCATCTTTCCTGGATTTGGAACTTGTATATAAAACAACTGTGGTTACTCCGACAGGAGTCACAGAAAAGCCTTCAGTTAATATCTATATTCCCAAGAGTTTGCCAAGAAGTATATATCTACTTCTACTCAGAGAGTTCCACCTTCCCGAATATTTCCAACCATGCAGTCATTGAACAAACACACATACATTTTTGACATGGCAGCAACCAGACTGATTTATTACACATAACTGCAAATCTTTACAGTAGAAATACCTACATCCAAGTTAGTTAACTTTGGCTCCCTTTATGATTAAGGGAGAAAAACAGGTATCTATAGCACCCATACTGTTGACCTATTTTATTTTTACTTTAGGATGAGTCACAATCTAGAGATATCTATTTCCCTCCACCAACTACAAAAGGAGCACAGGATGTGTATGTGTCCATTGCAGCACCCTAACCATCCTATCAATATATTATTATATCAATAATAATATTATATCATGTTTTCTTGTGCTTCTCTTTCAAAGGCTGCAGAACACCTGTCTTTTTTATTATTCATCACTCCTCTAAGTGTTTTGTCATCCACCTATTGAAACTAAGATTTTAAAAGTTTTTCTTCCAGGATACAGATGAAAAAATGTTAAACAGCACAAGACAAGAGCTGATTTCCACAAAGCTCCACTAGAAACCCACCCATGTGATAATGAATCTTCATTGCAATGGCGTTTGGAGACCTATCTGTCAGCCAGCTGTTAATACATTACAAGTATGTCATGTTGCTTGTGTGTCACTTTTTTTTTTTTAATCGAAATGTCAGGCAGCACTAAGTCAAAACCAATGAAGGATTATATTACAGTGACACTAATACTTTTATCAATAGATATCAAATTAGTTTGATGAAAACTATTTTCCATAAACTGTTTTAATAGAAATTGATTATATTATGGTCCTATCATAGTTTAAGGGTTTGAATCCTCTATCAGTCATTTTATATTTTTTCCTGGGGAAGTTATCATGGGAACAGACATATAACAGCTTGGGTCATTGTCACAGGCAGAATAGAATAAATGACAATCCACAGTGGATCTGGATACTGGAGTTCATTTAAGAGCCTCTGAGATTAGAGCTTTTGACCTACTTGATTATCGCACACACGCGCTGCACTCACTTGATCCCACAGCATTTTGCTAGTTATTGACTTCCTTTCCCATCAGGGAGATTGCTGCTGGTCTGTGAAGGTCAGGCAGAAAATCAAGCTGGTTCCCACCGTGTTGCTGCTCACACTTACCACTACCAGGGGTTATTGGCCAAGGTCCCTGGGTGTCCCCCAGCATTTGTCTCCACACACTACCCACCTTGGGATGTTTCCCCACTTCCAGGATCTTCACCACCTCCGTTCTAGGTCCCCTTCTCTCCAAGACCATATTTTTCTGGGAATCCTTCTTTTCAGCACCACTTCTTTGCATCATCCTAAACCCGTAGTTTTTCTCCAGTCTAAATAGTCTGTGTGTCTAATAGTATAGGCACAATGTGTGACCAGCCCCCTAACTGGGTGGTTCTGTTTCATGTCTCCTTATTAACTGGAGGATTTGGGACACGCCACTTTTTTTTTAGTCCAGGTATCATCAAAATTTACAACTGGCCTATACCAGTTGCAGTGGCCAAGTAACAGGCTTCTGCCTGAGAGTTGAAAAGTTCAATTTTGGACACAGACACACATATTTGATTATCTGCCACACATTAGTGTTCACAGTGTAAGCTATTTTTTTCACTTATGACATTCATTCTGTTGTGCGGGGTTTTTTTTCAATAAATACTGGTCCTGACTTCTTTCAGGCCTCTAAAACTTGTCTACTGTTTCATTATATTAATTAATTAATATTAATGGCCCAGAAAGATCTTCAGTCAGTTACTTAAGAATACTAGATATTCATATTTTCATTTACAAAAGTACCCAAATATAATAACCTCTGTTCAACACTCTTTTTAGTCAATATTGGAGTAGAAAATACTACATCGCTTTGAAGTAATATTAAATTTTCTTCCTCCCCCTTCACACCTTAAAAACAGAGCAAAAGAATTTGGTGAGTATTTCTCCTTTTTCCTATTATTTTTCAAAATCCAAACTCCAGCATTCTGCCATTGTTAAGTTTCTATGGTATTTAAGACTCCTGTCCATTAGTGAGTATCCTTTATGGGCTTCCTGTAGGAATAGTTTGCATTTCGTAGCTTCTGAAGGTATGTGCTACTCTACATCGTGTTCATTTTATCATTTCTTTCAGCACAGCTGACAATGACCACAAGCAGAGGTTATCCCTTTTCGCACTGCTACCACATTTGCTGGTCACTGTTACTGGCTGTGGGGGCACTGAATGGACCAAGAATCTGTATTCTTTCTTTCTAGAACACCTCTTTATCTGCTAGAAGAGTTTAACCTTACCTACAGACTCCTGTGTTAACATTCAGTGTTCAACTTTCACTCTCCCTTATTACCATCCTCCACCCCCTCACCCAAAAAAAACCAATTTAATGCTCACATTTCTAATACTGTGGAGGACGGAGCCTAGGAGCACAACCACACAGTCTTTGTAGAAGAAGAGACAAAGGAATCTCCTGTTAGATCTGTTCAAAGCCACAAGCCCCCTCACCATAACCTTGCTGGAGAGCAAACAAACAGTCTTAGCACAGAAGTCCCCGAGGCCCACTACTGCCAAAACTAGAACTTGCAGCTACACATTAACAAAACTCTCCTGTTGCTATTCCTTATTCATATCATAGCTTTGATTGTGAGTTGGAGTCTCACTTGCATGTTTTTAGCAGTTACTGGAAGGCATTCATACCATCAGTAGATCCTCTTTATTGTCACACCTTTTCAAACAAAAATGTTATGAAGTGATGGATAATTGCCAATGCTGTCGTACCTTGAATGGGTGCTGACATGGTGACACCAGGATGCTCCATCTGCATGTCTTGGGTTTTCTTCAGTTATGCTCCCCCATGTTCTCCGCACTGTGGAAGCAGGTTTCACTCATGTGACATGGTCTGAGCTTGATTTATTGTCCTCATGCAGTTGCAGTGATCAAGCCCTAGACAGCACCAGGCGGACCTGGTATATGTACCTTATTACCCTTTGTCCCACTTCTTGACCCTCCTTTTCATTCTTGTACCTCCTTTTCTCTGACCCTCCTTTTCATTCTTGTACCTCCTTTTCTCTGCCCCAGCCTCTTTCCAAATAAACAACCTGCCCCAATTATATTTTCCCTACTGGTCTCAGTTTTGCTATCTCCATACTCACATTAAGTATTTCTGATATCACTGTTACCTGGATAATCTTGGCCCTCCAATGTATCGCTGTTTCAGTTATCCAGGTATTGCTTGGCCTTGGAAGGTTCTGCTCCCCTCCAGTTATCTGTCAAGTCTGGCCATCACATATAACTCCTCCTTATCAACCTGTGAAATCCAGCCAGTGCTCATGGCACTATCTTTTCTCAGCTTCTCACACAGGTATCCAGCACATCCAGCAATTTCTCACATCTTGTAGTTTTTCACTGAACATCTTGTTCAGCTAGCGGAGCCTCAGGCCAGCACCTAGTCAGTGGCCTAGACATTGGATTGTAACCCTAAGAAAAGACAAAGAAAAAAAGAAAAAGCTTTGTTTCAGAAACAAAGCAATAAACAGCTATGTTAATCAGCATTTCGCCCTTGCTAAACAAACTGAGAGTGAAGATGCTGTCACAGGACAACGTTGGTCTACAGAGGTAGATCTCAGCTACCCTTGTGGCATCATGGGGCACACTACCCTATGTAAGTACCTTGGCTGATAGGAAAATGAAGCTGAAGCCAAATGAGACTCCAAAGACTTTTATGTGACTGGCTTTGCATCTCAGTAGCAACTGGGCAAACAGAACAGATGGATTGGTTTGGGAAGAAGTTATGAGACCCACAGTGACAGCAGGAAAGAGGATTTAGTAGCAAGATGCAATACAAAATAAGTTTGTATACAGAATGATTATGTAAAGAACCACAAATTATATTTTTCTTATTGAAAACTTAAAAAAAAATTAAAAAAATGTGAAGAATTAAGGTTTTAAACTAAATTACACTATTTCTCTACCTGATCATTATGGGATTGGAAATCTCAGAGGATTTTCAGAGTAGACTCCAAGGATAACTTACTTTCAAATAGACAAAATAGGTATTAAATACTTATGAATAGGTGTTACAATGTCCCTAAAGTCTTTGCTGTGAACCAGCTGAAAACTTGGTCTTATTAAAAAAAAAAAATTGGTTTTGCAAAACAAGATAAGTTTCTTCTTTTTTTAAGCAGGGAAACATTCTATAATTAAAGTGATTTCATTCCTGAAAGGATATTTACTTTATGTATGACCATTAGCACCACACAAATCAAAATCAGAAAAGTTAAGCAGAGCAGATAAAGCCAGACACGTACAGAACAGGAGAAGGAAGCTCTGTGAAAGTCAAAAGGCTGAAAAAATATTTACACGTTTACAATAGTTAAGTGATGTGTTGCTAACTGATGTTGCTAATTTCACATGATCTCACAAAAGTCTTTTACATAACATAGACCTAGTTTATCAGATCATCCTAAACTGGACACCTAGCAGCCAGTCAGCTCCTGAGGTTCACTCAAATTACAGACTGTGATGGGAGCTTGCTCATGTGTACGCACCTAGATGTAGTTACCGATGTTTAGGTGTGCTAGGGAGGGCTTCCTGTTGCCTACGTACAACCACTGGAATTCAAGTGGGATATTGTGCAGAGTCAGATCAATGGAGGACCTTTGGGAGACCTTCACAGTCCCATGCTGGCTGCTGAAAACCATGTCAGATACCTGAGGACAAGTCAGTACAAGATACCTTATGCTAGGACAACTGAATCCTACCTCTGCTATCCCAAACTGTTTGTCTCAGTACCACTTTGTAATAAGATAATGTTGCATTACCTAGAAGTAAAATCTAAGTTGCCTTTGGCCTTAATTGCATAACAAATCTAGGGACATAATTTCAGATTTTGCCTCCTTTCAAATTAGATTTTAAGTTAAACACTGTCACATTTCCTTATCAGAGGAAAAAATCGGGAGGAAATGAGTCCTGTGAGTCAAAAAAAATAAAAAGAACAGCTACATACAGAGCAAGGATGTAACAGTGTAGGCTATTGTGTAATTCGATAAAGCAGGAGTTCATTATCAATGACAATCTATTTATTAGTGAAACAGACGGGAAAATCATGAATGGAAAGCCGTAACAGAGATATTATTCTCCTAAGCAGAATCCTGAATGTGCTTTTCACTAGCGGAAGGTTATAGTTAATCAGTAGCTAACAACTTGTAATATCAGTAGGGACAGATGTTTTCTAAAATGTAAATAAAATGCATCTGAGAAGCCATCATCAACAGGAATTTGTCTTTCCTGAATTAAGCATATTACTGATTTTGCTTTCTGTAATTATGCTATTTGCTATTAACTGCCCCAGCATTAAGGCAGAATTCACCATAAGGATGTCAGTTTCCTATGAAACACCATAAAAGCCTTTTAAAAAAAAAATAATTTATTTCATTTGGCAGCTTGGTGTATAATAGTAGAGATAAATATTGTTGATTCTGAATTTTAATTCTTTGGGTTTCCTCTTCTCTCTCCTTGGCAACAACTTTTTGATGCCCAGTGGAAAAAGGGTTATATTTAAATAAATTCTCCAGCAGAATCTATTCTGTCATTTATAGTAAATTTAATCACTTCTTTCCTCAAGGGGATCATCCCATGAGCTAATCTCACCTCTTTTAATTTCTTCTCTTGTTCTTTATTTGGTCCCAGGAGTACAATTTTTTGGAGGTTTTTTGTTGGGAAATACTTCACAGCCGGCCCTCTAACTGATGTAGAATTGAGTTAGAAATTTTTATTAACATATTTGTGCAATTCTAGCTTTTTCTTTTGCAGTAATAACAACACAAAGATCATTTAATGGAGGCAGCTTGAAATCTCTGGTTGCTTTATCTGTTAGTCTTAGAAAAAAATTACTGGTATCAGATAAGGATGTGAAATTACTGTAATCATGAGTCATCTCTTGAGATTAAGACATATTACTCAGGCCTCAAGGTTAGGTATAAAAGGCAAAGACCTCCATTTGATCGGGTGCCCCTTCAGGTAGGTCCTCCTCATGTGGCTCAGCAAAAAAGCAAACCATCTTACTACTTTGTGCCAATAGCTCTGAGAGTGACTTTCAGCCCAAATCTGTCTCCAGCGTGTGAGTACCAGCCAGATCACAGTGACCTCTGACCAGGGAAGGGGAAGGCTTGGGTCCACCTCGCCCAGCACAACCACTGTATACAGACCTGCCATGTCAACAGTCCTGAAACCTTGGCCTTGTCCAGCAGCCTCCAGCTACCCTGTCTGAAAAGATTCATGTCACCATCTGCAATGGATGGAGGTTCAGAGTTCAGAGAGTAAAACTTCCCGAGAGGATCTCTCTGGAGAGCTGAGTTATTAGTGTCTCTGCTAAAGAAGGTACTCCTCACCCAATATCATATTTACTTATTAACTGAGCTGTTTACTTGTCTGCCCCAAAGCAAGTCTTCCTTTATTTTATGACCATGTAGAACTAGCTGTCCAGACCACAGCTGAGGAAACAGTACTGTAAATATTTGGGCTACTGCCTTTAATCCACATTTCATGTCCCTGCAAGTCATTTCCTCTCAATGTACTTCTCTGTCTCCTTGGCCTTCAAGCATTCAAATGTTTTTCATGACAACCTGTTCTATTCTCTTTCCAGTTATTGGTTAGCCATTCAGCTTGAGGTGCTCTTACCTGTGCAGAAATAATTATTTCAGGAGTGTTTAATGGAATCTTGGTGGCAGTGTTAAACTCTGCTGGTTATTTATGTTTGAAAGATGGATGGTTTCAGAGAGTCTGTTACCATCAGAAAAAAAAAGGAAACCAGCCGAAACCAGGACACTACACCTTATTTTTTTACAAGATCACACATACTTAATTTGCAAAATGTTCATATTTTTATATTAAAAAGTGATTTGTTGTTCACTTGGATGAAAATATTTTTAGTTTCACTGCATTGTGGCAACGGATAAGCTGTATTGTTTTGTTTGGTTTTTTTCAACACTAGATAGCACTTTGCTTTATGAGCTAAATGGAAGTGTATTATTTGCCAAATTTGTGAAATACAATGTGGGCTGCTAACTGTGTGCTGTTTACCACAGATAATAGTAAAGAGCTCAATCCACTTTTTGCTGAAGTATTAGTACATAGCAACCTGCTTCCAGGTTAATAATGGATAACCATGACAAACACATAGCCAACAGAGATCTTCCGCAGAGTAGCTAAGTCTACGCTTCACTGGAAGAGCAGTCTCAGGAGCATGGTATGTTCCCAATTTGCTTCCTTCCTGTCCAAACGAAGGATTTGCAAGATGTTGCATAGTGCTAGAGGATGACCTAGGAGCTTCTTCTGACACCACACTATGACCTTACTAGTAAAATATTAATGTGCCACATACATTGGATACTGCCCTTGAGGCATGTCTGGAACTGTGCTTCCTTCTTACTGTTTGGATGGCAATCTTTTCCTGATGGTTGATTTTGGGATGGTCTCAGAAGATAATTTGCATGTGCCCCACTTTTGATGGATACCTGCTAAGCTATAGTTTGTTAGCTTGCCACAAGAACTGTCACTGAAATTAAATTATAGGCTTTCAGTGACAGCTGAATATAGCTCCAGATAAAGTATCTCAAAAAAGGTCTAGGAGAGCTATAACTGAAACAAAGAACTGCACAGAAGAGGGTAAGAAGGGTAATCCAGCCTATAGGATGGCTTCCATCTGAGAGGAGCTCAAGTAATGTGATAATTTGGTTTAAAAAGGAGAGAATAAGAAAGAACAGGGAAAGATACATGAAAAGACTATCAGACTATTAATGATATGGAGATGGTGAATGGGGAGCATCTGCTCACTGTTTCTCACAACACTAGGGAACATCCAGTCAAATGAAGAAACAGTAGACTTAGAGCAACAAGAGAAAGTTGTTTTTTGCATGGCATGACTAAATGAGTTGGTTTTCCCATGGCACAACTAAATGCTGGAACTTGTTGCCACAGAGTATTGTGGAGGCCATTTAAAAAATAAACAAATGTGTTCAGAGGAATCTACTGAGGTTTTTTAGACACAAGGATCTGGAGCTTAACTCTATCACAGTAAGACCCTCAACCATGAACTGCTGGAAGCAGGGAAGGTATGTAGAAGGATTTAAGGATTTGTCATATTCCGTCCCCATTCTTGAACCGTTTCCTAAACATCTGCATGGGGACATTGTTGAAGAGAGCATATTGGGTGAGATAGACCTAAGTTCTGATCCAATATAAAGTCACTTTGTCATTCATTGCATATGTAAATCAATAATTGTAGTTAGATCATCTCTGTCCATATAGCAGTCAGGATATTGTTTCTGATAGCTCAAGTTAGTAACCTACTGAAGTAATACTCAGGCAATATAGGGCCTGGTATATCTGAAGTAGAAACATGACATGTGGTTGGGCTTGGCAGCCATCTGAACTGGTACTCTATCAAGTGAATCAACCACATCCTGCACTAATGGCGAAAAGCCTCTTCATACTTTTAATCCTTTTCTCAGCATGAAAATTACCTGAAATATAGATCTCCTACAAGTGTACAAATTTTTTAATTCATATTTGAAGCAGTGCTCACAACAGCCGTTGACAAACTGGAGCAAGTTCTGTGGAGGGTCACCAAGGTGGTCAGGGCTGGAGCACCTGTCCTGTGAGAAGACTCTGAGGGACCAGGGCTTGCTCAATCTGGAGAAGTGATGGCTTCAGGAGGACCTACTAGCAGCTGCCCAGCACCTCATGGGAAGTTAGTGAGAAGATGGAGCCAGGCTCTACTGAGGTGCATGGTGAGAGAACAAGAGACAGTATTTGTAAACTGAAACAGGGGAGGCTCCAACTGGATGTAAGGAAAAATTTTCCCCACAAGAAAAGTCAAGCAGTGGAGCAGGTTGCCCAGAGAGCAACCTACAGTGGAGCAGCCTGTGGCATCTCTATTCTTAAATTTTTTTAAGACCCATCTGGAAAAAGTTCTGAGCCACATAGTCTGAATTCAGTGTTGACTCTACTTTGCGTAGACAGTTGGACATGTGTTCACCCAGTTCTGGTCAAATGTTTTTCCATTCCAGGAGACCAAATGCCAAAAAGTACTGTAACTTTTATTGCTACACTATAATGTTCTCTTTAAAGAAAAACACTGTTATGAAATGTGTATTTAAATGATAGGAATACAGAAGCTGAAAAGCAAAAAGTTTTTAGGAAGCCTTAGTACAGCTTAAGAGGTTCAGAAGCCTCAGGTTCCACAAGTTCATATGCTCCATCTACAGCACTTCCACCTGTTTAGGCTCAAATCTCATCACCATTGATTTCCAGAGATGACATTTCAAATGTGAGCTCATATTGTAGAGGAACTTGGCCTGCTGACTTTAGAGGGTTACAACTGAGTCTCTCAAAGTATAAATAGATTCATTCTGAAGTGCCGTAGTGAATTAATACCCTGTACTGATCTCATTCTCAGCTCCCTAATTTACAGTCTTCTGGAGAGAGCTAACTCCCTAACTTAACTGATAAAAATGTGTAACTACAAATAAATTACTGTGCAGAATTAATCACGTGTTACTTTGGGTTAGAGTAGATGACTTCAGAGCCCTCATTTATTCATCATTACATGCTTACAACTTCACTAAGGGACAGATCCTGACCCTAATCCAAAGACCAGTCAAACAAGCTGGTCCTCTGTGCTGTATAAACAGATCTGCAAAGGATCACTAGATCCTAGATTCCCAGTAGTCAGACAGACTGGGAACCCACTCAAAGTGCACTGTATCTCTCAACCAGATTATACTAATGAATTTATTTTTCACTAAAAAAAAGAACATGGAAGTGACGCTGGAGGGAAAAGGGCACACGTGGACAACAGTAGTTCCAATTCTCTTGTAATGCCTAAACCAGTGCACTCAAGAACAACAATTGTGATTCCACATAATGGAGATTCCTTTCATCATGTAATTGTTGCATATTTGGAGTACTTAAAATGTACTGTTGCCTGCTTCATTTCCTTTAAAGGGGTGAGTATAGGAAGGTTGTTCAAGTGCCCCCTAAAACAAACATAGTATAAAATCTAAGTCCTCCCACTCTCCAGTCCATTTAGTTATAAATCACATTTGTTGGCTCTGAATTCAGTGCACAAGCTGATTACTGTGGTGTTAATGAGGTGTTCAGATATTGTGTTGCAAAATATGTGATTACTGAAATTCTGTAACAGGCTAAAAGAATTGTCTGAGCTGCAAAGAATAGGCTAGTTTAGCCAGCATGATGGATGTGTGGAGTCTAATGAAAGAAATACCTTCTGTGCATTTGCATTAGAGATTATGCATCAGTCAGAACCAGGCTGCCTGATCATGAAAACAAACTCGACAGTGTTTTCTTTGTGTTGCTACTGACACGTATAACCAACAGAATAACTTTTCTGTTTGAGATAGGAGGAGAGGAATGAAATCACTTGATACTGGGATGCAATGCTCTCTCCAAATTGAGTATCAGGAACAGAGAGCACTGGGGTATTGACAGCTACCCATCTGTACCCCCGGTTATTTATTGAGCAGTAGTATAAATAAGAATTTTAATCAAAAGAAACAATCAGTTCTCAATGGTAACACTGTGACAGAGAAATTCTTGCTGGAAGCTTTCTTCAACCAAATATCTGAGTGATGCCTTGGAAAAGGATCCTGAAGGGAAGCCAGAGAACAGAGCTATCATCTCAGGTCAGAACTGACAGACACTTCAATATTTTTTTTTCCTGTTTTTTTTCCTTCTTTTTTAATTTTCTTTCTTATTTCTCTTTTTTTTTTTTTTTGTTTTGTTTTTCTTTGTTTGTTTGTTTCCCCTTTTTTTCTCTCTTTTCTTTGTTTCCAATTCTGCAATCAATTACATAGCCTGTGTTTTACTGGGATAAATGTCATTTGTCTTTTTCCTCAAAGATTGTTCAATAATTAGCCTGGTCTCAAAATGAACTGCCCAGTAAATATCACTCTTGTTCTGACAGAAATGGAGAATCTGATCCTAGCATAGTCTGATGTATTTTCAGGCTCTGTCTAGATGAACAGTTCGTAGCAGAAATGGCTTCAGTATTGTTCCCTCATCATCTCAATCTGTTTAATGTTACTTTGCTGCTCTGAAACTTGGTTTGATTCTGGTCAAAACCCAGGACAGAAAATGTACATCCCACTCCCTGCTCCACTTCTGCAATGGGCATTGTGTGGCGCTACTCTTTCAGAAGCTGCTGCATGCAGCACATGGGGAGAAGCCATGGGGAGATCCTGAGCCTCTGCAGACCAGCTGGGAAGCATGAACCCACTGGCTGGTCATGGGCTAAAGTGCCCACATCCATGCTGGGTTTTGATATACTCAGGTTTTTCATGAAGTTGCCAGAACCAGACAGTCCTGCAGACAGAGAGACCCGGAGAGCCACAGGACTGCACATAAGCAAACATGAAAGACACACGTGTTGAAGGACATGCATTTGAAAGAGACTACAAAGACTCATAGCTGTAGTTATTCTTGACTTGTGATACTAGTTAGTTTTGCCTGTGGTGGTCTGAAGTTGTGATAGTAGTAAATATTAATAATGTAAATATATCTTTTTTTTTTTGTTTTGTTCTTGTTTGTTTGTTTGTTTCCCCCTCTTTTCTCTCTTTTCTTTGTTTCCAATTCTGCAATCAATTACATTGATTGTACTAGTTTTGGCTGGGATAGAGTTAATTTTCTTCATAGTAGCTAGGATGGTGCGATGTTTTGGATTTGTGACCAAAACAGTGTTGATAATACAGGGATGTTTTTGTTACTGCTGAGCAGTGCTTACACAGGGTCGAGGCTTTTTCTGCTTCTCACACCACCCCACCAGCAAGTAGGCTGGGGGTGCACAAGAAGTTGGGAGAGGACACAGCTGGGACAGCTGGCCCCAACTGACCAAAGGGATATCCCACACCATATAATGTGCTTAGCAATAAAAGATGGGGGAAAAAAGGAGGAAGGGGTGATATTTGGAGTTATGATGTCTGCCTTCCGAAGTAACTGTTACAGGCAATGGAGCGCTGCTTTCCTGGAGATGGCTGAACACCTGCCTGCTGATGGGAAGTAGTGAACGAATTCCTTATTTTGCTTTGCTTGCGTGTGCAGCTTTTGCTTTCCTATGAATTTTCTTAGTTTTACTCTTGCCATTCTCCTCCCCATCCCACTGGAGGGGAGCGAGGAACAGGCTGTGTGGGGCTGAGCTGCCTACTGGGGTTAAACCATGACAAGCATCTACTTCTGGCCTTCTCTGGTTCTTCACAGCACTACAGGGAGACAAATCCAGGCCAGGTAGAAGTTACACATCTTCATCTGGAAGAATCTAATTAACATTGCCGGGGGACAAGAGGCATTTTGAAACACCTGGAAATATATTTAAAAAAAAACCCTACTAATAAAAGTTTTCATCATTGTTAAAATTATGCATTTGACAAGATATTAGCACCAAAAATTTTATTTCCTTTCATAGAACATACATGAATTGCCAACATCTTTCATTTATCCTTAAATTTATCCTCCATTTCAATTTTTCTTCTTATTGCAAAAGTATTATTCATGCAGGGAAAAAAGGCCAGTTATTGTAGGGTTAAGTCACGTTTTCTGCCTGTTGTAACACATACTATATTCCCAAATGCCTGGTGACAACACACATAATTACTTCTTAATTTTTTTCAAGCACCTCTCATCTGTGAGTACAGAATAGCCTAAAACACATCCTTTCATAAATATTACATGGAAGAGCTCCGACTGTTAAGATAAAAAGCTACTTATTTCAGCACACCCCACTGAAAGGACAAGTTGTAATTTTTATAATAGAATCTAAATCCTGTTTATTTGTTTCAGCTGGTGTCTACATGAATCAAAGACGTCAGTGGTAATCTGGGATTCATGGGGTTGCATTGGAAGTGTTTGACAAAATCTGCTACAATGATCGCATAAGAAAATGTAGTAGTAGATTTTCCAGGACACTGTACGCAGTACAGCTCACCTGCAGACCATACTTTAGAGGAGCATGGATCCATGCTGTCACAAATGAGCACGTGGAAGTGAGAGCCACCAGCCTCTGTCCCCCGTCCGAATCTGCACATTAAGAGGAAAGGGGAGTCGAAAGACAGTTTAAAGGTGAGATCTGCACTTGTGCAATCGATCTTGCAGCCTTCAGTTCTGTCCTGGTAGTTCTGCCACAGGCTACCTGGTTGTGGTAAAACCTCAGAGGCCTCAAGTACCGGTTGTTTCATCATTTTTTTCTCCCTTCCGGCACTCCTCCAGTCTGCTGTGGCTCTGCTTTCCTCCTTCTGCCCGGCAGGAGCTCACTGCGAGGACTGAGTCGGGGACAAGAGTGGCTGTACTCAGAAGGTTCCTGTGCTCCTCTGCCCTCTCAGAAACCATCCCTGGTGTGCATCAACTTCGTGGGATGTCCCGGTTAGCAACCCAGGCCCAGGTGTCGAATTTCTAGGAAACAAACCCAAGGCTTTTGGTTTTTTTTTTTTTCCTTACTCTGTGGTATACTATTATGAGAGGAAAGAGCTTCAGGACATGCAAATTCCAATCTCTAGCTGCCTATGATTCAAACCCAGAGGAAAATACATCTGCTTAAGGCCTTGTAGTTTTGGGGATTCTCTTTGAAAAAATTTCAAATGCAGTTCCTTGGAGCATATTTGTACTTCCTCTCTTACTACCGCCCCCACCCCCCACAATGTAAACTTAAATAAAGAAAAAAAATTAAACCACCTAGCCTTTTCTCCATACCATTTTCATTTATCTTCTGAGCAAGGCAGTAGCCAAATGCAGTGCAGAGTTACACACCTTTTGAACAGCTCTTCTTCTGTTCAGGTTTATTTATTTTGTTTTGCGCTGCCACAGGACATTCTGTCATCCTTAATTTCAGAAAATAACTCTCTTATTCCTCTAGATCAAAGCAGAAACACTCCTTGGAAAAGCTGGTGCACTGGTTGTCTTCATGATCTGTCCTTGTGGTCTGGGGCTGGCAGCATCTGCAGCAACTGTGCCTCCAGCTTTCAAGTCCACAAAGCTAGCCTCGTCCTGATGGGCCTGATGCTGATCTCTGCGTCCTGTGGGAGGTCTGAAGGGTCTGCACCATCAACAGTCTTAGCGAGCCTGAAACAAAGTTAGTTAGCAACTACTGATGAACCAGCTGTATGGGTCCTTGCAAAGAGCTGTAGCTCATTAGCAGCAGCCCTGTGGGGAGGGCAGCCAAGTACCTGACTCTCATTTTGCAGCCTGTCAGGCACAGACCAGCAGGATTAGAAGAACAGCTCTTCAGTACCACTCAAAGCTGTCTGCACTTCTTAGACCTGATCTAAATGTCAGGAAGGGAGCACAAATCTCCATGCCGATGCCAGCAGGGTGGGGATTAGACCTCTCCTGTCTATTAAAACATTCTGGAAAATACATTCTTTATAACTCTCTATAAATAATAAGATTTACCATAGCTGGTGATTTCAACTGAAGGTAAGTTTTAGTGTGGTCGTACATGTAAAGACTTTTAAAATGTAAAATAATTTATCTGACAAACACAGAGTTGGGAGTGTGGAACAACTTCTTAGTATGCTATAATATCCTCAGAGGAAGCACAACATTCTGTAGTCATATAATGTGGAAATATCTATTGAGAAAAACCAGAGATAATATTTAGCAAATGACACAGCCTAGGTTATGGAAGTTATAACCAATGCATGAGAAATTGATGTAGTGTTCTCTTGATATGAGGCTGACAAGTACCTACACGTGCATGCTACCAAACACATCTCTGGCTGGAAGTGTGATTCTTTACCCGACTCAGCCCTTACCGGGGAGGGTAGCTACACTTGAAGTCAACACTGGAGATAGGGATTTGGAAAAGTCAGATCCCTCCCCGCACTACTTTTCGCTACTAGAGGTGACTAGGCATAGGAAAAATGAAATGATGGATGACACCTGTGCACTCAACAAAGAAGATACAAGAGGAAATTCTGGCTGATGTCAGCAAAAAAATTCTCTGCAATGTGACCCTTGCCATGTTGTTCTGCTTGGGCAATCATTTATATCCAATAACATTTTAGGAACTGATTCTTATATCAAATGCTTTGAATGAATCTCAACTGCCTCTGACAGAAGCAAGATTTGAGTTATTCAGTCTTATTCCTGAAGAGGCAGATTGTACCAATAACTGGCTCAGCAGAGGACTCTGCTTGGCATGTAGTTCTACTGCGTTTTGTAGAAGCAAGCAGATTCATCACAATCCATTCTCATTTTCATTTTTCTTTTTCTGTACCATAGAGTAAATTAAATGGGGATAATGTTCCAATTATTCTATCTCATTTCAAGGATTTTGATTGCCAGGTGGAAGAGAAATGGTTGATTATTCTAAACATTTAAAGAATTTTCTACTGTGAACAGCTTTGTGTACATTGCAAATTAAAATTCATAATTCCTGAGTTAAGATGATTTAATTGTTTAACTAATGTTAGTGCTTTTTTCACACAAATGTTAGAACTTGACCGTATGTGTCATTTTTGTAACAGATGAGACAGGTTTGATATTTGCATAAGTTCAACATTGGGACAATAGGTGTACTTACTGTTTACATAACCAGGTGTCAAAAATGATGCAATAAGTAATTTTTTACTGCCACCTTGTGGTGCTGCAGGCTTTTGGTGACAAAAATGACGTGAGAGAATCAAGGCTTTATGCAAACCAAACAAAACCAAAAAGCTATAAAATTATACTGACAATTTTTCTCTTTTTTCCTTTTTTTTCTACCATGTCATCTGTGATGGTGCTTAGTTAAGTTTTACTCCCAACTTTCATAATTTACCTCTTTGTTGTCATTTGTAGATAGGATCACCATACACAAGCTGCAAACTAAGAACAATCTGTCCCGTACCCATGAACACTATCGAAAAAGCTTTTTTAAAAGATTGGAAAAGGTCTCAATGCTAAGCCTTGTTTTTTTACTAATTTTTTAAACCTGATTGCCAGTTCCAGTGCCTCAGTGCTTCTAGAAAATAAAATTTGTCTTTTCAAATGCTTTATATATTTTGTATGGGTCCTTTTCTTGTTTTGCCTATGTTGAAGATACTTCTGGTTGTCAGTCTAGCAATCCTAAATGCCTGAGTAACATGACACTCACAGAACCAACCTCCAGTGGGCTTACTATGCACTTGAAGGTAAGCACTTGCAGCCTATAATGTACTTATCTGGAATATGACAGACTTTGAAAATCTCCCTAGATGCATCAAGTGATGTTGCAGGCCTGTTCCTATTATCTGCTGGCATTCATTGCTTTTATTTTGCTCTCCGGTAGTGCTTGTGGAGAGAACAATCTCATACCTCTACTGTGATCCCTGTTTTGCGGTTGGCATTACATAGATTTCTCAGTTTTCGTGTTCCTGAATGATGCTAGGTTACACAGCTAGTGCTTCGAATGTCTGGGCTTTGTTAAATCCCTCCTTACAAGAAGATTTGCTGCTGAAGCGGTGCTTCAAGGCTGAACATATAGTGTATGTCTTCTGGAGGGGCCCTTTTGAGAATCATGGCCCCTCCCCATAACCCCATCCAAAACTGTAGCTGATCGGCAGTTCATGAAATCAGGTAGACCAGCTACATCACGTCCCATGGTAGGAAAGTGTGCTCCAGGTAGGCTAACTCCTCACTTCTGCTTTTTTCCTGTAACATCAATTGGTTACAAAATCACTGCAAATCCGTGGTGGTTTTGCAGCTTGCAATGTCTGGTAAGCATGCAGCAAATGTTAGCTTAAACCTTCTGGGTTAAATCTATGTGAAATGGCTATGCTAACTGTGGAGGACTAGACTTGAGAAGCATGTTGATTTATTTCAGCAAACTAAATCACTCATGGAAAGAAAAAAGAGACAGGGGAGGGAGCTGACCAATAGAAGCTGATAAAAATGACAGTCCTATTTATTTAGATGGATATGAATGAGGCTTTAATCCACCCCTCTTACTCTGAGAACAGCCCAGATTAATGTGAAAGTGGTGTCTCCACTGTGGCAGCAGGAACAGGCGACAATCTGGTGTAAAATGACTTCCCCCGCTTCATACAAAAGGACCTCCAAAGAGTCTGCTTCCCTTCAGGAATTGCTCTAGCCCCCATGTGCATGGAGGATGATTTTACTGCAGCATTTAGACTGGCTCCCTGCTTGGGGACTGCATAACTCTCATCATGCCCTTTAACTTTATACTCTTCATTTGCTTCTGCATAATCTATCAGTTCCTCAGGATGAGGGCTGCTGCAGAGATAAAAATCCAGTGTCTCTGCTGGAGAACTCGTGCACAACTGCTCAGATCTCCTGAAAGATTCGAGCATGGCTGTTACAGCATCCTTCAGTCTGCTTGCCATCTCCTCCTTTCCCACGAGCTAGCAAGGGGTCATGGCTCCCAGCAAGATTCCTGCCACATGAAGGGACAGAGTGGCTGCCTTTTTTCATATGCTTATGAGTATAAACCCACAGGCATTGTCCTGACCATAGAGAATAGAAATTATTTTATGTTTTGTTTCCCTGTGCTTTTTCTGTTGTTCCTTCAGTACCTCTTTCTTGTTCTCACAGCACCTTCCAGATTTCAATGCTTCACCAGCTACATACATTTGGGAGTTAAGGGTCTATAAGAAAAGGTCAGAGCATTTAGAGGTTGGTGACTGGTCAGGAAGGACTTGAATTGTGATTCTTTCTCCTAGAAAGAAGTCTTTAGAAACCTTTGAATAAATGTTTTTAGATAGCATGGGAGAAAGCTGTGGGACTGGGGAGGATCTAGGATAGAAGCAGAGGACATCAGTCCAAGGTAACATATCCAGTGGATTTAGAGAAGGAAGGAAGAACAGAGATGGGGCAACTGAAGTAAAAAATGAGACAAGAGTGAGGTATTTTTACTTGATTAATTTTTATAACCTCTCTTCTTCTTCTGACCATCCCACTTATAAAAGCTAGCAGCTATGATGCCACCCTGTGATGCATAAAGGCAAAAATATGTCTCAGTGCTTGCTGTGCATAAGAAGAGCTAAAAAGTGGTATAGAATCATAGAATCATAGATTCATAAAGGCTGGAAAAGACCTCTAAGATCGAGTCCAACCGTCAACCCAACACCACCATGCCCACTAAACCATGGCCCTAAGCACCTCATCTACACATCTTTTAAATACCT
>NW_008825108.1:4888709-4913624 GCF_000699105.1 Pygoscelis adeliae | reverse complement strand
ACTAATGTCAGATGGAGCTTAAGAAATACCTTTCCATGCTCCTCTCTCTTTCTTCTTTCTTAAAAGAAAAATAAATAAAATCTTAAATTCCTCTGAGTTTCCTTCACAGAAGGGTTAAAAAAAAAAGGAGAAGAGGTTAAGGATTCATTTGACAGCTTAAATGTCCCCTCGTCCAGATCATTGATAAAGATATTGAACAAGACGAGCCCCAAAAGAATAAAGGGGTTCAAGTTGTTGTGGTTTGTTGGGTTTTTTTTGGGGGGGGGGGTTTTTTTTTTGAGGAGTGCCATCAGCTGGAGTAATGTACCATGAAGAATCTGGAGGTAAGGTTAAATTAGACCTAATATCAGGAACCAGTCTAGTAGGAGAAGATTCCACAGTTTATTTTAATTTTTGTATGGAAGAGAAGCAAAATATGTACATACCAGCAGCAAATGTTATATTTTCCCCTTAAAAAAAATGGATGAGCCCAGAGGTTTATAAAACAATCTCACGTCTGAGTAGAGATCTATGCTAGCGTAATTTAGAGTAACATAAACCAATGATTATCACAGCTGATGATATTTCCAAAGATATGGTATCATTTGAAAGGGAAGAAATAGTGCAAGGTCTGGGAGAATTAGTGTGATTGCAAATATAAAGGAAAAGTAAAGATGATAAGAGAAAAGCTCAGCAAAAATATTTTAATAAGATACTAAGGGTTTGAAAATAATATGAGAGGAACGCAGCAAATAATTATAACCGTAAGATAAAAGAAAGCATCTCTAGAAGTTCAAATATGTTTGTGCTGCCAAAAAGCACTATTATAGCCTCACTCTACTGCCTCAGCTATTGGCAAATGCAGCATTACAAGTAACAACAAAGTACCAACACTGTGAAAAATCTGGCTGTGGCACTACACAGAACCTTGAAACCATCTTCAATAAAAGGAAAAGCATGACAGTGACCCCCCACATCTGTCTTTTGGTTAATGGGAAAAGTGGTGTTGTGTGAAGTAACACAGGAGACCATTGCAGTGACTGTCAAGAGTGTTTGTTAAAGAAAGATTTACAAAAGTGGTAGGAGTGAGTCCACTGCAGTTGAAGCCAGCTTTCACTCATGCACAGACAGGTCACTGGAATTTCAAAATTACTGTTTTCATTGCAATTTCTAAGCAGAAAAGCTGGTGGTTTAGGAAAGACCATTAATCAATTCTGCCTCTTCAGAGCTACACACAAGGCACCAGTTAGCAGGAAGCTGGGGACTTTCACGCCGGCTTTCCCTGGTCCTCTGGGCACTCAGGAGCTTGTTCCTGATGGCTGGGGCCAGCCAGACCAAGCTCCTGCTGCAGGGCTGTTCTCTGTCTGTAACCTGTCCCTTACAGTACCTTACAGCCACATGAGTCAGGCTCGCCTCATAGCACTGAGCAGGACTGAGCCTACACTACCCACATGGCTGAATGGGCTCTCCACCTCACGTTTCTTTCGGAGCTGATGCTCCTTTAACACCTAGCATGGGGTCCAAAATTCTGTCTTGCCTGCCTGATTTTCACTGCTCTATGACACTAGCAGTCTTCATCAAGACATAGCCAATGATAAAATTCAGTTGCTTTTTTTTTTTTTCCTACCAAAAAATCTTCACACACCGATTGAAATCACTCTCCCTGTCCCTTCGATTTACTGGACCCAAGCCGTGTCATGTAGGTGATGCAATAATTTAATTTTGAAATATAGATCTGTTGCAATGGAATTAAATTTACATAACAGTCAAATGTTGTCAGAGAGGGGGAAAGTTAAGGGAAGTAGCAACATAAAGGCTATGACCAGAATTCTCTAATCTGCAAAGAAGTGGCAGAGTTTGTTTGTTACCTCAGCAGCATCTGACACTCAGGGAAGGAAAATAACAGCAGTGGTGGAGCCCACCTGAAACAATAATATATTTGTGTTAATTACTGTGCAGTTATGTCACAAGCTTCCGTAGAGAACTAGACAGCCCAAGCAGGCAAAAGAAAAGATAGTTGGGAAAGAACTTTTGTTTTGTTGTGTCATCACTCTGATTTATGCTTAATGTCAAATTATTCTAGCCAAGTACAGCAATTCTAGGTGGTTTTTGCCCTTGTAAAACCTTCTGAAAAAGTTCACAGAGGAACAACCCAAGAGCCAACTGGAGTTACATTCAAGCCAGACTGCAAAACTGGAACTGCTATAGTAGCCTCAACAGGTAATCAAACATTTCTTCAGCAATCAGACATTTCTTCTCAGCCTCTCCATTGCATTTGATATGGTCAACCATAAAATATTGCTGTTGGGTGAGATGGTAATGACAACCGTTCCAAGTATTGTGCCAAAATGCACTGAGGCCCTCCAACAGGGTGGCATAAAGTTCCTTTGGCTGTGAATACACAACCGTACTCAGTCCATTGTGCAAGTCCTTCCCCTAATCTCTCTCAACATGGCACCCAAAAGTAAATCTTTCTACTGTTCTTGTGTTATGTTTCTAGGCTGTCCCAATCTGGTGAAAGATAAACTACTCAGTGACATTTCCCAGCAGGACTAAAGCAGTGTAGTATAGTTAAGAATGAAACCTGCAAAGTTTATTTCTAAATAAACTGTTTCTATGAGTAGAAAACAATTTGGCCCTTTTCTGCCTCACCTAGGGGTGCCTTTGCAGTATCTAGGGGTGCCTCCATGTGTAGCCTTGGTTCTTTCAAGATGCAGCGCTTCCCAGTGTGCACACTTGCAATGCTCTTATCTATGCCACCAGTCAAAATTGAATGGTTCCTCCCCTGGAAAAACCAAGCTGGAAGCTGCGCACTGAGGTGCCATGTGGACTATCCTGTCGTTAATGGGGAAATATGGTAACAAAACATATTGACCCTTCATACTGAAGTCCTCCAGCACTGTCTTAGGAACTTCTGCAGAAGAATGTACTATTTTGGAAACAGCTACAGTTCTGCACACACACACATCAAGAGTTAAAGGCCAAGAAGGTGAAAAGATCTCTGGTCCTACTTTTGGATTTTTACTTGCGACAGTGCTGTTTCTGACACAGCTGTATGGCCAGAAATCTGTACCTATACTGGAGTGATACAGATTTCTAGAAAACTTAGTTTCAACAGAAGTCGCTAGTGAAGAATTCCTCAAATATCAGTTTCTATTAGCTAAAAGGTTAAAAGCAAATGGCTTCAAATGATGGAGAAAGACCCTGTTCTACTTAGTCATGAGTGCATCCTGAGTTTGCTCTGATACAAACCATTTAGTAAATTACAGTAAGGAGAGAAGACAGATCTGCGTTAGAAGGCATACAGTCCACAGATAGTGGGGTCAGCAGTGTCTGGCAAAGACAGACAACTGATCCATGCACTGGAAATCAATGACATTTTAAAACAAAGCAGGTTTTTTAATAGTAAGGGATACAAATTGGGTGTCCAGTGTGGCCCAATAGATGTGCCCATACAATGGCAAACTGGAACAAATCTAAAAGAACCATGAACATGTCAGAATTGTTCCCTTCTCACACTAGGTTATCATTTAATTATGAATCAAATGCAAGCTCCTAATCCTCATCTTTAAAGCATCAAATATGCCGGTAATACCTCAGGCTCTGAAAGAGACCGTCATCCACAATGACATTCCATCTAAACTTTCTACAATAAAGGTGATGAACTCATAGTCAAGCTAAACAACTTTCTCAGTGAGAGTTTGAGACTTGGAAATGTACTCTCAGGGGCAAACTTCACAACTTTGCTATAAGCACAAGGAACAACTTCTTTGACTTTATCCCTTCTAATATAAACCTATAGAAATATGCATATAAAAAATGCAAAGCAAACACTCCACTAACATACTTCTCACTCCTCAAAGGACGAGAAACAGATGTGTAATTACTTTTTTAGTGTCTTACTGGCAGCTGTTCCAAAACTATGGTGATAAGAATAGTATACAAACCACTCTAATGTAGAAAGATGTGAAGCACTTTGTTCAAAGTCAAACAAAGGCTGCATAGTTTAACTGCAAAAAGAACATGGGTATTCTGCACCCACTGGACCTTACCATCTTCTTGTAGTACAGACTCTTAATGATATAAGATATTCCTCTGACTAACAGAAGATCTGAGATTCCCTTGTAATCTCAAACATATCATAATTTCAGAAACCCTTTTAATAAGAGACAGATGCTTGCTTCAAAGAATTTGGGGCAAAGATGATTCTGATATAACACAGGGTAAATATGTCAATGAAAATGAAAATACATATATTTTCATCAGTGGGGGGGTCAAGAACATCTCAAAAGAAGCCAGAAATCTCTCCTACATTCAGAAAGTTAGATTACTTCACCAAAAAATATATACAAAATATGTGAATAATGATGTTGCTTGGTACCACATATTGCCATGGTGCAAATA
The DNA here is from genome assembly GCF_000699105.1 of Pygoscelis adeliae. NCBI lineage: Eukaryota > Metazoa > Chordata > Aves > Sphenisciformes > Spheniscidae > Pygoscelis > Pygoscelis adeliae. The sequence continues at coordinate 4,909,241 of NW_008825108.1, read as the reverse complement.
GTTAAAATCTAATTTGTTTTGGTAACTCTGCTGAAAATGAAGTGACAAATACATCTCCTGATATATTGACACAGGCCAATAATCAGTTGTGAATTTCACTGAGATTGTTATGCATCAGTTTATGCGCTGTTTAATTTCAGAAACATTGTAGAATGAATGAGAGTGATTTTATCCAATTAAATGATCGTGATGAACAAGGAGTGATTAAGAGTAATCTGATCTGTCTTCTCAAATGCACTGCAAGTATGCATCCAGATACATAAAAATTCTGAGGTAGGAAGAATTTGTTTATATACTAATTTATTTTTACTTTAGAAAGGAGATAAAATTAATTAATCTATAATTGTATCTATGGCACCAAACATGCTTTTTCAAGGCAAACTGTATCTTTGCTTTGTAGCACTGTCATCTTATCTGTTTTTTTCAGTACAAGTTTTGTGAGCTGTGCTGCATTATATGTCACACATCTTAAATTTTCTGTCCCAAAACTTAGCATTTCAAGCTGACAAGACACCAAGATTCAGATGCTCGCTTGCACCTGGGGCGCAGTGCAGGAAATCAATTGAACATATTCTTCTGTGTATTCCCACAACAAAGCACTTAAAACAAGAGCCTATCTCCCTAGAGATGCATAAAGAAACTAAATTCAAGATCCTTAAGTATCTGTACGAAGTCTAGTCACTCCAGACTCCCCATCTAGTCAATGGCAAGAATGGCTCTTCTAGAGGGTCAATTGCAGCTTCTGAGATTAAATTGCTCTCTAGAGAAACTTTTGTTATTGTTGTTGACTGCATACAGAAACTAAAATGGTTATGCTTCATGTTTAGTCATATCAAGATGGGTCAGATGATCTGTGTCTTTTGGCCAGATCTTGGAAAAGGATCTGACTACCTCAAATGGGAACATGCGATATGTGTAAGCTACCTGTGTATTGAGTAACACATAGAAAATGTCTTGAAAAATAGTGAATCCAGACAGAAGCACCAGTATTTTTCTTTTCCAAATAAGGAAAATCCACGCAACACAAAGTGGAAAGCAAGCAATAACACATCTAACAGTGAAAGAGCATTAGCTGTGATATTGTCTGAGCTCTTTGGTAGCTCTTTTGGTGATATTCTTCAATAGAAGTTGGGCAGCTGTGCATTTTTAAAAGTTTTTCATTACCATAGATGTTTTTAAATACCTTTATAAATCTGAATGTAAACATCCTCTAGAATGTAGGCTGAAGTGAAACATGAGTTTTTCTTAGTAGAAGCAGCAGCTATTAGATATCATTTACAAAGCTTACACATTTTAATCACTGTTCAGAATGAAATTATCTAAATTGTATTGGCTGGTATCAATCACTACAAGCTGGTGCCACAAGTGGGACAGTACCCTGTAAATCTTTTTTTACCTGGACAATACAGTATGAATATGGGGGAGTTTGGTATGCCTCCTCCACACTCCTAGGAACTTATTCAGAGAAGGAGACCGCCCAGCTGGTAAGAAATAGCTGTTCCTCAAGTGGATCCACGGTGCAGAGAAGGTTCTGGCCCTGTTCTTTGTATACAGTCTACCTGTTCTGCTGAAAACAATAGCTAAAATATGAGCAGGTTAATTTTTTACGTCAGTATTCTGAAACTTGTGAAGCTTGAGATTTCTCCTTGAATCAGGAGTTAAATGTCTGTATAGCTGAAGAACAGTTTAATGAGTCTTAAAGCATCAGATAGTATCTTATCTGACACCTGATAATACTGGTATACTTCCTCACCCTTTTTGGTAACAGTAGTGGTTTACATTTCTTCACTTCCCACTCTCAATTTCAGATAGGCTCTGCTCAAATGATTCACCCTTCTCCTAGTATCTGGGACATTTTAGGGGAAAAAAATGAATGTTTCTTTAAAAGTATGCTATGTAAGATTATCCTAAAATCTACCTTAGGAGTCTTACCAGTTGATTTTTAACAGTGCACCTGACAGTGGTGTAAAGCTAATACAATGTCAGTGAGTCACTTTTAATAACACCAAGGTTTCTGACTTAAATCCTCATTTTCAGTAGAGGTCTAGGAAAAAATAGCTTAAGTATTCTCTGTTACAGAGAACTGTAAGTGAAACAAGAAGCAATTTAGAGTCTATTGAGTCAAAATAAAGTTCCTATAACTAAAGTTCATTTTAACCTTTTGGGACATGTTCAAGAGTTTTGATACTGGTGAGACACATCTTCTATCATTTGTGGCATGAACTACTTATGGAAACTGCTTCTTTCTACACAGTCCTTCTTCTGTTGGTGTCCTGGCATCATGACAACATATTCCCAAATGCACTTCTATTCCCCTAGGTTTCCCTCTGGATTTTCTTTTTCCCTAAAAAATAGTTTTTTGCTATAGGGGGGAATTGAAAATGTAATATGAATATTCTCAGAGTGGACATATTTACATGTGTTGACACAGCTGGAGGGTCTTGCAAAAAAGGGGCTGTCTCTGATCTGCCTTCTCCATTCTGCAGGTAGTCCTCTGGGAGCTCAGGGGAAGGGAGGATTGTATCCCCTCGTATCCTCAACCTGTGCATGTGGCTTACTCTATCACAAAATCATTTGTGCTTTCCTTTTTGGACAGTAAAGCATTCAGTACCAATAAGACCAACATTTCAGAATGGCTCAGTACATTTTCCCAGGTGGTTTCTGGGAACCTGGTTATCTTTCCTCTTTTTCTTCCTGCACTCTAATGCTCTTTCCTGAGGTCATTAGTAAGTCCTATGCAGACACCTCTCTTTCAAAAGAACACAATCTGACTGATCTAATCTGCACTGACATTTAAAAGAACCAGCATAAAGGTACTGTCCAGAGAATCAGAAATATTTAGTACTTAAATATGTATTATCTGGTGAGCCTTTGGTGTGAATTTCAGTAGGCATTGCTCCTAGAATCAACTCAGAGAGACCTACAGGAGAAAAATAAAGAAACTTGAGAATGAAAACATAATGATGTGAAACTAAAAAAAGTTCTGCCTTTCTGAGTGAAAATGTCCTCACAATGTTAAAAGTTACAGCCTTGCAGAGTGCAGCACTCCGTATCTTTAAAATGCTTCTTCACCAGTAGAGACTGAAGGGGAAAAGGAAGACAAAACTGCAGGACTTTATTGTCCTTGAGGTATATTGCAGGAAGGGAGGATGATTATGAATCTAAGATGATTAAATACTAATGGCACAAACTTCACAAGTGATGAAACAGCCAAATAAATTACCAGCACTTTAAACCAGACACATTTAGATTAACAGTACTTCTGTGAGACAGTTTGATAAATGTCTTGAATTTAGCAGCGCTGTGTTGTCCCCATTTCAGCAACCTTTGACTTTGGTCACCTGCTTATTAATTGGACTGGTTTGCGTCTATGCATTGTGAGATGTCATCCCCATTCTCTGGATAACATTCTTCGTAAAAATACGGGTCTTATTTATGATTCTATAGCACAGGGTTTCCCAGAAAGTAAGAGCTGTAAGTTGCTGCTTCAACACGTCAGTATCAATAGTATTCAGGTTATCAAAGCTAGGTCTGCTTTGATAATTTCCGGGTTGAACACAAACGTTTAGTTCATCTAGACTTCAGGTCAAGCATTTTGAACTCCTGTTACTATTCATCAAAAGTTGATTGTTTTATTATGACAAAACTGAAATTCTTATTTACTTTGAGTAGTAACTTATTCCATAGACCTCAACATTGACTTCAGCATGATTACTTACAATGGAAGGCACTATGTATTTTAGCTATCCTATCCTGATGTACAAAAATAAGTATCATTTGGCACTAAATTATGGTTGTCCTTGCAAAGCAGAATTGCTCAGAGCAAGAAGCTTTGAGCCATGAGACAGTGCTCCAAGGACATCCATGCAACCCACAAACACTGCCTGCTGGACAAGCTTTGAAGCCCCAAACTGTACATTCATATGCTGGGCAGACCAGGCTCATCTATACCAAATAGTACTGAGCAATTTGCCAACAAACATTTTTTGTATTTTTTTCAGTATTTACCATTTACTGAATAGTTTGCCAGCGCTTGCTGCCTCACCATCTCGCCACAAACCAGTCTATAATTAGACAAAGTTTAGAATTTACTCATAAATTCAAAATTTAAAGTGAAATTTGACTGTAAAGGTTGGAAAGATTGTTCAACTACTTTTGCTAGAAAATGCTTTTCATGATTCCTCTTTTCTACAGAGAAAGAGATCTGAGATCTGAAGCTCTACTATTAGATCTTATTAGATGCTCATTCCAGATCTCCAATATTTCTCACTGGTGGAAGTTCTAGCTCTGCCCCTAGCACATCCCCTCCCAATAACCGTCACACCACAATTCTTTTCGGCATTTTCCAGAAAACATATATTTTAGAAATTTTCTAACAATGAAGCAACTATTTCTCTGCCCTTTGTCTGATTTCATATAATTGCCTTATTAGCCAACGTACAGTTTAATAAAGGCTTCCTTTGTGAGGAAATTTATTTGACAGTGTTCTGTAAAAGAAAAATTACTGGAGTTTTTGTTAAGAACCCTTGCAGCAATGCATCTAAAAAGAATTAGTAGAATTGTTTAGCTTGTTTTCTTCTTGTTTTATATATGCAGATAATATTTCAAAAATTGACAGCATCCTGACAGTCCAAATCACCGCATGATACTTCTGTTACAGATACTGAAGTAGTGAATTGAATATTTTTCAGAGGTATTAGATAACCTGCTGTTTGCTTTGAAAAGTCAGTTAGCTTGGGCTTTGTATAAAAACTAAGCTTTGCTTACCATAGCCCTAATGTGAAAAAATCAAACACATGTCTTTGAAGATTTGCTAGAATAAATCTGTATATGAAAGGCTTCCTGAATCTGATGCCCTAGTATATAAGCAAAACTGGAACACATGCTTGTGTTGGTGACCCAATCATTTATTCAACAGTCCCTCCTTCTAACCCTCCTCAAGTCATAGTCTAGACTCTGAATCAATGGTTGGGTTGATATCCCAACCAAGTGAATCCCTTTGATCTATATTTTTGCTTTTTTACTGTTTCTTTAATTGAGGGTAAATAGAACAGTAAGCAGGTTCACAGAAATGCATATTATGCTTCCAGTCTTCAAGTTTTTTTCATTTAATTAGCGATTTCAAATGTGGTTCTGACCACAATCTTGATTTTGTCTTTGGACTGTTGCACTGCATGTCAATGTTTATGTATCCTGACAGATCATCCCTATCTCCATCAACTGTGGGATATTGCAGTGCATAGTCTAACTAGCATTTCATTTCCATGGAAAAAAATTAGTAAAATGGTGAACCTGTGTTGCTGTCAGAAAGAAATTGATGGCCATTCATGCTCTTAGAGGAGAAGAGGTCAAAGCTAATCGGATACTCTGGCTGTTTTAGCTGAAGGCAGACTAAAGGCACAGCCTCATGGAGATCAGTGGAATAGGATGGCCATTGTGAGAGAAGTGTCTGGTGTTTTTCATCTTTGGATTTTCTGCAGTTCTCTGGGGCTTTCCTGCTATTGAACCACACATCTTTTTTACAGTAATTATGAATATTTAGTTAACACCAGCTGCATAAATCTATCAACAGATTCTTAAACTGTGTGCCTTGAACTAACCATCTTTATTAGATATGAATGTTGATTCTTAATTTCAAAAATTTTAGATTTCACCACAGTTTTTTTTTTTTCTCAATATGTAGGTTTCTGTCTATTCTGAATATAAAGAACTTTAATATGTGACCTTTTGATTGCATTGTCTCTCCCTACTGTCAGCAGTTAAAAATCTCTTCCATGCATAGATATTTTTTATCATCTCTTAACTTTTCTTGGATAAACAAGAAACACCTTGTTAGAGCAAGGTGTTTTACAACATTCAAAACTCTTGTAGTTCTTTTCTTTTCTTTTCCTTTCATCAATGTTTCAGCAGATTTTTAAAGAATGAAAACAGTCTCCAACACAACATTCTGATAATGGTATCTCTAACACTATTTTCAGACATGGCAATGCTTCTCTATTTTTCTTGATACTCCTTAAGAATTATTTTAGCCTTCTAAGTGTCACTTCAGAGTCAGCTATTTTCCTACCATAGTGCCTAAATTCTCTTAACTCACAGCTTTCTAGGATGCAACCCCTCCTTGCATTACCATAAGCACTGTGTTTTGCTCCTAGCTGAATGACATTGCATTTGGAAGAATTAAAATGCGTATTGGGATACTCCAAGTGGCAGTTCAAAGGCTATATTTTGTTTCAGATTGACAGCAAGATGCCTGCTGGAGCTAGTGAGCCTGAGCGGATTGCAGTGGGATAGTTCAGCTATTGCCAAGCTCCAGCGTGCAGCCTGGAGTCTGAGAAACCTGCTCCAGCCTGTGAGACCTGGGATATTTCAGCAAGCAGCTGAAAATTAGCCTGCCTACAGCTATGCAGGATATAATGGGATCAACCATGTTACTAACTGCTAAAAAAGCTGGCAACACCAGTTGGGGAGTTCCCAGGAACCACTGAGAAAAAGCAAGGGAATGCAATATAACACATCCACTTGCAGTCAGTCACCTTCTGGCCATACCCCCAGCTTGATAAGAGTGACAATGTTTTTCAGCACCTCCTTTTCCTCCACCACCAGACTGACTTTTGAGCTCGGTCAGCAAATTGTTCGTTGCAACAACAGCAGCAATGTGTGTGGAAAACATGAAGTGACTGTGGTGCACAACAGTAACAAAATAAACCAGGGACTGCACAATCATACTGTAAATACCCGCAAAGGTTTGTCACCAGTCTTCTCAGGGCACATTGCTGTGTAGCAGCACATCATAACAGACGTGGCAGAGAACAGCCCAGTGCTCTGACTCAGCTCATTTATGATACAAACATACATTTGAGGATTAGTAAAAAAAAAAAAAAAAACACTGAAGTATTTTAGAGCTAATTTAAGAGCAAATTTCTTCCTCAGATACTTGTTGAATGCTATGGAGGCTCACCTATGGAAAAGTAGGGAAGAGAACAAAGGACTAACCTGAAAGGATACTGGGCCTGGGTGTCCCAGGACAGGGTCAAACGCAGGTGCTGATGGAAAGAAAAACTTCTTTAACATCTATCTAAAGTTCATGGCAATATTGGCACTGTGAAGAAAATGGACAGTAAATCCACTACAACAAAAATTTCATCAAAATCATCCTGAAAGATGTGTGAATGTATTTCATTTACTACTAACAGTGACTGAGGTAGTGATATCCTGTACCTGTAATGAGAAAGTTTCAGTCAGGACAGGACAAATATGGACAAAAAGATAAACCCTACAAACCCCCAACCCTTAATATTTGATCAGCCCATACAGATGGGTATGCACTGTACCTGCAGTATCTCTCCTCCGCTGGCAGATGAATTTAGTGAACATATGATGGATGACAAAAATAAATGGAAAACTGTTAATTCCAAAATATAGCCTATGTGGCATGATTATCAATCTTTTCAAAAAGTTCATGCTTCATTTACATTACAGTAGATAATTAGACTTTTATTCCCACATGATATGGAGAATCCCACTTAAGCAGATAGGTGTGTAGCACTCTCATGACAGAATCATAACTGGTCCGAGATCATGCTTGAACTTCCTATCTTCCAAGGAATATTCACATCACCTAACCTGTAGTACAACATCACACTGCAAGAGGACATTTCTTCCATTCAGACTTCCAAGTAGATTAACAGCAATGTAATAGTTCTTTTTCCAGAAACTGGAGTCTTTAGAATGTTTTTGAAGTGCTTTGTACACCACTTAATGTTTCAGTAATGTGGATAACATGGCTTTAAATAATCTACTGTATTGTAAGTGCCCATTAATCTGCATCATCAGTGTGATAGGATGTTTCTGGCACTTTCATTCTTAGGCATGTTGTATTGTTGCGTTATATTTGGTTGGTAATGGAAGCTTTCACACAGTTACCAACTTTACTAAACAGATTTTTCTTTTTATTGTCAGAGAAGACATGAATCTGAAAGAGTCAGCTATGATAAGAGACAAATATCAGAGATGAGCCTAGTGGTTTGACTTCTCCAGATCTTGCATCTGATAAATAGAACTGTAGCCACATTAATATTTTCTGAAGAGATGCTGGATTTTTTCCATAGAAATTATATTTAGCTACTTTTTGTTGAATATATTATTTACAGATTTTTCCCAATTTCTCTACAATATCATCTACAACTGTTTGATAAACAGTCTGGGTGAAGAGTTTTCAAGCAATCCCTCCATTTCTTTCAGATATTTGCAATCCATTATTTATATTGAAGGAATGATTATTTTACTCATATTTATTCTGTTCTCTGACTGAAAGATTGGGATTTCAAGCAGGAAATGAGATACATTTAATGAACATATCTAGCTCATAGGTCATAGTCAGGTCATGCTGTCATTTTTACAAACAAGAAAAATATCCAGAGTTACACAATGTTTAAAATGTTGTATCAGCCCAGTTATAATTATTAGAATTCAAGAAGAGGACAAATGTGGTTTTAGAGGACTCCTCTCTCACATGGTGCTGGTTACCTATGGCTTTTTCTGTGATATGCAGTGCTAGAAACTAGATTAAATGGATCTGGTGAAGGTTCTTGTGATTTTGACATTGCTGTCCTCCTTGTCATATTTTTATAGGGGATATGACTTCATTGCCCATTCATCTGATTTTTAGACAAAGCTGCAGTGACTTTGGAACTTTCTAATTAAATCATTGGTATCTGCTTACTTGGCAATCATAGAATCATAGAATCATTAAAGGTTGGAAGAGACCTCCACATCCTTCTTGTAGTGAGGGGCCCAAAACTGAACACAGTATTCGAGGTGCGGCCGTACCAGCTGATTTTTCGGGGGCGCTGCAGTGACTTTGGAACTTTCTAATTAAATCATTGGTACCTGCTTACTTGGCAATGTCACATATGCAGCTGATTTAGAAGCTGCAGAAACTTGCAGACTTTTCTGTGAATACCAGCATTATCAAAATCTACATGACTGAGTTAGTTGACCCATGAATCATAGGAAATCAGTGTGTCATTTTTATTTATGGTAATAGTCTTATTTTTACCTAGTCCAGGAAACATATCTGAAACAGTGACAACTCCGTTTCTTATGGATCGACATTTTTATAAAGAAATTATAAATGTAGTAAGTTTTTGTTTGCAGAGACCAAATGTTGGCAAAAGTGAGCACATCTGTGGCTGAAATTTTTAGCAAGGATATTTCTGCTCAGTTCCCTAGACATAGCTAGATTCTCATCAATCTGTATGCAATACTGTTTCATCTGACTTCAAATGGGAATGGCAAGCGTTTCAAGTAAGGAATAAAAAGCCTGTTCACCTCCTTTATAGCTTTCATAACCATTTAATTGGGTGACCTAAAAAACATTCAAGTGCAGATTATGTGGGGTAGAGCAAGAAAGAGGTAAAGCATCCTAGTAGTCACAGTTAGATGACACAGAATCCAAACAGTCCTGCAGCAGGATCCAGCTTTGAATATTACTGAACCTTCAGTAAACAAGAAAACAAATAAAAACCATTCTCATTTAATCAGAAGTTATGCCCCCATGCAATACCTCCTACAGAACCATCGAAAGACTTTTATTACTTCTTTGCCCAGCCTTTTAAATTACTCCTGCTACATCAAGCTCACGTTCCACTCCTGTAAAATTTTGCACTTAACAGCTGCAAACACTTCAAGCAAACTGAAAACCATTTGACTAGGAAGGAACTGTACAACATATGTGATAGGTTTCAGATTTCTCTTCTACTAGTTTCTGTTACTGGCAGCATTTGCATGAGAACAGATTTGTTTGTTTGTTTGTTTTGTGAACATCACACAACTAATTATTGCTGAAAGGCTGGAGTTTCTCACAATTTGATGAGGTCCAAGCCATGCTTCCAGAACGTAACTGCAGTGAGGCTGGGAGCAGACTGGAATCTGAACCCAGATCTGGATTTCAGATCTCTCTCTTGGCCTCGTCTCCAGTTACTGTCTCTTCATGAGAGGACCATGAATGATGGATAGTCATCCCCAAATCTAGCAAACTGGCATGTATACTCCTTTTGAAATAATAAAGTGTTAACTGGAGTTTTTTAACCTGTGCCTGCCAGAGAGGCAGACCCTCCCTGTGCTTTTTCTGACCATTTGCCTGTAGTTTAACCTTCTGCTGCATAGCTATCACTCTGACAGATCCAACATGCAAAACATGGCTTATATAAAGCACAAAGTACAACCGACTCTGGTTACTGCCATATTTGGATGAAAAATACTTAATTTACCTTCGTCCATCTTTCAAACGATTTCATATTTTCCCTGAACTCCATTCAGTCATCCCAGCTGGGAAGCAGGGACCTGGATGGTATGAATGCAAATCACAAGGTCAATTAGGAAAATTCCATCCGGGAAATCATACAATTTAGGATTACAAAGCTAAATACTTTTGTTTGGCTCATCCAGAACATTTTTTAATACACATGGATTGTTTACACTAGCATCTTATGGCCAGAAGCTGACAGTCCTTAACTAAGTAGAGTATCCCTCTGCCTCCAGAAGTGGATTTACCTGAACGGGGACTGTGATAGATTGTCTACCCTTAGAGCTGTTATATTCATTTTCCAGGCAGCACAACAGAGGAATAAAGAGACTAAGTTCGTTAAGACTTCTGAAATTGTGTAAGTTATTAGCACATTTAGGAAGACTCAAATATCCTGACATCTAATCCCTTGCTAGAACATATGCATAGTATGAAACATTTCTTTTCTTCCAAAAATGAAAAGTGTCACTAAATAACACTACATTGTCAAATATGAGAAGCTCTGGGGACAAGATCTGCGTTTTTAGACTCCTTCTCCATAGATCTTTTCCATGTAAGTATTTATTCCCTGCACAAGCGGCTGTCTACCCATATGTCTCCTGGGCTCACAGTGCTCACCTATAAGCACAGATTATTTAGCCTCCTCCTCTCTTCATAGAATCATAGAATCATAGAATCATTAAGGTTGGAAGAGACCTCCAAGATCATCGAGTCCAACCGTCAACCCAACAACACCATGCCCACTAAATCATGTCCCTAAGCGCCTCATCTACCCGTTTTTTCAGCATCACTCAGTAATTTTACACAAGCAGTAAGGGAATTTCCTTGTCCAGAAGCAGCCATCATTCTCCAGCTCCTTCTCCAGTTCTTGCTGCTGTGTGAGCAGGGCCAGGCCAACACTCCATCAGAGGGGAGGCAGGAAAGAGACAGCAAAGCCAAGCCAGAAAGGCACAGGAGTGTTCTGCTCTCTTCTGCACTACGAGGAGAAAACTCAGGCCTTCTGCAAACCCTGAAGCAAAAGTTTTCCCTGCAGAGTGAACTGGGCGGTGATGAGTTGTTCAGTTTTGTTCCCCCCTCCCCAGGTGACATTTTATCAATGGTTGTCTAGCAGTCCTGCATCTCTAGATATAAAAAGGAAGTGCAAAGCACTGAAAGGACTGTGTGACAGACATGCCGCTGCAGTGATTAATGTGCCCATCCAAGCCGGTGGCTCACCAGCCAGTCAATTAATCACTCTCCAGTATTTTGGAAATCATTAAATTCTATACCATTTTTAACGTATTTTTACCATTAGGCAGGCTTTCCTTTGAAGTGCAATATCACCAGTTCTGAGTTTCTTTCCCACCTCATTTTATTTCTTCACTGCCTGCTAAGACATATTTCATTATGACTACTGCTGTGCCAGGTGGGTAATTTTATGGTCTCACTATAACCTCTCTAAGGATACACTCTGGCAAATGCTGAATATGTGGAGGACATTTTCTCCTTCATTTCAGTTGTAGTTTCTGGGAGTTACTTACTCCTGCACAAGAGGCCCAGCTCCAACATGCTAAAGGCTGTCCTCATCCAGCTGTTGCTGGGACAGAAGGAGTTGGTGACCAGCATCTTGTTATCCTGCCATAGCAATGTTAAGTTGGAAGCTATTTTCTTTATGCGTGAGAGGAAACAGAGGTCTATGGTTTGATCCTGAAAGAGCTCCAGCAAAAGGGAATTCATGTCCATTTCTCTATCTGACTGTGAAGCAGGCCATATGAAAGAGGTGGACTGAAGGACCCAGCAAAACACCTTAGTGGGCAAAAGAGTTATAGCAAAACTCAATAATCATCTGACCTACTAATTTTCAGCTTTCCAGAGGACTTTATACAGCTTTTCTCTGACCTCACTTTTCCTTCTCTAAGTTTTTGCATTTGGCAAGCTTCCTACAAAAAAATAAATCTTCAGCTTGGTTACCCTTATTAATGATGTCAGGCAGGGCATTTTGCAATCGGAGACTTTTTGTGCTAGAAAAGGTTTTCAGCAGATTTGATAAGAAACACCAGGCAACAAGCTCTGTGTTGTGAAGGAAAATGATTGATCATTACCTCTGCACAAAGAGAAACAGAAGGTTACTTATTTAAGTGAAGGCTGTGAATCAAATAAGCACAGCACTTTAGCTGAACAACCTTCTAGAAATGGGAGAAAACAAAATACAGTACAGGGTCATAAAATCTGGATTTAGCAGGAAGCAACCAGGGCAAACATCACCTAGCAGAGGTGACAAGGTTCACGAGACGAGCCTTGGGAACAGTGTACTTCATCTGCAGGAGAGATAAAATGGGGAAGACTCCTACCTCATCCTCTGCACAGAACCCCACCAGTCTCATGTAAACTTTAAATTAATATACATATGGGTATGCACACAAATGCATACATGCAAACATATATGGTGAATACATCCACCATTCTACCTTGTAATGCACCTGTAACTGGAATGCAAAGCAGAAGGAAAAGCACACTGCTGTTGATTCATGTTTCACTCTCGTCTGTCACTAATGTGAATGACTGAAGAACTGGGACAATGAAGCGTAGACCTGTGGTCTTAATCTCATCGCATTCTGAACAATAATATTTTCAGTCTTCAGCATCAGAGAACCTGTCCTTTCAAGCACAAAGAAGTAAATTCAAACAGCAGTATCTTGCCCTTGGAATGCATAGTTGTTCAAATGACTATGTTATAAAGATTAAGTTAATGCTTTATAAAAGTATGTTGTGATTTAGAGTCAAAATGCCAAGCAAAACTTCTTACGGCTTAAAGTTAGTCTTTTTTCTCTTCTGCTGAAGGTAAATTGTTAGTTCATCACTTGTGTTAAGGAGTTAAGCTGTGTTTGGGGCTATCTTCAGCACAGCTAGCTGGAACTCATCCCAAAATTTGAACTACTCATTACATATAACACTTAACAAGCTCAGCATCAGGCACAGTAGTTCCACAGTACAGGTAACAACTGTTTAATCCACAAAATACTAAACTATAGATAAAGATAGGAAGTGTTTCGATTTGATCATTAGATGCCTAGTTGTCCTCAATGTTAAGTACCATGAAAAAAGCAACAACTCCCTGATGAATCATCAGAGAATTCTGGTAACAGTAATAAATAAATAAATAAATAAATAATGATGCCATTCAAGTGGGAGAAGGGAGACCTGATCCAAAATCTCATGGAAGGTTTGAACCCAGATGTTCAAAGAACATGAATTCAAAGTGAAAGTGGTTCAGAAAAGGATAAGCAGAGAGTTTGTCATACAAAAGCACACAAAGAAAGCTTTGCTTCTACTCCAATCTAGCAGTATAAAGGCTGAGAGATAACCTGATTGATGTCTGCATCTAGTCTAGGGGAGTAAATGGAGAAGAGCAGGAAGGTGAAGGTGTCTTAAGAACAAATACAAATGCATTGATTATTAATACTTTTGGGCAGGAATTAGAAAGTTTCTGAACACCCGAGTACTGAGGTTCTAAACCCATCTTCCAACAGGACCAAGGGCAGAAAAAAACCCTTACCAGTTTTAATATAGACCCTGAGAAACTAATCAATGGGATTAACGTTGCCATACTTCATTTCTCAGGGTCTGGACTAGATGGTGAAGGCCAAATCTTCTGGGTTTGTAAAACCTCAAACCAGCCTTTCTTTTTTCTGTACTACTCCTCCTCACACTTCTGGCACATAAGGGTGCAATGCAGACCTTTAATTCTTAGGGCAATATTTGTAACCATCTTATATGACCACGTGTGGTTTCCCTGCACAGAGCCATGTTTTCAGGGAGATTGATTATATCAAGTTTCACTTGAAGCTAGCTCAAAGCATCTGCATGGTGGCTGGGACACATGCTTGCCCTGCACTAACCCCTAGTTAAATAACAACCTGGCAGCAGATTTGGGGTAGGTCACAGCCTACCTATGCTGTACCTACCCTGTGGCTACTACAGCCAGCTGTTTAGAATATGCTGGTTCATTTTGTAAAAGTGTCTCCTTTTTTTATGCTAGAAAGGTTTTTTAACGAAAGTGGTCTACTCTGTCTCTGAAGAAAAGGAATGTAATTGCTATGAAATGTTATGCAATCCATACAAATGTGGTGTCCGGACTGGTTTATATACAAATGCAAAGTAGTGGATAATAGTGGCAGGAAAGAAAGAAGCAGGAAGTCAATAAAATTGAAATAAAAAGAGATACAGCTGTGGACTCCATTCAAATTAAATTGCTTCATTTGGACCTGTTATTTACATTATTTCATGTGTAACAGCACTTAGAACTAATGACCCGCAGTTTTCTTCCAGGCCTGAGCAGCAGCCACCGTGAGAGGAAGGCTCTCATAATCAGTCAGCGTCCTAGCATAAAACTGTTTAGATTCACCAAAGGCAGCTCTAAATAGAAGAAACCCCCAGAAACAAATGGATTTCTGCTGCTGTTATTATCCCAATTTCTGTGTATTTTTAGTAATCTTGTGTTTACATCCATCACAGCTTTCCATGAGAGGAAAAGGTACAAGATTACCTCTCCTAGCACATTCATTTTTAGACCCTTTGGACAGGGAAGCATCTGAGAGCAGATGGTCCCCACAAGAATACCTCTTGACGAGAAGTTGGCAGGACATTGCTGGAAACATGACTGTATTACACATGTACTGGAAAATACTTGGTACCTCACTAAGATGTCCTGCAGAATTTCTTGGTGCAAAGGAAGCATCCAAAAGAATTATATGAGAAAAAGTGCATACATTCTTAAGAATATAGAGGCTATCCAAGAGCCTCCATTGAGATACAATTCACTGCTGCCACAAGTAGTGTAATTACAGTTGAAGGCCTGGCCAGTAAGCGCTCCTTCGAGCTCAGGGTATCATGGGTAGCCCAAACCTATTGACTTTGCAGAACTTAAGTACAATACCTTCAAAGCTGTTAGAAATGGACAGGATTGGCGTGTGTAACTCCTAAAATCACTTTTGTGATTATCACACTGTTGTGCTAATAATCAGCACAGCACTTGGGGAAAAAAGAACAAAAAACAAAATCAAAACCAACCAAACAAAAACCCCACAACTTTTAAAAAAATAACTTAAAAGAATCAGATTAATGTATTTCAGTTTGAAGGGAACTTGAAAGGGTCATATACAAAGATATGGAAGTTCATGGCCACATAAAGTTTAAACACTTCCATATTTTACCCATAGTTCCCAGCCTTGGTCACGTAGTCACTTACAGATCAAAACTAGTGTGACATTAACTTGTTTTAAAAGTACACGGCTAAGGTTTGAATGGAAAAGCCAGCCTCTGGCTAGCTCAAGCTGGTGCTTATTTGAATTTCTTTTGAAGTCATTGCAAATCTTTCTGTTGACTTGAACAGAAGGTGAATCAGACTCCTCAGCACTGAAGTGAATCACAGATTAAAACAAAAATACTTGTATGACTTCTATGACAACCTTATATTAGAATGACTCTCTTCTGGTAGCAGGATGCTGAGGTACTGCTGAGGTAGTACCATTTCTGTCTGAGAAGTGGCTGGACTGGCTTTGTGTATCCCCTAAGTTACATTCACTTGGACTCATTCCTTCAGTGGTTACCCATAGGTTCATCAGAGACACAAACTGCAGCATTACTATTTACATAACTAACTGAGGACCTGACTTTGATTTTCAGCTGAAGCTCCTTGGAAGAGTCAAAAATCTGTATCAGTTCATCACATCTTAGGTCCCTGTAGGAGAGAAGCAAAAGTTACATTATCAGACATAGTCAAACATATGAAGCAAAGTGTCCCAGTGCTTGCTGAGAAAGTGCAAACTTGCTGGAAATACAGACGAGGTCTTGGTTTTTTTCTTCCCCAAAGTACTCTAGCATGGCAGAAGGAACAAGGCTGACTTCATGTTCCAACAGCACCTTTGGGTTGTCCCACGTCCTGCACTTGGAGTCTGTTCATGGCCACTCTAATGGGAAGGGTCATGGAGCACCTCAACAGACAGCACTCTTGAAACTATACATGATGATACACTGTATGCCCCAGTAATAACAATAAACAAATAATATTGTGACTTCAGAAGAGATATTTTAAAGGTTGATTAACAATATAATCACAGCTAAAATATATTCAAATACCAAGAAGTACAAACAATTAAAGTTATCACTACAATAAGGTGTAATAATAAGACTTCGAGGCTCTATTTTTCAGAATATTTAGCATTTCTTTATTGCTCAAACCTTAGCTTCTGTGACAGCTATATCAGCTATGGGCACTCAGCACTTTTCCTCTCTCACCACAGCTGTGTGAGGGCAGGGAAACAGAAACAAGGAATAAGGTAGAAAGCACCTGTGAAAAAAAGGCCATGTCCGATATCAGAGTGCATCAGGTAGGGTTGAATCTAATTTCCCAGGAAGTCACATAGTATATCTATCTTCTCTGAAACCATTTTGTGAAAGACTTTGCTATTTTTTCTGAAACATTCTGTAATCAACAGATCATAAGGAATCATTGAGGGGTTTAAGAAATCATATACTTCATCCCTAGAGCTCCCAGGATCAACTGTACTAAGGTCTATAGCTAGGTGTACCACCAATATCTTTAAAAGTTCAACAGGTTTTAGGGCATTAAAGAATCCTAGAAAAAAGCTCATAAAATTCAGCTTGTCTGAAAACATCTGACTTAAGGACATAAAATCACAAAACTATAGGAAAAAACTGGATGGAGCGGGCCACCAGAGATCTGGTACCCAGACCTAGACCTAGGTACTAGAATCTAGTACAACCTCTTGCTCAAAGCAGGACTCAGAGTTAGATCAGACTGCTCATGACCTTGCCCTTACAGTTGTTTAAAATCCCCAAAGACAGAGATTACTCAACCACTCTGGGTAACCTGTTATGGTAAATTATTTTTTCCTTACGTGCAAATACAATTTCTCGTATTTAATCTTTTGACCCTTGGGGCTTATCCTCTCACTGTGCCCCCTGAGCAGAATCTGGCTCCACCTTCTCTATAAGACTATAGCTAGATCCCCTCTTATCCTTTTCTTCTCCAGGTTAAGGACACCCAACTCCCACTCAGATGTCCTTTACTCCAACTCCCTAACCATCTTCAAGGCCCTCCATTGGGTCAATATCTCTCCCACACTCAAATGTTGACATCTTTCCCTTTGTCAATGGATCGGTATGATAATCACTTGATTGCATGCTAAAAAGGCATTAAAGAGTTCAGCCTTCTTAACATCATCTATTTATAGCTATCCTCCTTTAATAAGTAGTAGAGAATTTTTTCTGTTTTGGTTTTCCTTTTGATGCCAATATCCTTCTACACCATTTCTTGTTGCAGTTGTCCCTTCTAGCTGAATCATTCTGTTAGCTGATTTTTATGAGTTTTTCTTTATATGCTTTTGCACTCATCTTTAATATCCAATCCAGTTTCCACTTCCTAGATATCATTTTTGAATCATTGACTTCAGCTGAATTCTCTTATTGCATTTCTTGTATTTCCTCCATAATCAGAAAGAATTTGTGCCCTTGTCAATATGACTTTAGAGGGCTGCCAGGTTGTTTTAACTACTTTCTTCCCTTCAGTCAGCTTCCCAAAAGATCCTACAAAGCAATAAGCTCAGTTAATTGCAGTTCATCTATTTGAAATATGTGGTTTTACTAACAGTTATTCTGCATTCCTACTATAAGGAGTGTGAGTAAATAAATGTATGCTGATGCACACACTTACCCTGGAAAATTTAAGACCAAAAAGATTAAGTCCATCCATTATATAAAAATAAAAGCACCTTAATTTAAGCAAATAGATAATCAAGTCAAAGCTGAAAGTGAGTCCTACTTACCACACTCACTAGCATCTTGGTCTTTTACTTGTATAGATAAGCGACAAGAGGCTGCAACCTGTGATTAAGGCAACCTAAAAAGACAAGTAAAAGGTAGACAATGAAGATTTACTGTTCTCAACAGAGAAAACTGAGGCACAGAGTTATAGATGTAATCTGCACAAATAATGTGGACTATTTTTTGCAATAAAGTTAACACAGAACTGACTAACAGGAATTCCCTGAATTGTATTCTCAGATACTTATTTGATATCTTCTATTGTTTGGGGAGATCACTTTCATTCGTTTGAATGGGAATTTGGCACTAAAATATCTTTAAAGTCCCTGGTGTCAGAATACTAAAAATCAGGTAGGCATCCATTTGGAAAGCACTGAGAGGATCTGAAAGGGCAGAAGAAAACAAGAAAATACCAACATTAATATATTTCGGTTGTGCATGTGTATTAAAAATATCTCTGTATTACTTACAGAAACAGTCATTGTTATTAGCTGTGATGGATTCCTTCTAAAATTACTTCCTTTGTCTATCAAAAAAAAATTATTATTGACTGAAGAAAACTAAGAAGTTAATAGGAAATCATGCCATTAAAAAAGAAAATGCAAATACTTTAGAACAGAAATGAAATATTCTAATAAAAATATACTTAAAGCATAAAAGATTCAGGGCTGAAATTTAGTAAATAGACTTACTGTAAGAATAAGCTTCAGGTTTGGAATTAGAATGATCTGAAAACACTGAACACATTAAACATGACCTTTAAGCTTCAATTTCGTGTGTGGGAGTGTGAGGTTAATGAAATAGCTGAAAGATCATATTTGTAAGAAATCTGCCTGCTGGTGGAAGTAATGTTAGTCTAGCCAATGCTGTTAACATTCTCCACAGTCAATGGACTCTAAGGTCTGACACGTTATTTATTTGATGAAGTGTTTTATTCTTGAGCCCCATTTTTTTTATTTCCTTTGTTTTCTTCATGCTTTCCATGATTTCAAGTGCAAAAATAAAAAGGTGACCTTTTGGCTAGACCAAAACTGTACATTCAAAACCTGGAAAGCGTTTGGGCTGAGAGAACTTGGTGCTTAACACCCTACATTGTTGGGTCTGGTTCTGTTTGTACCTGAACTGCAAGACAGGTATTAAACTTGCTATATTTGTGTACATAAAAAAATTAGCTTCTTCTTTCTTTCATCGCTCAGTGTGTCATATACATAATCTTTGCTCTGTAGTTTTTAGATTTATTTCTTCCTGGCAAATAAGCCTCTGGCTTCCAAATCCAATGAATAATTTCCTTCACTAGTGAAGATGTATGTTTAAATAACACCCTCAAAAAAGGAAGAGGGGTGAAATACCAAAGCCATAAAAAAAAAAAATCTTATTGTGAAGATTGATATGGAAGTTGATGATTCAGATTGGGTTTCACAATATTTCCTCAATAGCATTCACTTATTATTCACTTATTATTGCCTCTGACAGGAGGACAAGTTGGCCAGGGATTTGAAGAGGGTCAAATTAGGGCTTCTTCTTACATCAAACACTTCCAAAATGCCAAAAGGGGGTGGAAGACAGATTAATTTGTGCTCACTGCATCCCCGCTGGACAGGTCTTTTACTAGGCAGTGACTTCTTTAACAGTCTTTAACAGGCAGACCGGTTATCCTCAGGGTACTCGGCCCCCTGAGCTGAAGACAGGGATGGAGAGCAGGATGAACCCCCCATAATCCAAGAGGAAGCAGTCAACAACCTGCTACGCCACTTGGATGCTCACAAGTTTATGGGGCCAGATGGGATCCACCCGACAGTGCTGAGGGAGCTGGCGGAGGAGCTCGCCAAGCCACTCTCCATGATCTATCAGCAGTCCTGGTTAACGGGGGAGGTCCCGGACGACTGGAGGCTTGCCAATGTGATGCCCATCTACAAGAAGGGCCAGAAGGAGGATCCAGGGAACTACAGGCCTGTCAGCCTGACCTTGGTGCCGGGGAAGATTATGGAGTGGTTCAGCTTGAGGGCGCCCAACAAGGCAGGAGCGGGACACCCAGGGGATCAGGCCCAGCCAGCACGGATTCATGAAAGGCAGGTCCTGCTTGACCAACCTGATCTCCTTCTATGACCAGGTGACCCGCCTAGTGGATGAGGGAAAGGCTGTGGATGCGGTCTACCTGGATTTCAGTAAGGCCTTTGACACTTTCCCACAGCATTCTCCTAGAGAAGCTGGCAGCTCACGGCTTAGACAGGTGAACTCTGCACTGGGTCAAAAACTGGCTGGACGGCCGGGCCCAGAGAGTTGTGGTGAATGGAGTTCAATCCAGTTGGCGGCCGGTCACGAGCGGTGTTCCCCAGGGCTCAGTTTTGGGGCCAGTCTTGTTCAATATCTTTATCAATGATCTGGAGGAGGGGATCGAGTGC
>NW_008825108.1:4870162-4888053 GCF_000699105.1 Pygoscelis adeliae | reverse complement strand
GGACATGAGGAAAAATGTCTTTACTGAAAGAGTGGTTAAACATTGGAACAGGCTGCCCAGGGAAGTGGTTGAGTCCCCACCCCTGGAAGTATTTAAAAGACGTGTAGATGAGGTGCTTAGGGCCATGGTTTAGTGGGCATGGTGGTGTTGGGTTGACGGTTGGACTCGATGACCTTAGAGGTCTCTTCCAACCTTAATGATTCTATGATTCTTGTGCAGAGTCCCACTTGAGCCCTGCAAAAGTCATCCCATCCCCGCTGAGGCCTGGGAGTGCATTGGCTCTCTTTGCTCAGTGGACCTCCAGGCTCTGTAGTGCATCATCCTCCAAGCTTGCTGGCTTCTTTGTTTGCTTGCTGCTTTTCCATATTGCCTACTGCATCTCATTCATTACCTTCCCCTCCCTGTACTCTGCCTCTTACCATACTTCACTGATCCCAAAGAGGAGAGCATCTCCCCCTTTCAGCTCCACTCAGAGACCAGCAAGCACACACGAACCAGGAGTCTTCCTCTCCATCACCCAGGAGCCCTCTGCTGTGGGAACATATGCTGTGATGCACAATATATCACATGCAAATAAGCACATCAAACATCACTACCTGAGCCATCATAGGAAAGCAAGCAAGAAATACTAAGCATTTTACTTATTTTAGGGGTTTTACTGATTTAACTGAGAGTCACACTTTCTATTGGAACAAAGACTGTTGGTAGTAGAAGGTGAGAAAGACATAGTACTTACAGAGTACCTTCTTGGTACTAAACAAGCTAAACAGTGTAAAGTTCTCGTTTCCCTTTCTTTGTCTGTCTTGTATCTTATTGTCATCTTGTACACCATAATCTCTTTTTAGCAGGAACTTTTTGATGTGCCATTCACCCCCTGGTGCTATTTTACACACACAGAGATGCATTAAAAGAACATTAAATATGTGCCAGACTTAAGACTGTCAGCATTAGCATTGCTTGTGCAGTTTTAATTTGGTCTCTTGTGTATACATGCTATGACACAGCTGTTAATATTTTCCACAGAACCTCTGCCTCAGTCAATTCACAAGATGGACAGAGCTTACCAAATGAGAAGCTATACGATATCTCATTTGTCCTCATTTATGGCACATGATTAAACTTTGGGTTTTATGCAAAAATATCCATTTTCTCATGGTCATTTCTAAATATTCATCATCACAGTGATTCTCTTGCACAGACATTCACAGACAGCGTTTGTAAGACAAAAAGACTATTATTGGGATTTTTCCATAGGGTGATGAAAACTTGGGGGATCAAATCACTTAAAGAGTAGACTCAGTTTCTGCCTGGATGACAAAAGGAGTCTGACATCTTCAACTGGATTGGATGAGACACTGAACGGCTCTTCTGATGAATTCTTATGCCCTACATGGCCTCTCCCATAAATGTATGACCATTGCTATTGGTTATCTTGAACTACATACAAAACATCTCCATCCTACATGACCATTAGTGCAGCCAAAGGGGCAGTTTCTCTTGACCATCTATAAGTAACTTATCAATGTCTGAGTTTGACTTTTGTCAATTCTGCAGCAGGAACTGCCTGGCAGAGTCTCAGTGATGGGCAGACTCAACCTAAGATAGTCATCAGCACACTGAAGCACACAAGTCATGCCCATCAGTTGGATTTAGGCACAGCAAGAACAGTCTGGGGAAAATATCCAGGATCCTCGAAAATTCCCACCTGGAGACCTCCTGTGACAATTAGTCAAATACTTCATTGTGAAGGTGGTTACTAGTTCAGTCAATCACCTGGTATCAGGGTGACCTATTTTCTCATTCCAGTCCATCGTCTCAGATATGCAAAGTCGAGCTGGGGACCATACAGCAAATTAATGGTTTCATGTTGCTGGGTGTGCACAGGGCACAGCCCTGATGCTCAGCCCCACCAGCTCCACCACCATTGTTCGTCTATGTATTTCACTTATAACTTAAGTCTCATAGTTCAGGTCACAACTCACAAACATTAGTTGCTTTCTCTTCTGAGTTAGAAAGCAGGTATGTTTTGGTGGACAAAGTCTCTCCTCAGTCCTGCTGCCCCGTCTCCTGCAGGCTATCCTTGTCCCAAGCCAGTCCTTGATTTAGATCTTTTACCTCATTTTTCTTATATACTCCCTTGCTCTGACCCCTTCTCTTTGGATTGTCCCAGTCTGGGTGTCTAAGGTGTTCATACTAATCCACATCTGTTTGCGTTACCACTCCAAATCTGTTTTTCAGGGATCCTCATTGCAGCTCCCAACTTCCTTTTATTAAAATTTTTCTTTCTAGTTTCTCCTTAGGGTCACCACCCAACCTCCCCACATTTACACAGTTCACCTGAGACTAGGGAATGGGTGTTTTACCCCTCCCTCTGCCTGAAGCTAACCTCTTTGTCCATCAGTGCATGGTATCCTACTTTTTCCTTAGCTCTTCATTGGATTTTGGTCTCCTACCTCCCAATTCCATTTCTCATTTTCATCCCTCGCTCCTAGTCTGTTTGTCCTTGAATTTCCTGCACCTTCTTAAGCTCCTGACATGGACTACTATTCCCAAGCTCCTTATCCTAATCTACTCCTTCTGCCATCCCAGACATTTCCAGCATTTTTCTGGTTTTTAGCCAAATCTTTCTCTCCTTCCTAATGAGGGGGCAGCAGCAGAAGCAGCACAGTGCATTCATGGAGGAGAGGCCCCCACACGCTCCCAGGAGACCCAAGCAGCAGCAATAGGTCGGCTGGGCTCAGCCCATGCAGCTGTGGTGGAGACATACACAGATGGGAGCTGCAGCATCAGTACCCACCAGAGCCACTGCTGAGAATATGCAAGGGGAGATTCTTCAAAGGCCTGTAAATTTGCCAAATTTAGGCAGTTTCTCTCAGGGATAGTACAAGGCTCATCCTTGACAGAAGAACTGGACCTGACCAGCTTTTCAGCTCGTGTGCCAAGACTCAGATCATCTTATTAAAAAGGTACCAAAGTTTCTTACCGCAGCAAAAATCTCCCCCTCCTCTCCTTCCTTTCATTCTCAGAAGCTGCAAAAAAAGCTAATGTTAAAATTTCAGAAACAAAAGCAAACATTCTGGCCCCAGCAGCTGATAAGGAAAGTTCAGCCTTCACACTCTAAGTCTGGCAAAGTTAAAAGAAAATGAAAAGAGGGACCTGCAATAGGAAATATCAAGAAATGTGATTTATGGGCAGTCCTACTGATGCCTCCTGTATGAAAGAAACCACAGTAAATTGTCCTAGATTTCTGCTCAGTTTTGCTTTATGTTATTTTTTGGTGCTTTTCCTTATGCCCAAAACTCATAGATGCAGCAAAACTCTCTTTGTACAGCTATCCGTATGCTTCTATTGAGAAAGAGCAACTGTGGCGGTGGACCTGGGCAGAAGCTGATGTTATAAAGTAACACTAACTATTGGTTACAGTAGAAATACAGAAAAACAGTTGTACAAAAAGCTGCATAGAGGTCTAAAAGAAGGTAAGTAAAATACTACCTTTTTTTTTCCCATTCTCTGTCTGTGTGTGCTGTGCTGTTGCCTTAAGACTGAGTCACTCCTTGCTCCATATAGGCCTATTACCTCTTAGTACAATTCATTGCCTATGAAACAGAGGTGCTATTTCTAGAATACTAGGAGCTTTAATTCTGTTACAGGTTTTAGAAGAGCTTGCAACAGAGATAAATTCTAATGACTGCTTTGTCATCCATTCCTATCTTTCTCCTTTTTTTTTTCCGGAGAAAAAACTTCATGATGGATGTTTTCCACCTTTAAGATAGGAGCTGCTGCTACCACAGCCATTGAGCTAAATTTGCTCAGCTGACTGTCCAGGCATAAATAAAGATCCTCCCTTTCTTGCTTTTATTTCTCAGATACATCTTTCCTTCTCTAATCCTCCTGCACTGAGATTTTCTTTCTTCCCTTCCTCAAGCATCTCCAGATGCCAAAAAATTATTGCCTTCTTATAACATCTTTGAAATCTCTTTGCAGTCATTTCCACTGTGGTCCCACTGGTGCCTGCTCTCTCTGCTCACATGATACTTTCAATCAGTGAGCAAATACTCCAGCTGTGCTGTTTAGCATGATGCAAAACAAGCTGATTAGTAACAGCAGCAACAGGAGTAATTAAAAAAGAAATGAGAGAATTAAAAAAAAAAACCCTTCTTGAACACAGAGTTTTCCCTTAACACTTAACCCTTCTTCCTTTTAGGAAGAAAATCAACATTTTTAAACTAAATGTTTGCCTACAGACTTCCAGTGAATCCAAAATTCATCTTTTATGTACAAAGCATTAGAAAATAATAACAGTAACTGGATCTACTACATCCAAACAGCTGACAGATATGTGATGCTACCATTAATGTATAAATATATACATTTTTTTATATTTCTGTAGCCTTTTTTGAAGACCATGGCTTATTGCATGAAATACATTGAGTAATCAATCTTTATTTATAAAGCTGTTTTCATGCATAGCACATCTTAAAGGACTGTAGAATAAAACAGATAAAAATATCAGGGACAGATAAAACAGAACTAACTATATTAAACAAATGTTTCCAGAAGAATGAAGCCCATATAAATTATGAAAACAACATTTGATCAAACAGAAAGAGAACTTAAACTTTAATTTAAATGCATGAGCAGATGTGGCTGACCTAAAGTCATTGGAAACAACGACAACCAAAAAAGCCATTCTCCAAAGTGTAGAGTATGAGAGCAGAAATTTTTGCCATTTTCACTGAGCCTGACTGAATTCCCTCGATTTGAAACCAAAACCAAGGGAAGTCAATGAAAATATTTCTATGAAGGATAGTGAGATTTGGACTGAGCACTAAATGAAGAAGTGGGCTGTTAGGAGAAATTATATAAAATCTCATCCAGAACATATATATAGAGAAGACCTTGTAAAAACTATTCATTCTTTCCAGATACTACAGATTTAATGTCTGGATTCCTTATGATCACGTATTTACTTCTGAAGATGCTCTGTACTGTATTAACCACATACTCTTGCTATACTTTCTGAGAGGAAAAGTAAAAGGAGTGACAGAATGCAGTGAGACATAAAATGCACTACACCCTTCAGGGCCAGGGACCTCTTATTTCGAAAATAAAGGTAGACATGCAAGAATGAATTGAAATGTGGCTGGAGCAATGGGGAAACCTGAGGTCCTTGTTCCTGAAACCTTGATTTTTGCAATGTTTTTAACCAAGAAATGTCTAAATTAAAAAACATGAACAATGC
This sequence comes from Pygoscelis adeliae, assembly GCF_000699105.1. Taxonomy (NCBI): domain Eukaryota; kingdom Metazoa; phylum Chordata; class Aves; order Sphenisciformes; family Spheniscidae; genus Pygoscelis; species Pygoscelis adeliae. Next base: position 4,882,811 of record NW_008825108.1, on the reverse strand, counting down.
TTAAAGAAGGGCAGCTTCCCTCCAGCTGAATGTTCTAGTCAGACGGTTTGACCCTTTTTCTCCCTGGTCTCCTTTTGTCTCTCTGTACTTATATATTTTGCACTGCTTTTTATGCAGCTTCCAGCACCAAACACAAGAAAGCCTGACTGCCTTTTAGCTATCACCCCCTTGTTGAGTCTTGAATAGAGCTCAAATCCCTGCAGGCCAAGTATTTCCCAAAACCAGATCTCCTCCTTTCTTGCCAAGTCTTTTAGATATATCTACACTAATAAATGAAACAGATCTGGGATGCAGACTTGAGCATTTGGCCATAATTATCCATACTGGTTAGCTGCTAGCATGTTCCCTGGCACCTTTTGACCAAGCCGAGATTTCTCAGGTTCAGGGCTAAGATGATCCAGGTATGGTTTCCCATAGTCAAAATAAATGAGACCACCTTATTTTCCACAGGAAAAAAAAAAAAGAGGTTAGCCAAATAAATGCATGTTGTGACACGCCACATGCTCTTCTGGGCAAATGGTTGTCCTGGGCCGTTTTACTTAGTACTACAGACATAGACAAAATCCCTCCATTATCACAGTCAGTTTAATGGAAATAGGCCCTGGCTGCCTAAGCCTATTTCTCAGTTCCAGCTTCACAGAGATACTGAATCTTACACAAGTATCTCAGTCCACATCGAGACAGGATTTTACTTAAACCTATATTTCTGGGGCTTCCTGTAGGGAATTACAATCCAGGCATTTCATTTCTCTTATTTAGCATGTAGGACACCTGGGCACATACTCCCACATTTTGAATCCCAGTCCCTAAAGAGATGGGAGACAAACCTTCAGGTTTTATATTGCCAAGCTTTCTGAAATGCCCACAACCCTTTTTAATTCTCAGCCAATGTATGCTGCTAGCTAAGCCTGAGTACTTGTAGCTTTGCTTCATTTCTCATCTGCTGTCATTCCTCCTCTTCTAGGTTAATTCCTTCCACCTCTCATTTCACATGCTAGTAGAAGCAGAATATCATCAGGCAGACATCACTGAGTATTTGTTTTTATCTCTTCACTTTGGTTGGTTGCTGTTAACAAAATCCTCTCAGGGTAATTTGAGAAGTGTCCTTTTACATCACCTTTATGCTATCATACTATGGAAATGAACTGTAAGAAAGTAATAAATAAATTCAGACAAGCTTCCCCCCCCCCTCCCCCCCAAGAGATTGTGTAACTGCTTGTTTGGCTTGGGGTAATATATACAAGACACCCCAAGAAATACTTACATAACAGAAAAAGAAGGGCATATTCTAAAATCATCTGTTAAGGACAGGGAAAATGTGGCGCTGCCTTGGCCTACTTAGTGAGTGTGTATTTCTGCACGTGGGAGCTGAGAAATGATGAGAGCAGGAGGTTAGATGTGACAGCCCTACCCCTATCCTGAGCTGGCTACCCAGTAAGATCAGCCTGAGTTGCCAGTTGGGGAACAGAGCCCTCCGTGCTAGTTAAGGCTGAGCTACCAGCTGTGCTTTGAGGGGTGTGTATTGGTACTTGGCCAAATTAAATCACACCTTCTTTCCTTGCATCAAGTCTTCTTGCTCTACAGGTCACCTTGCAAAGGAGACCTGTCATTTTCAACACTTGCCTGTCTTCTTAATATTTGTGCCAACTGCTAGTTTTGCCTGTGAGGACTTCGAGTTTCCTTCAAAGTCCCACAGGACCCCACCTAGGTCATTGATGATTCCTCATTTACAACCGTGGTTGCAAAAATTGCAGTGTCACTTACTAAACGTTTAACCTTTTAAATCTGTTCCAGTAACAGTAATATGTGGAACTTTTCATTGATCTCAAAACATTTCATAAAGAAGGTCATCTGGCATTTGTTCTGTTTCTTTACAGTCACTTGCCCAAGGTTACCTAGAAGGACAATGGCAGAACTGGGAAAAAATACAGATTTCCTGAATTCTCCATCTTCTAGGCATTCCCCAGGAAAGGAATAAATTAAGAAAAGCTGGGAGGTCTTTAATCTGTACCTGAAAAATCACTCAGACACATGCAAAAAGAAGCTGTATTTTAATAATGCCAGGGAAGGGTAAAGGCTCTAATTATAAATGATGCTTCTTTCAGAACCACAGAGCTCTGACTAAGGCCTGTTACTATACAGCCATTGAAAATATTTCAGGTTTATGAGCTAGAGCTGAGACTTCTTGCTGTTCAGAATAACATTTATTTTTCAGCTAAAATATTTTGCAGCCACATAGGTAAAAATCTATGCAGAAACTTTATCTCTTCGTACTTTGATGATACGTAAAGGACATTAGAAATACTTTATGTCTTCAGTTACATGCAGTCCAGAATGGCAATAGGTCCCTTAAGCATATAACATTCATGCAAATTGTACAGTCCTTTCTGGAAATGCATCCTGTGGACTATAGCCAGATAACTGAAAACTTGTCGTACTAGCTAGCATAGAGTTCCAGTCAAAGGGCTTGCTACCCAAATGCTCCCTTTCTTCCTCATAATAATTATCTTGCCCAGCCATGAATGTGCTGTTATCTCCAGTGTCTTGCTAATCAACAGAAACAGAGTTCCTGAGTTGAGGAAATGGGGTGGGACTGAGGGGGTGAAGAAGCCCGTGAATAAGAAATGGGGACTCTGGACCATCCGTTGTTAAAAAGGAGGACAGATAAATTGAGGTTTATGCAGGATAATTTTAAGCCCCATCTCTAAATTGTGCTTGATGCTTTGTATTGTTAAGAAAAGACTCATCCTCCTGCATGCAGTTAACGTCCTTTATTTATTTTGGGGATTACACTGTTTCAGAATTGCTAAGTGACTCAGAGTCAGCAGATGATGGAAATTGCATCACTCCATGCTGTCCTCAAAACAGTGAAGTCACTGCTCCATTTTCTCACACCATTATAAAATACCTGAACTGTAATTAGGACTTGGGCTTGAGGAGCTTTCAAATGACTGGAAAAAGATAGATTTCATAATTTTTCATGTAATGCTGGGCATCATTTTGCCACCCTTATTACACACATACTGGTGTATGTCAGCCTGTCTCCACTGAAGCACAACGTATCTTGGAACATATAAATGCATAAATACTAAAATACTCTAGTCCATTCTTGGTTTTCTTTCCAAGTAATAGGGTTATTTACATTTTATTGACTGATGGATTTTTTTTTCATCACTTTGAAACAATGTAGTAATACATCCCTTTCTCCATTTGTGATTTTTGGAGCAATGGTAGCCTCTGGTCACTTTCCTGTACCATCTACTGTGTATCCTGGGGACACATTGGGACCACTACAGACACACAAAATTTCAAAATACCTCAGGGATGCTCTCTATACACCCAGTATAGTCCTTTGTATTGCTCAGATAATTCTTCCAACAAGGCAGCCAGAATAACACAGGTTAGAAATGGCAGCTCCCAACAAAGATGTTCCCCCGTGTTAAAGGAAACCATTGTCAGTCTCTGAAGATTTCAAACCCACTCTGAGCCACCAGAAGGATGACAAAGAGACTTGTAAAGAGAGATGAATTCCTATACAAACTTACCAGCACAATGCATTAATGTGCAAGTTTCTTTACACGATGAAAAACAGGCAAGACTTCTGCTCCAATTCCATTATCCTACAAACCAAGTGATAACATTTGCATCAAAATTCCTACCAAAAGTTTCTGAAATAGGAACCTTATGAATGATACTCAAGTTAGCTAATTTCAAGTATATAGGAATATATAAACTGTGCACATATGCATATATGCATGTGTGCGTGTATGTGCTCTGTGATTAACAGAGTTGAAAATTGCCAAGCAAATTCTATTCACTAAACTAGAATTGACCAAATGCATGCAACATTTTTGAGTGCCAAGTAAGACTAATTACAATACTCAGCTGGTCTCCAACAAATGAATGATCTTAACTGTTTGTTTTTCAGCTGCCAGATGGAGTGAAGCGAAATAGTCTGTGCCATGCATCTAGGGAAGAGAAAAATCTCTAAAAAATTCAGGTTTATGTTTGATTGTTTTTGACAAGAACATTCTGTACCTCCAAACCATGTACATTTGTAATTCCAAATTTCAAATAAAGAAACAATTGTTTATTTCCCCAGCATTCTCCTAAGGTAAGGCTGCATTATATCCATTTTCCAAAAGGACACACTGGACCAGAGATTTTAACTGATCGAATTCTCGGTCACACTACCTTGTATTTAACTGGGACTATCTAAGAGTCTCTGAGCTTTGCCTTAACTCCACAGATAGCCCTGTTGATTTTCACTGATACCAGGAAGGGCAATATGGTGTGAATAAGGTACTGATGGCTCCATGTGGGATTTGAGAACTGCTCATGGTTCCGGGAGGGCTCGCAGTGCTACCTACCATGCTTTGATCAGAAAATAGCAGGACCCAAAAGAGTTTATAAAAGGCAGTTTTGAAATTAGTGTTCTTAAGTTTGGAGGGAAGCGCGGGGTTTAAATAAGCCCAGCTGGCAGCGCTGCTGAAATGCCTTTTACGTCTGGCTGGCACTGGGGAGCCAGATTGTGATCCCCTGACACAGCTGGACACCAGCTCTCTTTGCATGGGGGTGATGGCACCACATGGGGACTAAAGTGCAAATGAAGTTACTGCAGTCTGACCCTTTTGCTTGTATAATTAGGGTGATCAGAGGGGAACAATACATTTGAAGTTGCAACTGCTGCTCCAGCCACATCCAGCTGATATTTTGACACATCCATGAAAACAGCATGCGTCGTGACATTTGAAGACTAATAAGCAATCCCAGGAAACTCTTCAGAACAAGCTGTGTACATGTGTGTATCCACTTTTAATTTGCACTTAAATAATTCTGCTTGTTATTTATTGATGTTTCCAATCCTTTTCTCCTCCCTCCACGTACCAGCAGGAGCTTGTTACCTAAGAGGAGTCAAAAAAATCTGGTTTTCACTGCTAGAGGCTGAGATGTATACAAAATTCTTCTATTTATGTCCTTATCACTAGATAAGGACATCTGTAGAATTTACACAACTCACAAACATGAAGGATTTAATCCACCAAGTGTTCTACTGTGGTAGAGAACTATAAGCCCAATGAGAATGAATGAAAGAATAAATGAATAATAATTAGTCTGATATAGGTAGAGCCAGAGAATATCCTAATTTCTTTGCATAATAGGACCAACTATCTCCGAGCAATTCAAACAGAAAAATAAACCCCACCATATTAAGGATCCCTGGATAGATGTGGGGTCTTTAAGTTTTGAGCATTTCAAGCACAGATTTAAGGGCAAATGTTAGTTGGCTTTATACTTAAAGTGAGGGGAAAGGCTGGAAGGCCTGTCAAAAGAGTTCTCATATGTATTTTACATTTTTTCTATGACATCCAGAGTTAATATTTTAGCTCCAGACGACTGATTTAATTTCTCTTAGTGAAATGTAAACTTCCTTTCCATCGAGTGTGGATCAGGGTATATACACTTACCAAATACAGACTACCTGAAAACCTAGCTCAAAACCACCCCAAACCAAACAAATTTCTGAGGATTTTCTTCTCCCTTCACTTGTGAATAAACGGTTTATAATGTCTGCCGTCAGCAATTTTTTGAGATGAGAGTAATTTTCTCTACCTATGAACTCTGAACATCCTATACCTACAGTTTTCCCTTTGTCTCTCCCTACCCCCACCCCATGTGTTAAGACCACAAAACGGTTTATGCGAAGCTTGGCTGAAATTTGTTTCCTTGTGCCATCTGGTGGATATTATTTGTAAATGCGCAATAGCATGTGTTTGAAGTATTTAATCCACTGTTGCATCAATTTTTCTTGCAAGACAGTAATGCCTCTGGAAGAAGTAATGCTAGCTAATGTAAACATTCATGTATGCCTCACTTTAATAACATGCTACATTTTTATTTCCTATGAGAACAGAGGAGCACAAGAGTTAATCTCTCACCTTGAAAAACCAATTTTAAAGCAGGGTGAAAAATTGTTCCGTAGTTTACAGACAATTCTGTATTTTGAGAGCTGTTACATTTACTTCACGGGCTTTTTTCATAATATCACTCCAATGAAACAGCCTTATAATAAATCAAAAATGATGATTTCAGGAAAACTTTGCAAAAGACATCAAAATGGCAGAGTTGCTCCTTTGGTAAAAGCAAAACTCATCTGTTTTTCTTAGTTGCTTCAGAAATTTCCATGTAGTAAAATGTCAGACAACTAAGTAAATGAATACTTTATTATAAAGTATTTTAAATGTATCTTATTGAAATATTTTATCTGAAGTCACTAATACTGATACAGAAGTAGTTATTATTTAGGCCACAGTTATTTTTTCTTCGTTTACTGCCATATTTATATTTATATATGGGTAATGTGACTTGCTCCACTTAAACCAATCACATATTATTTGTTCATCTCTAGTGCTCCCCACAAAACTACCGTTCCATTATGTTTATTGATGGAAATTATTTTTATTGGTCATAAAGCCCATGAAACTTACTTTCTAATAAGAGAAGGGAAAGGGTCAAAATGACTTGCTTACACTACAAGAAAATAATTCTTCAGGATTTTAATTTTTCCTGGGGAATTTTCCCCTTGTTGGTCACTTGGGTTACAGTCCCAAGTAATGTTGATACAGAAATTCAAATTTATCCTATAAGTAAAGTGATACCAAATCAATTTACATTATGGTACTTCTAATTTTAAAATTAAAGAGAGATGAGAGACCTTAGAATGCAGTTCTCATTGAACTTATTTATTTTCCAATAAAATTTATAATTTTCAACTAGAGTTAGATGAAAACATCTCTGTTCAGAATATAAGCCCGCTGTGGATCAAACCCTAGTTTCTTTCTACATATCATGAGTCTAGCGTGAGAAAAAGTTGCATTTAGTTACAATTTAACTTTGGCTTTCAAAGCTTAGATAAGTGTTAAACTGGAAGTCTCTCATTTCTGTGCATTCATGTCTGCTTAACAATTAACCAAGAATTACTTTACCAACTGTGTCTAATTTAGTTTTTGTGCTTAATTTCTAGAATTAAATTAAAAACAGATGGCCCATGAGTGGTAAAATGATCATAAATTTGTCTTATATATTGAAATTTACATGGGAAAATATTAAAATTAAACTGAAGTACATTTTTTGCTGTGCCTTGCTTTTCATAAATGTTAGCATGATGGTGTGTGTAATTGAGCAATCTTGCGCTACAGATCTGAAGCCCTAAAACTCTATCTGTCCAGAGAGTCACCTCCTATGATGTGGGGTACTTTTCCACAGAATTACACAGAAGGATCTTCTGTTCTTAATTGCATACTCCATGAAATAAGACAGGACGAATATTAAGATTCAGAGATCTGCTCAAGCTCACAATGCAGTTTAGGGGCATAGGCCCTATGAATTCAGTGAGATTTAGGCACTCTCTTTCTTTCTGCGCCCAGCCCTATATGCTGTCATGCTCTCAGTCTCCCTCAGGTCCACATGTAGTCAGCAAAAAGCTGCTTATCTCAGCATGCAAGAACAATCAGACCCCGAGAATTTAATTTAAGGAAAAGCTGTTTTAATTTTCATTCTTTTTCCTAGAAAGTCTCTTCGAAGGGAAGGTTCCCCTCTCGGACTTTCTTCCTAAGATTTTGGCATGAGGTAGAGAGATCTCCATACTCTACATGTACTTCTTATGAACAAGAGTTGGGACTTGCACAGACAAGAAGATGACTTTTTTTTATGAACAAGTGGGACTTGTGTAAATATGGAGGCATGGCCACAACACAGGCAGAAAACCTTCTGCTCATTTAAACCACGTTAAAGGCATAACTTAGCCTTGGTGAGACACATTAATTAATTAATTAATTAATTAATTTTTAAGATGGGTAGGAAAGAGGGCTTAAAGGATTAGGTCAGCAGCATGAAACTTCTGTCATCCTTTTGTAACAGGTGGGCAGCCCATTGATATTTCTTTTCTGAGGAATGTCAAACACCTTCAAGTGTTTCTGGTGTAGCTATTCTATTTGGAAGGGCTGAGAAGTACCTTCCATCTCCTTCATCTCATAGGTCCTGCTTCTCCTCCCCTGATAGAGTAACCACCAAACCATTCTTCAAAAAAGCTGTGCCTGCAAGCACAAAGCAAAGTATGCATATAAATGAAGTCAACGCAATTGGAGCTGATTTAATGCTGTCCTCAAGGCTTTTGTTCAAAGGACTTCTGATGATTGTAGGGATAATAAAATAGCATTAGGCCCTTAGAATCATGTCAGAATTAATCCTCTGACCCCAAGTTCTGTTTGTCCTCCTGCCTGAGCCACACAATAAAAATGTTTTCTTAACAAAAAGTTATTCTCTTTTTATGTGTGAAAATCAAATGGCATTGCTGAGCATTACACTGATACCTCAGCTGTGCAGCAGGAGAAAACCTACAGCACAGAACACAAAGTCAGGGGGCATTAATGCATGTTTACCCTTGATTATCCCATATTTTTATGTCAGTCTACACGTACCTCTCCTGTCCCCATCTGACCGAGCTCTGAGACACCTTGCCCAGCTGTGTTTTATCTCCCTCACCTGGCTTCTTCACCACAGCTGGAGTGGTGCTACTTGCCTGGGCTCTGCTTTGGGAAGGGTGACTTCTTCCTTCCCTTCCTCTGCCCAGCAAAACTCCCAGAGAAAGGGGTGCAGAGCACACTTGCTGTTTGTCCCACAAGTTGGTCATTGTCCCACCAATGCCCCACTCACTAGGCTGCAGCCTCCCCCTGACACCCTACAGGGCCAAGCCTTGTCCATCTACTAAAGTGAGATGATCTTGGGAATAGGAAGCTTGCAGTAGAGATTGTAAGGAAAGAGCAGAGTGTCCTGCCCCAAGCCACAGTTCATAGATACCTCAGCAACTTCTCATCTGATAGTGTCACCTTGTTCAGTTGTGTCATGACTCTTCTTTGGTATCAGCACTGTGCAACAACAGTCTTTAGGATGGGGAGGTGTTTAGAGCAAACAGGAGCACCTGAATATGAGTAAAAGCAAGAAAATTTTGCATTTGTGTAAATGGTAAGTAGAGGCAATTTGTTTTCCTTTATATTCCCAGATTTTCTGTATTTCAGAAAAAGAAGGAAGAGTAATATTGCCCTTTTGCCACAGCACATCTTCCACCATCCACAGCAGTCATCTTCTATTGCACTGATTTCTGCATTTGCCTCTTCTACCTGAAAATCTAGGAATTTTGGTAATTGAACAGAATTATTTGTGCTGGCACATATCAGCACAAACACTGACACATAGTGTTATATCTTCTCTATTCTGTCCTTAGATACCTTTGCCCCCATTTCCCTTTACATCTGGCTTTACCATAATTTGAAACCAGAGGGCCCAGCACTAACATAAGCACTTCACAGCCTGCTGTGTTGACTTTGCTGAGCACGTCCTGTATGCCAGACCAGAGGAATAGGAAGCTGACCCTGGCCTTCTGAGACCAGGGTCCAAACTCTACCAAGAGGAAGCTCGAACTTAAAGAAAAACAAAGAAAGGCATATAAGAAAGTGGGAAGCCTACAAAAACTCTACAAATACTGATTTTTCTCCAAAATCAGCAGTCAATAAATTTTCCTGTCCTCGAAATAATATTTTTAAAGCAAAGCATGGATTACACATGGGCTCTGAGCACACTTTGTATTCTTGCAATACATCTGAACTCCCTTTCATATTTAACAAAATAGGATGCAGCACTGCATATAGTACTCCATATTATCATAGAAATTGAAAATTTAGTGTTTTGACATCTTTTAGTAATCATAAACCTCTGGTGTACTTGAACTATACCCTATTAGGCCTGAGGGGATCTTTATGATTAACTGCTGTGATGAAAAGGAATCATATTAATTAAAAAAAAAAAAAAAAGACCATCATCTAATTATAAAAACCTTTACAAATTAGGGATAAACCCATAGAAGCAGATTAAAAGAAACTAGTCCCACTTCCTTCTGGTGAACCTGGCTTGAACATACACATGACTCATTTCTATGGTTTGAAATATATTTTTCTGTGAACTTTTTGCCTGTTTTTTTTTTTGGGGGGGGGGTTGGGGGGGGGTTGCTTAGTTGGGAATTTTTTAATTCTTGTGCACCTCTGGTCTGCCTACATCCGCCATATAATATGCTGCAGTCCGAAGATCAGAAGTTGGACACAGGTGTGTCTCCTGAGCTTGCTCAAAAACTCCCTTGAGATGTGCTATAGTGTCAGAGGTGAACTCTCATAAGAGGAGACTCCACTGAAATATTAGCAGGACCTAATCCCTCCAGCTAGATTGAAAACAGCAAAAGAAAAGTCGTTACCTCCTTGGTAAATCAAGAAGCATAGAATAAAAGGAGAGAGAGAAAAAAATCATAGTGTTTTTCAGATTACACAAACCCTTCGCTTAGTGAAGAAATTCCAGGGTCTCCAAGAAAGATGCAGCAAGTGTGAAGTATCAACAAGTGCTTTGTAAGTACCCTTAAGTAGACCTTGCTGGAAAACAGAAATTCTGTTTTCTGAAAGCTGTCAAGGACTGAATGGGATTTTTTTAGAGGCATCAGAATGACACTTTAAAGGTACTAACAAGAAATGCAAATCAGTTAGGAAATGGGGGAAAAAAATCCAAATATTTAAAAACTCTAGGGCAAGGACGAACAAAATGAGTTGCTTACCTCCAGTGAGTGGTAGCACTGGATACATTCTTAAGACGCTGAGAAATATTTAGAGCATTTTAAGCAAGTGAGATAGTGTGATTACACAGGGAAAAAAAGGCTGCCACATTTGTGTATTTTGCCTTGAAAGTTATGCAATTTTCCAAGACAATGACTGGTTTTATTTAGTTCTGCTAAGATATTATCACTAACAAGCAATTATGAAAACCAAGTTTTATTTGCTGTAATATCACTACCACAGTACAGTCTGCCAAAGGGCAGATGACAACAGGCAGCTTTTGACAAACTAATGCTTTAGTCATGTGGGAATTTTTTTGCACCATCTAATTTTAGGCAACTTATTCAGGTACTGAGTGGCATTAGACAAGCTATTCTAGCCCTCTGGGAACATATTCTAGCACCTAGTTTGAGAGGGACTGAGCCAGCCATTTTGTATGAGCAGGCATTAACGAGATGGGGTGAAAGAGCTGAGCTCCGTAGCAGAGCACTGTCTGGACCAAAGGAGCCATTGGCACCGGACGACAGGAGGGCCTGTGTCTCAGAAGGTTGCCCTTCCCAGGAAAAGCACAAGAGGCTCCATGAGGAGGCGTGCAGCCACATGTGTGTCCCTGTCGGCTGGCCATGTTTGAGTGGGTTGGGAAGAGAGGGGTGCCATATTTTTCAGAGGCTTTGGCTGGAAGCTCTTGCTGGTCAAAGAGAAGCCAGGACAGAAGCATGCAGACTCTGATAAACTCCTCAACTCCAAGTGATCTCTGACTACATGTCCTTCACAAAGTACTTTTGTTTTCCCACATACCTCAGTTAATTTAGGAAGGCAAATACTCTAAAGGATGCAGCTCCCAGGGCTTTTCAAAGCGGATATTTCCAGGAGAAAGAAACCAGGCCACAGGTTTTCTGCATGACTGAAGAACTGTGCTGCGGCCTGTCAGCATCCTTCCCAGCACCAGAAACGTTTCATTTCCTTCTGAACAACCTCACCACCACAGCAGGGGTGGTGATGCTTCCCCCCCTTCCTGCCTGGTCTGCCCACACAAATGCAGCTCACTCTATGGCATTTCTCAGCTACCTGCAGAAGAAAAGTGACAGATTTGAACTCCATCTGTGACAGACAGACCCAGACCTCAAGCCTTAGGCTATTTGTATGAAAAGACAGGCCTCACTGCTGTGGCATGTGAGAGAAATCCTGCTCAGCTCTCTTAGGAAACGGGGTGTATGACTTCAGTTGGGGTTGGGTTCAGGTCTGCAGCAGTAGCCCTGGCTCAGGTGCCCGTGCTCTGGAGACACAGAGAATTTCAGACACACTCCTGTGCTTGGTGCTTAGCTCTGCTTGCACCCCTTCTCAGCATGAAGTTTTAGCTTGACAACCTAAAAAGTGTGGCTTCTGAGTCCATCCATGCATTTTATGCAAAGTACATGCTTACATATATCTACATATATATGCAATTTATATGCATACACACAAGTCAGTACCCAGTTTCCATCCCCTCAACCTCTCACTAAAAAAATAAAACCAAATAAAACCAGCCCCTCTCCCATCCTTCTGGGCACTTCCCGATTTCCACTTCTAAATGTGACAGCAAAACAGATGGTGGAGAAATTGCATCCCCACAAGTTTCCTGAAAACAGGACGTTGGTATATTTGACAAGCTAAGGGAAAAGCTACCGACCCAGCTCTCCATAGAGTACCAGCTAACAAGAACACTGATGGAAGTCTAGAACAGTAAGAAAGTCTTAATTGGACTTTGTGTCCTGTTAGACATAGAGAGCTCATCTAGAAGTCAGGGAGACACTGGGACATAGGTGCTGCTATTTCCTCTGCTGACAGAACAGCTTGTTTGAGGTTGCTCTGCAGATGTGCACGGCAAGCCCTGCTCGCTCTGCAGGAAGCTCTTCAGCCTGCCTGGGTCTTGGATCACCTGCCAGAGCTCAGCTTGACCCTCATTACTAGATCTTGCACTGGAGAAACCATAGCCAAGGGACTATTGATGGTTCCAG
>NW_008825108.1:4850983-4870097 GCF_000699105.1 Pygoscelis adeliae | reverse complement strand
AGCAGGAAAAAGAATTAGTATTGCCTTTATCTACAACATAAATAACATGGAACAATTAAGAAGAATTGAATGTTTGAAAGCCTGAATCATGTAAGGACAGTCTTAATGAAAACTCTGTGTATCAATATTTTACACTTGAAATGTGTGAACAGCAAATGACTCAATTCATGAATCTTCATAAATATTAGATTATTTGAAATGAATTCATCATGCAATGCATCTATCATTTGTGCACAGTTTAAAGGTGAAGTGCTTCTCAAGATCCTCTTCATTTGCCAAAATTAGACTTTGATTTTGTTCTGACTTCTCTGACTCACACATCCTTCTTTCTTCTGCAGTTCTCATCAAAAAAATCCTTGTCGAACCTCACTAATTCACACAACACAGCAACCATTGCAGAATAATGACTTTTGCAAATGCATCCTTTGATGAACAATCAGAAAAAGAAGGAAGTATCACGCATTGTTAAATGTACAAATATGAAGACAAGACTGCTTTTTCATTTTCATTTTTCCTGGTGAAACTGTAAGTTTTATTAGCAAATTTAATATTTTCTGTAATTTGCCAGAAAACCTGTCTAATATGTATTTTCTTCATACTCTTTCATGGGAATACCCAAATAACAGATCGTTGCTAAAAATCAGGGATAGAGTTGTATTTTTTCCACAGATTCTACAGAAAGCTTTTACCTGCTGTTTTGAAATAAAATGTTTTTGACTGTAAAGCACAAGGCTTAAGTGCTTTTCTATCTGAAAATAAGACTTATTTTGGCGCATAACAAATTCAGATCTTGATCCAAACAGCAGATGTCTACATTTGTTGAAAAAGCTTGGGTAAGTTTCCTTTGACCTCTGGATATCAGAAAATTTATGAAAGTCAGAGTTGTTTCAACTCCCATTAAGTCTGTGGAAAGAAATAGTAATTTCTGGGACATAATCGCAGGTCCGATGAATCACTTTTCTGTCTTTTTCTTTCCATTGACTCTAAAGGTTGGCTAGTGTGAATGTGATAGGCTCTGGTATAAATTTCTACACTGGACGCAACAAAAAAATGTATAAAATTAAAAATTCTGGATCCAGCTCTTTCCCAGCTTCTGCTTACCTCTGGATCATGTTGACTGGGTGGTCTGTATCATCTGAACACAAGAAAACACTTTTTCACTGTGAGAGTGGTCAAACACTGGCACAGGTTGCCCAGAGAAGTTGTGGGGTCTCTATCCTTGGAGATATTAGAAACCTGACTAGACTCAGACCTGGGCAGCCTGCTCTAGCTGACCTTGCTTGAGCAAGGGGGTTAGACTAGGTGATCTCAAGAGGCCCCTTCCAACTTCAACCATGTTGTGATTCTGGGATGATCTTCCAAGAGTACCCATATGGAAAAGAGGTTTTGGATGTAGCAAGTTAGAAGTGCTCCATAACGTATGAATGCCAGTGCTGGGTGCCTGGGAAGGGCTGTGTGTGCTTGAGAAGCATTCGTGCTGGGGAAGCAGGCAGTGAGTACTGCTGTGCCGCAGAGGGAGGCTGAGAGATCAGTGAGAAGAGAGGGGGGTTCTGTCTGCAACATGAATGTGGCAAGCCTGAGTCATGCTGTGTGGTGCAGGGATTTGGGAAGGGGGAGATTATGCTGTGTGGCTTGTGCTTGTCACTCATGGAAGAGCACTGCGCTGTGAGTGCTCTACAATGACAGGGGTAGAGGAGTACAGCTGGCAACAAGCTTTCATGTGGATCTGGAAGTCTTTTGGGACCATCAGCAAAGAAAATTGTCCCTGCCTGTGACGCACTGGCAGAATATAGGATCTATGCTACCTACACCTTGAGTGAGGATCTACCCTGTGAGCTCAGACTGTGTATTTAAGTTAAATTGTATAATGACATATTTGTATGGTTGAGGGAAAAGGAGAGAAGTATGGCCTTCTAAAAATAGACATGCTCCAGATGGAGAGAAGGACAGAGCAGAAGCTGCAGCTGGCCTAGCATCTGTCACTGCACCTGGGGCTCTCTCCAAAATCCTGTTTTCATCATTTTCTCTTCTTTGAAAATCCCTTGAAGAGGAACCCACAGGATGAGGCCATCCCAGAAAGGAGACACGGGTCTGTGAAGAGGCATTGCATGACATGCATGAATGGACCAGCAGCTGCATTCATGAGGTTTAGGCAAGGACTGCCTGGATCAGAGTGTCGGACTCTGTAACCTGAACAGCAAAGCCAGCCCAGCTGGATTCACAGGGCTCTTTACCCACCGAGTGGTGGGACAAGCTGGGTCACAGGAGTGGGACCAGAACTGCTATACTACTTTTTCCTTTCAAATCTGGACTTATATACAGAAGAATTTCTCTTGCCATGCTTGCTTGTCCTTTCTTGTTTCATCTATCATGCTGCAAACTTTTGGAGGTAGAGGGGGGATATATTGTTGCTCCTGAGTACCAATTCACCGAGTACAAATGAATCAGATGGGAACTGTGTGAGAGGCCTTATAGAGATGAGTAGAGTCTGAAATAGCTCATCTGACAAAGTACACACAGATACCATCAAAATACTCATGGGTGAATGAATAATACAATCTGCTTGACATCTTAAAAATGGTGTGTTGGGTGTATGCTCTCTAATGCTTGCAAAAAGCCATCCTGTGGGGCCATTGATGGAAAAAAGAGATCACGAAAGTGCAAGTGAGCTTGTATGAGAAAGCCCCTCTAGCTTCAGAACAAGGCATTCAATACTTACACATAAATACTACACTGCTTAAGACTTTCACCCATATTGAGAGAGAAATGTTGCCAAGCTGCTGTCTGATGTTAAATGGGTTGCACACGGTAGATGTAAGAAGCAAATAATTCAATGGAGCACTTGTGGGTTACACAGAAGTTTGCTTTCAATGTCTTCTTCCCTAATAAAAATGCAACTATAAAGTTAATTCAGTTACATGAGCACTCAAGAAACCTTAGTAAGGGCAAAACAAAAGCATTGGACTGTTATTCTAGTACATTATAGTCACATCTGATTCCTTCACTAATGTTCTTTTAGGAGTCATTTGCGTCTATCATTTGAAAAAGTCACAATTCATATGCCAAATGGTTCTGTACTGTTCCAAGTCTAGTTTCAAACCAGATGAACAGCTTAGTGACCTCTGGGAGCTGTTGTCTTTATAATACGTGGCTTGTTAGCACATTTTCCATGTGAGGTACAATTAAATAAATAGCAAAGTCAGCAACCCCTTGAGAGCGAGCTGTTCATCTCACCTAACTTTAGCCACCTAAGTTAGTCATCAGAGCTCTCTGTGTAGTTGATGGAGCTCTCTTGGATAATTCCTGAAGGTGATTCATCTCATCCTGAAATAAGCAACAAAGAGAGGTGAGATGAATTGTCCTTTAGAGGTACTCATCTCTCTCCATCTTCTCTAAAGAGAGAGATGACATAACTGCCTTAGGATATCTTGGATGATTAGCTTTAAGATCGCTAGTCACTTTTAGCTGTCCATCTGGATCAATGGGATACGATGATTTGTATGCACAACAGCTTTTAGAGATCCTGTTTCTCTACCCTTACTTCATAAGTAACAAATGCTCTAATTTATGGGCAGACCATATATGCATATATATATATAAATGCTCATATTTACATTTTTATATATATTTAAAGGATAGGTCAAGATATAGTGCTTTGTACTTCTTTGGGTATTCTGCTATTCTTTGCTTTCATTTTTTTGAGACTGGACAATTATCTCCTTCAATCATTTTTAATTATATCAGCTGTCAGTTTTCCTTCTGATAACCTGAAGATAAGAACATTTTGCTCTTAACTTTCAGAAATTTACAGGGAGAGTGAACAGGATTAACACTTCCACAGTTCCTAATTCCTGAAGAGCACCTTGATATTTCAACTGAACTGAAAGGCATGCCACCAGGCTGAGTACCAGGGACAGGGAGAGAGAACTGAAGTATTTGATTACCAGGACTGACAATTCACAGTGATTTACCTTTAAATCTTATTCGTCTAGCTCTTAATAAGTCATGTTAGTGTGCATACAGAAGAAAGCTTAGTGATAATGGTCATGGCCAATAATTGAACGAGTCTGGGCTCACTCACAGCAAGCTAAAAGAAGGACTTGTTACAGCAGATGTTAGCTGTGTAACAATTTTGTTAATGACACAGCACCACTTTCTTCACTGAGAGCACTTCACCCATTTCCTACTGACTTTGCCTACTAATGCTGCTGCCACCATGGAGTCACCCTCTCTTTTTATTTATTTGCATTAGCAGAGGTTGGAATCATGAGCCGGGGACCCATGTTAGGCCTGAAGCATAAGGGAAAATGCAGCCCCTCACTGGTAAATGCACAAAGATGGGAACCCTTAAGACCTCTGTACAAACGCCGTATTTGCATCTACTGAAGAGTGAGGCACCCAGGTTGGAAGGAGCCAAAGAACACATCTGCATAAGCCTAATACATAAGAACGTTTCTTAGGGTATGGGAGACTGTGTGTCTATATATATACACACAGACATATGGAGAGGTATGCTGAGAACAGAGAAGGTATAAAGTCAGGCAGAATATAGTAGTTACAGGAGTGCTAGAGAAAAACATAGGAAGTTCATCTGTGCCCAATGTGTGGAAGTTATTGCACTCAAATGCTACATTGCAGTGAAGGAGCGCGGGACAAAGAGATTTATGAATGGATGTTTATAGTCAAAAAAGAAACAAAAAATGGGCTCCAGCTTTCCTATTTTACAGAATACTGGGTTGGTTTTTTTAAAAAAAAAAATGGATTGCTGTAAGTGTCTAGTTGTTAGTGCTGAGCTGTGTAAAACATACAGCAGGACCCCTGAACTGCAAGAAAAGCCAGGAAAAAAAAATGGCAGTGACCACATTCAGTAAGAGTAACTAACGTCAGTGCCCAGCAGAAAGATTTAAATAGTAAAAATAATCACTGTTTTAAGTAGAAACATTCATCCTTCAAAAAATTGTACATCAAATAACCAGACTGGACTGAAAATTTTGATTTTTAAATTCATTTCGCTAAACATCTTTCATTAAAAATACTCCTTAGAGCCACAATAATTCCCTGAACTATGTATACATACAATAAGAAGATTTGGGGGGAAACAATGATGACTTTACCTGTGGAATCTTTTTTCAAGTCCTGATCGTGTGGGGTATTACACCATTAAAGTGATGACTTCCATGACATGATACTTGGTCAAATTCAACATGAACCATTTCTTGGCAGTTGACTTCTCAGTGACAAAATTGTCTTTCTGAAGTTACACTACAGAGCTGGTATCTTGCTGCAGATGCATAATCCTCTGTAATTAATATGTAATACATACATTGAATTCCTCTTGGAAACACATGTTTGTAATGGGAATTCTGACAGAATATGGTTGACTTCATCACAGTTCCCATGTTCTGTGACAGAAGTTGTTTACATGGACCAGAATATTTTCCACAACAGATAAGGATGCAAATGCAAATAAATATGCAAAATTAATACAATTTATTATGGTTATTTTGCCTTGTCTTCAATTAATTGTAGGGCTTGTTTTCAGTTTGGTGCTTAGAGGGTAGCAGATCATACACCTACAATTTTGTTTACTAGTTTTTTGTTTACTGATTTTGTAAAATGGCCTATCGGGTTAATTAAGTATACTCTTAGGAAATCTCCGTTTTCCCCCACCAACCCTAGCCATGATAAACATCATCCTTGGCCCTTAGACTTGTCCCCTTAGGAACATAGCTCTAAGAATCTCCATTTATCTTTATGATTATATCTCAGTTTATTTTATATTTTCTCAGGAAGGCATATATAAATGTTAGCAGTGGGGGATTTTGCTTTGCACCCAGTCTTTAGCAAGTGGTTGTTATTGTGAACCATGGATGAAGTCCTGGTACTTTGTATTCTTTGCAACAGTGTGATTAAAGGCAAGTTACAAAGTAATGTCGTTTCTTTCTGCTTAAGGTGTGTAAAGGTAGTATTTTTTTCCTAGAATCCCAGAAATTCTGTATAATATGCGATAGTTTAGAGACTGTTTAAGACTGTAAGGCCTTTTTCCTCTTCCTGTTAACACAACAGGCAGTTTGATACACACACGCACCACATGCACCCACGCACACAAAATTCTAAATATATTCATATGAAAACAGATTCATTTTATAAGCACGACAAACACTCTACTGAACTTTAAGCCACAGCCAAGTGGCTGTATTTTGGTTATGGCTCATTTCACAGCTCCTCCCAGAGATGAATTGGGGAGCTGATGCAGGTTCAGTGGTTCAGCAAAAATTAACTGTTTTGTGGAGGTAGCAGAAAGCTACGCTAGTTCTGAGGCAACACTGTCTTGGTGGCAGACAGACAGACAGACAGGTTGCCCCAGACTCCAGATAACCAAGGGATGGACTGGGCAGCAACTGCACTTCAAGCCCTTAAATTTCTCAGGAAAATCAAAAAGGCCTTTTGTCTGCTAAGCTCTGGGTTCACTTTATCCTTTAATACCTAAGATGAAAAAAAACCCCTTTTGCAAACCTCATGCATAAATATTTTACAACGAAATATAAGGAATTGCTGCAACAATTTCCTGAGTATAACTATTATTTGTTGCTCCCACTATTAGTATCTGACAAATGATAGCTATATCTCTATAAGAAATCAAAAGGCCTTACAATAACTGATTACTAATATATAAGAAGTCAAGTTAAAATACTTCTATTAATTGAGGAACTATGTGATTTTTTTTTGGCAATGTTGAAGTAACTTCTTTATTAAACTGAAGAATACAGAATCAGTGCTCTGAAGATTTTTCAAGAAAGAACACCTTGTATTAGAATTACTTTTATTATGCATATAATTTTCAAAATACTGTAATACTTCTTTTAAGAACCAACAAACATTTGGTTCATTTGAAATTAAACTTCTGTTAAATTCTGATATAATTTGTAAGATAAATTATAACATTAAATAAATGTAAAAAAATGTTGAGACTTTAAAAAAACCATTCTCTATGAGTATGACCATGGAATTGCCACATATGCTACACATTTTATTGTATATTAGTTAGCTGTAGATGCTGTTAAGATCATCCTAACTGATACTAAGCAGGTAAAAAGGTATTCAGCATCCCGACAGGTCCATAAGTGAATGGAATGTGGTCTTTTCTCCAGGAGATCACAGAGAAGGCTGTGAGTCAATGAGTCCAAAGGAACTCTGTTTTGCCATGTTGTGCTTATGGGGAGATACTTCATGAATTTCATCTATCTTCTTTTGATCAAAACATTTTAGTAGCCATTTTATTGAGCTACCTCAGTATTCCAAAACCTGGTTTAAAAACTATTTTTGTCAATTTCAAGGTGAAATAATGATAATGCAAGGGGAAAGACAAGCATTTTTGCAAAACCAACAAAATCTGTGGCTTTTCTACAAATGTGGACACTTTTTGCATATTCTTATATTTGTTCCAGTAGTCAGGGGGGTTTTGTCATGGGTTTGGGGGGTGTGTGTGTGTGTGTGTTCATTTTTTTTCTCCATTTAAAGGCATTAATGATGTATTGAAGCATCTTTTTATTTTTTTTTTTTTCAGCATCCAGAAATGACTTCTTTTGGTCAAAAATTTCCAACACAAGAGAAGAAACCCGGCAGTCATTATTGTTTGTGTTGCATCCAGCCTACAAAACAGGTACTGGAAACAACCTGCAGGTCATTAAAGGACTCAGGCAGTATATCATGTATGCAACCATCTTCAAAATGAGTAGCAGTGAATGATGTACCATACTTCTTGTTTCCATTAGCAGTGTCCCCACCCACTGTTCAGTGGACTTTGGTGTACTGACTGCAGCCTAGGATCTCCACAGAAAATATTCAACAGACAATTTAGGCACACGCAGTGCTTTCCAGAAGAAAAATGTAAATAATTTTAGTAAGGGATTTCAGGAGCATGTCATCCTCCTAGTAGTCACATGAGTACTGGTGATGCCTTGTAAAACAGAGTGTAGACATGAAACCCTATGAGCAACAAGCAATTGTTGAGACATTACTAAAAGGAGACATGAGAATCATAGAATCATAGAATCATAGAATCATTAAAGGTTGGAAGAGACCTCCAAGATCATCGAGTCCAACCATCAACCCAACACCCCCATGCCCACTAAACCATGTCCCTAAGCGCCTCATCTACCCGTCTTTTAAATACTTCCAGGGATGGTGACTCAACCACTTCCCTGGGCAGCCTGGTCCAATGTTTAACTACTCTTTCAGTAAAGAAATTTTTCCTTACATCCAATCTAAACCTCCCCTGGCGCAACTTGAGGCCATTTCCTCTCGTCCTTTCGCCAGTTACTTGGGAGAAGAGACCGACACCCACCTCGCTACAGCCTCCTTTCAGGTAGTTGTAGAGAGCAATGAGGTCTCCCCTCAGCCTCCTTTTCTCCAGGCTAAACAACCCCAGCTCCCTCAGCCGCTCCTCATAAGGCTTGTTCTCCAGACCCCTCACCAGCCTCGTTGCCCTTCTCTGGACATGCTCCAACATCTCAACATCCTTCTTGTAGTGAGGGGCCCAGAACTGAACACAGTATTCGAGGTGCGGCCGCACCAGTGCTGAGTACAGGGGCACTATCACTTCCCTGCTCCTGCTGGCCACACTATTTCTGATACAGGCCAGGATGCCGTTGGCCTTCTTAGCTGCCTGGGCACACTGCCGGCTCATGTTCAGCCGGCTGTCGACCAACACCCCCAGGTCCTTTTCCGCCAGGCAGCTTTCCAGCCACTCTTCCCCAAGCCTGTAGCGCTGCATGGGGTTGTTGTGGCCGAAGTGCAGGACCCGGCACTTGGCCTTGTTGAATCTCATGCAGTTGGCTTTGGCCCATCGATCCAGCCTGTCCAGGTCCCTCTGCAGAGCCTTCCTACCCTCGAGCAGATCAACACTGCTGAAGGTTATCTTCAAGCTGGGGCTAAGCAAGAAAAAGAAGCAACGCTCTGAGAAATCAAGGTCTTAGGTAGCAGCTTTCTATAATACATGTGTTGTGTCTTTGGACCTGTGCAATAGCATCTTTACCTTTCCTTTCATGACTAATTCAGGCTGTGATTCATCTCATCTAACTTTACTCACTTGAATGCTGGGACCTTGTTTTCCTCTGAAGCTTTTGTAAAAGTTTATGAATCTCTGGAGGTTAATTCACCACTCCTGTCTTAGATGATAAGGTACCTGGACGTGCCTCTCTTCCTTCTCACCAACAGAGGAAATCCAACACAACTAGCTTACATTAGATGACAAATGCTTGGCAAGATGAATCTCTCCTTTGTGTCTATCTCTTCCCTAAGATTAACAGGCATCAGCCCTAGAGGAGTGCATTGGTTGGCATCCACAAATCACTCCTGACTCGGTTGCTATCGAGTTTACCAGAAGTGATAATATTTCCTACTTAATTTTTGTTTTGTACTCTACTGTTGAAGAATTTCTTAAGGAAAAACCCAATTTCTATGCCCTCTTCAGCCTACATCTCCCCAAGTCAAAGAGAGATTCCCAATCGGAAGGTAACATGGGAACTGGGCAAGGTGCTTCCCATTTCAGACTGAGTCCCCATGCATGTGAGAGGCAGTATCCATGGGTTAAGATCAATTCTGAGCTCGTGTGCAGAAGCATGCAGGGGAGAACAGGGTGTCTGATCTGACTCCAGGAGTACTTCAGCTTCCTATTCCCTCAATGCCTCCATCAAGTTACAGAAACAATCCAGGAAAAAAAAAACTCAGTGCAGGAAGTGGCTTCATGCTCTGAATTCATAAGTTTTTACAAGGTACTTAACCGAAAGGCCAGCAACAGAAACCCGAGTTCATGCAAACTTTTACAACACATCTCATTTCTGGCATGGCTTACTGGTGAGCTGAAGGATCCCAGGAGTCAGTGTATTAGCTACTACAAATGCCTTTCCTAACAACTAACCTCTCCCCCATGCAAAGCACTGAGACTACACGGGACACATTCAGCACTGCAAAACCCACTTGCATAGCTGGGATTAATCATACCAACATCCCTTCATGAATATCGGCCTAAACACTCACATTTCCATATACTTAAGTAAATCTCATTCCCCCTCTTCCTGCTGTGCCATTTGCATTTAACTAGACCTTCTCATTGGTGGTGCCACTATGAAATAATTTATATTTCTATTAGAAGACCTTTACTTCCTTAATTTTCTCCCTGAGGAAATTTATCTAGGCATAAACCTGTTTGCGTTTTCAATATACCTCTGTCCAGGCTTTCGATTACAGCAGACTTGGGAATTCTTGGCAAACAACTTTGAAAGGTTATTTGCAATTAGCTTTCATAATGTAGCTAATTCTAACAATGAAGTCAAATTCACCTTCCTGGCCCTCAAGTGACTTTGAAGAAAAATTAACGATAAAATTCATATTAACGTTTTTAATGCTTGCTCTAGTCTATTGCTCCCAATGCGATGTTAGGCACCTCTCCAAATTTTTTTTTTTATTTATTATTTTATTTTTTAAAATTTTCATTTCTGTTCTATGAATAATTTCTGAAGAAGAAATAATGGAACTGTGATTACCAAAAACATACTGAAAAAAAAAGTATTTATGCGAAACTTAATAGGGTTTTCTGGTGTCTATATCACTTTACTGGAGCAAAGAATAAGTCCAGTAGGACTATGTCTGCATTAAGAGGTAGTGAGGATCCATAGGAAAGGAGCTCTAATGTGAAGCAGGTGATGCTGAGGATTGGATGTCAAACAGCTGTGTGTATTTCAGCTCCTGTATGTAAATGGAAATACCTATTATTTCCATACCAAATACGTATTTTCATTTACATACAGGCACTGAAATAGACATGGACATAGACATAGATATAGATATAGATATGGAAATATTCACATTTCAGCTCCATGTTTTACTCCTGTGATGATCACATTGCTCACATTCTTAAGTAAAACCCTTATACCATGTGTCTGGTGGTGCCATAACAGTGTTACAAAATACTCGTATTCTGTTCTTTGTTATGATACCTTAATACATTTCTATTTGCATTCCCGTAAAGCTAATATGAATTATATCCTGATTAGTCAACTTTTAATTTGCAGATTTATAGCCTCTGTTTTGGGTACAAACTCTAGGATGTGAACCAAAGCCCAGTAAATAGGAATGATCAAGAAAGTCACTACAGAAGAACCCTTTTGATTCAAACAAGTTTATTAATGTTCATGTGTGCTCCCTAGGAGTACTGAAGTCCACATAGCACAGATTAGTGGTACCCAATGCAGAGATCATTGTAGTATATTGATTTCATGGTCATTGCCCTGTTTCTCGGTTATAGATCCTGTGCTTGTGTGGAGAGGATGTTGTGGAGCTCTTATACAAACATTTTTTTGGCCTGCAGGAAACTTTTTCACCACAGCAGGCGTATGCCAGGCTAGACATAAATATGAATGTGCCCCAGGAGCTTTGACAAATCATGCTCCCTTAGCATGATCTATGAAGAACCACTGCCTTCCTGAAATAGGAAGTCAGGTTCTCCCCCTGCAAAACAGAGATGCTGACATTTCAAACTCTGTGGTCTTTTCCAACCTTTCATCTGACACACGTAAGTCCAAAGATAAGACTGACAAACACTGAGCACTTCTTTATAACAGCAATGAGTGTTCCTTGATTAGAGATATGAATCAAATATATGGAAAATGCTAGAAAGATAGTTCTTCATTATCCTGTTTGCTGAAGCACAAGTTTGCTTTGAGTGTTTCTCACAACAGTACAAGAGATACAATAGCTGATGCAAGGATTGTCTTGGTGCTTAAAAGAGTGAAAAAGCCACTATCTGTCAGAATAAGCCCTGACAGTTTTCAATATTTGTGTGAAGGAAAAATCTAGTGCGAGTAAAAGCATGTGGACAGAGCAGCCAGCAAACCTTTACCTTGAACATATATCATTCTTCCTTTCTTTTATTTTTGCCTGACTATTGCCTTGAAGTCAGTCAATTCCTTTTAAAATATCTGGATAAATATTATGGCAACAGTAAGCTCAAGCAAATACAGTGTGAAATATACTGATGTTAAAAATCACCCAATAATCTATTCACATATCAGGTTTAAAAATGTTCACAGAAAAGAAATATTTTGTTCATGTTCAGTTATTTATCTATGCCTCTCAGTCACTCTATATGACCTATTTTCAATCAAACAATGAGATGTCTGAAGTCAGCAGTTCCACATAGCCTTAATTTGATTTTTTTTCTTCTAGCTCAGCAAAGACCTTTAATTTGTTTTCAGTGTCCATGATATAAAACTTAAAATACTAACATTTATCTACTATATGTGCCTGCTTCTGTGCACACTAAGGCTATATCTATATTAGCAAATAGTGCAGTCCAGCGGGAGCAGATTTGCGCAGCACAACAGTTGGTGCTGAGGGCTGATGCCCATGCCAAATGCATTTCAAAGGGTTTTACTGCAGACCACCTCTAGTCCAGTGCCACAGCCCGGATGTTTGTTAGCAGCTGGAGCTCATTAGATGAACCTCTGGGATGCATTTTTCAGCTTAGTTTCATCCAAAAGGAATCCAGTTAGCATGCTTCAAGACAGTTTTGCAATGTGAACTAAAGCAGCGTATGTGAGGCCCATCACGGGATTGCTTTTAGAAGTGCACTCCTGATCCAAACTCAGAAGCTGACGTAAAGGCATCTATGGAATTTAGCTGAAGCACTTGTCCAGCAATGGCTAATAAGCGAAACAAGTATTTGGGGAGGCAATGAGTCACACAAAGAGGAGGGGTATCATGCCTTTTTATCAAAAAGGGAGAAACATTAAAATGACAAAGCTAATTTTTTTTTTTTTTTCTGAAAAAGAAGCCTGTTTTTCACTTATTTTGATCACTATCGGGAAGAGGATCCTCCAGGTTTTCATTTGTGTTTCCCAATTCCCTCTGAATCCTGGGTGGCCTGTTAATTTAATTAAATGACCTTTAGCCTGCTGCTTTGCAAATCAATATTATCCCTCTAAGTTTTGTAAATCATATTACTTTGACCTACAGTGCATGCCAGATATCCAAGTGAGACTGTTCTTACTGTCTTTTGTTAAAGGACTCCTTTTCCTGCCAGTTCTCCTCAGGAGAAGGACAAAGTAGCAGTCGACTTCTTTTTCACAAAGTAATTTTGCCATTCACCACAACTTTCATTGTACTTTGAGCTCTCCTTGTGAACTGTTTTATCTGATTTCTATTTCAGTTGTCAGCTGTTTGCTTTTTTCTTTTCTTTGCCTCTCATTAATCAGACATGCTTCTCTTTCATAATGCCTCTCTGTTGCTGTGGTTTCCCAGATGTGACTGCCTGGGTATGTCTGCTTTTACCTTACTCAGGCTCTGACTTTCCACATTTCATCTCCTTATAAATGCTAAGAGAAAGGCAATATTAGACTTGAGCTTACCGAGACTGGAAGCGCTCTCCGTCAATTACCTTCTGCAGTAGCTTATCCAATGCCACTGTCTTCACTTTGTGTGAGGGTCCCAGACCCTTCCATTCATATCTCAGGTCTGTGGAGTCCAAACCACCTGCTCCTTGGGAAGACAACATAATTAATACCTTAAAATCCTCTTTTTGAAAATGCGACTTTATGAACTGCTAATGGCATTTCATACTTCGCATTCGTAACTACATTTGACTTTTAATTTGGTTAGAGGTTAAGTCTTTTCCGTTTAACTGTGAATAAGAAAAGTAGAAAGTGTATCTGGGCAAATATGAACTTAATAATTTATTAAAATTCAATGTATATTTTTTCTCTGAAAAACCTGAAACCAGGAAGCACTTGGCATCGTTCCCATCAGATTCTCCTACATGCAATGTTCATTGCAGGTTATGAATCCCTTCTTGATCAACTTAATTTCTGAAAGCAGTTCTCAAAACAAGATAACATGTTTTATAAAACAACATCTTTTATCTCCCCTTTTCAAGACTACTTTGAATGTTCCTCATTGTTGATAAATACAAATAAAACAACTGTATTTATTGGTTTTGGGAAACTGGAAGATACATTATGGTATTCAGGGTAACAGACAAAAGCACAAGGGAAAAACTTCCACCTGAAGTTTATTTAAGTTAATATTAAATTCTTTTGTGTTGTTTCAGCTATGTGTGCACATGATAAAGTTTGATTACCTTATGACAAAACAAAGAAAAGTTCTTCCTTCCTAAGTAAGCCAAACTCAGTCTTAATGGCTTTTCACTTTAGAATATAAAAGGTTTGGAAAAATTTGAACACAACTGAAAGTGTCTAAGGACAGTGATAAATTGGTTAGTGATCGTCATGGTTTGTATTCACTCTTGAACAAAGGAATTAAGGTCTATTTTGCTTGGATGACTTATAATTTCTTAACTTGAATGCATTTCCTTGTTTCTACTTTTTACCCTATGTTATGTAATATGGTTTACAAAACCAGCACACTTTGTAGATTCATTGCATGTGTTATAAAATAAGTTTAATTTTTAATATATACAAGATCTGTGTTTTAAAACCTATTTTGTGCTTTTGTAACCATGATACAGTCTGTATAAACATAACTGCAGAGTTAATAAGAATTCTTCCAAAATTCTAAACCAAATGGAGAAACAAATAAGAATAAAGACCGAGTCTTCCACATATGTGAATGCAAACATGTAAGCAAGACAGAACTGGGGAGGAAGAAGATGATCGTTTAGAATTTAATAGATATATCCAAACAGAACCCAGAGAAACAGCCCATGTGCTCTGTTATTACCTCAATATAGAAATTAAAAAGATACCATCAAGCATGTAATGTAATATTTGTCCAGTGAAAAACTCCTTTTAGATATGTAACAATTGCAAATTATAGGTTATTTACCATAGAAATGTCAATGTTAAATTCCTTAGCAATGAATAACAAACAATAAACACTTTCTGAATTTTATTGGGCAGTCTGTCATAGAAAAATTGTTCGTAGCTTTTTTTCTTTCCGCATCAGTGGCAACTAACTTTAGCTTCATAAATCTCAAAATGTCACTGCTGCGTGTGCTTATTCTGAACATTTCTTTGGGTTGGAACAAATTGTTATGGTTCAGATTATGAAATATAAAGCATGTTTTTTCTTGAAGTGCAGCATGCAATTTGAATACCTGCACTTCTTCAAGTAAACCAGTAAAATGACTATGGATAGTACAGGACTAGATATCAGACTAGATATGAGGAAGAAATTTTTTTACGATGAGGGAGGTGAAACACTGGCACAGGTTGCCCAGAGAGGTGGTGGATGCCCCATCCCTGGAAACATTCAAGGTCAGGTTGGACGGGGCTCTGAGCAACCTGATCTGGTTGAAGATGTCCCTGCCCACGGCAGGGGGGTTGGACTAGATGACCTTTAGAGGTCCCTTCCAACCCAAACTATTCTATGATTCTATGATAAGGCTATGTAAGGCTCAAGATGGACCATGAAGAAAGCTTCAGCAAGAAGCCCTTAATGTAACAGGTATAAGTTGGAGCAGTCCTATGCAGTTTCCCCTGCTCTTTGTCCAGATTCAGAAATCTTTTTATGAGGGTAGGCTCAGATCATGAAATTTTAAAACAAAATATGTTCTTCATTTTTTCCCCATCATAAATACATGTCTCAATCTGGTTTGGTATGATGCTATTCCTGGCAACCTGTAGCTCTGTGCCTGTAGTAGCTATGGTCATTTGCTGTCCCGTGATGCACATTCTGTCTGACATCATTGATTCATTCTCATTTCCCTACTCTGCACTGAGCACTTGGATGCCCTTTGGATCCGATTCAGTCTCGCCAAAGCAAAGTACAACTGGCAACTTTCTGTGTCCGCAAAAAGGCCACTCATTGAAGAATCATCCTTAGAAACTTTATATCACACCCAGACAGCAGACAACTACTTCTCAGAGGAGCTAATGTTCTTTTCTGAAAATACCACTGCATGCTTGCATAGCTGCCCAGTGATTTTAGCACTGTACTGGGTTATTACAAATCCTAAGTATTACTGAGATTGGTTTTGATCTCAAGCCCAAGGTTGCCTCTCTGTGAAGCAAGCAGCAGATTTGAGGACTAGGCATGTATATGACATTTTGCACTGCTGAAGTTGAAATGAGATTTTGGACATTTTGAGACTCGTTCAGCCATAAGAAGAAAAGGCTAAAGGGAAATGTTATTGTTGTCTTCAGATACCTAATGAAAGACTATAGGGAAGACAGAGCCAGACCCTTCTTGGGGATTCACAGTGAGAGGACAAGAGGCAACAGACACAAGCTGCCACAAGGGAAATCCCAGATAGACATAAGGAAAATTTATCACCATGACAGTGCTAAAACTGTGGAACAGGTTGCCCAGAAAGGCTGGGGAGTCTCCATCCTTGTCGGTCTCCAAGACTTGACTGAAGAAGGTTCTGAGCAGCAGACCTACCTTCAGAGGGGTGTTGTCCCAAATGACCTGGAAAAGTCCCTTCCAACCTGCTTTATTATTCTCTGTTTTTATGAAACAGAGCTCCTATAACTGCTTTTGCTGATGAATATTGTTTTAATCCTACAACTGCGAAATAAAGTGATGTTTAGCAAACATGGTGGGAGAAAATATGTAGCCCTACCCATTCACCGCTAGACTCTTCCCTGCTTCTTGAGGAATCATCCACCACGCTGCCTTTTTTTATAGACGCAGGTGCAGGCTTCACCCTCAGCAGCTTAATTCCTGAACTGTGCATAGGTTAGTCACTCAGCAAAACAGATACTGTATTTTCTAACTTTTATTTATATGTTCACAACCACTTTAATAGAAAAAAGTGACAGCATCTTATTACGCAGTGTTCCTCAGCGCAGATAATATCTAGACATGTGCTTTATAAAAAGGCTTGCAAGAACAAATCCTATTCACTGTGAATAATTATGCATCAAGGTTTTAATGCAGACTGGTTGTAAAATATTTTTCCTTTCAGCTCCATGCTAGCATGCTTTTGATGCTGACACAGACTAGTTATTAGAAATTCCACATGAGAGAATGTTTCATCTATGGCAAGAACATTGCAGGAGAATAATACAGAGGTTTAAGACAGCTGAGAGGGTTGGTTTTTTGTATTGTGGGGTGTTATGATGTAGTGAGCATCATGGCTACTGATGGCCACACCGTCTCAGAAGCAAAAATGTACCTTTAATCTGTCTGGAGAAGTAGTATACAGCAGCTTGCAAGGGCACTTTTTCCCAGACAGCATTACTTCCTAAGCTTTAGGCTGAATATCTGGAAAGTGTACAGCTACTGTGGAATATTCATAAACACTTTCTGAAGATGTGGACCATTGTTTCACTTGTTAGCTAGTCAAACTAGCTACCAATTCTCTGATTGAAAATCTTTAATTTTTTTAATCTTTCTTGTGATTAAAAGCTCTTCTCCACAAACACCAAAAAGCACAGAAGAATAATGACAATAACCTGATCTGAGAAAGGGACACCCTGCCCTGGTCCCTCCCAGGGCTATCACAGGAGAGGGATCAGCCCCATGGGCTGGGAGCGAGTCCCATCATTGCAAGTCAACTGGGGAGGCCCTCTGAATGACATTACAAACTGAAGGGGTCAGTGTCTGGAGTATGGGACTCATTATGGGATGCAGAGGAAGAGCAGTTCAGGATTGCACAAGACATTTGATGGGGGTTTTAGGGGACAAACCAAAGGCAGGAAAAGAAGGGATTCATGGTGATCTGGGGAGGAACAAGTGCAGGGAAACAGAGGGATAAGGGAATAGAAGGTCACAAGAAAACAGGTTGCTGGTCTGGCCATGCCATGCACTTGTTCAACAGTCTGTCTTCCTATTAAACCCCAATTCTAATTATTTTTGTGGGTGTGAGGACTGTCTGTTCTGTGTGCATGTGTGAGTATGGAAGTCTAAGCATCAGCAGTTGGAAGTCAGACCACATGTCAAACAGGTGAGGGTGCCAGCAACTAGAGAGACCAGAGTGCACGTTCTGTGAGTGTGAATAATAGTGCATAATCACTAGTAAGCATCAAACATAACTGATGAGTAGGACAAGTGGCTTAGGAACCAGGTATTGGAGCAGCCATAAGTCTGGGCTGGATACTGGAGAGACAAAAGTGGTCTGAGAGTTGACTACTGGAGGGACCATGAGGTCCACACCAGCAACTGGAGATAACATGGTGCCTGGGAGTTGACTATTCTAAGTTCATAAGTCTTCTATTCTAAGTTCATAAGTCTTGGACCTACTATTAGACCTATTTACATGTGTGTGTCTCTATGTGCAAGGCAATTCAGTGTCCAGGGGATCCAGGGACCTGGACTATGGGTAGACTGGGCATCTAAGTCCAGTTACTGGAGGGATCCAGGGTGCACGCGTGTGTAAGTTTGAGCTCCAGCAGCTGAGTGGGGCTGGGTGCCACAGGGGCTCACATGCCCAGGTGCCAGCAGATGGGGAGACCGGGATCCAGGGGCAGCTACTGGATGGACTGTGTGTCTAAGCCCAGCTGCCAGAGGGATCCACATTGTACATATGTGTGTGTGTGTGTGTATATATATTTCCCACTAACAGGCCTTCATCCCAATCAGACAGAGAGGGGAACAGGATGAGGTTGTTTGTGCTGTTTGTGTTTGTGTGAGTACATTTTTTTCTGTCTGTGTTATTCTGGGTGGCTGGCTGTGAGTATACGTATATGTGTACTGTGTGTACGTGTGCATGCATGCCTACTGGGAACACATGCTCAGCCTCGGTACTGACTGAGCCTGTGGACATGGAGATGCAGCAACCTCACCTCTATTGGGCTACCAGATTTGGCAGCTCCTAGAATTAGTGACATTATTCTCAGAGTCTAAACGTTTTTTGCTTCTTCAAGTAGTTTTTCTTAAGTAGGTTAATCATCTGTAACTAGAATTACCTGAAAGAATTACCTGTACTAATGAATGTTGTTGTTTTCCTTGCTCATATGTCCAGATTTCATTTATGACCCAGAGCCTGGAGCTATGACCCATATGCACCATTGGTATAGCATCTCCTAACAATATGGCCATGCAAGCTCACATCCTCCATACTCCAAGAAATTGGAAACATGCTGTAAGTGTTGTTAATGATGTATAAGTACCTGATAAAAGCTGTTAGTGTCTGCCATGGGGTAATTACCTCACA
>NW_008825108.1:4846954-4850944 GCF_000699105.1 Pygoscelis adeliae | reverse complement strand
GGTGCGGTGCTCCAGCTAATTGCAGTAATAATAGACTTCCGACTGCATTCAAAAGAGAAGAAAAAGGAGGTGGGTAAAGGGAGGTAGGTGGGGAGATGAACAATGAGCAAACTTTATACTAGTCATGAAGAAGATGGGCAGGAAATAAATTTGGGGATTACACTGCATGACATCACATCACATCATTGCTTTTTAATGATCACAAATCCCTGATTAGTGTTGTCAGCGTTCGTAGCAATCAGGAAAGTGTCAATTCCCAAATCCTGTGACATAGCCAGTGACAGATATACTTCTGTTAATTTTCACTTACTAAATGACACAAAACTCTGGAGACTTTGTGATTTTATTTTTGATGCTTATGTAGTCACTTGACAACGTGTAGAGTGTCAGTACTGGTGAGATTATAAATCCTGTTGGCCAAAGGCTAACAGAAAGCCTACAATGGGAAAGCAGAAAAAACTCCCAAGGGTTGTATAATCACTTAAGGAGAAGAGTATCTGAAACACTCTACTGAACAAAATGTTGACGGTGGCTGAGTTTTTAAACCGAGGATTAGCAGAAAAATATTTCAGCTTGAGAATTTAGAAGTTTCAAGCAGGGCCAGTTGCTGGAGCATGTGCCCCAGATTCTGACCTGATTATAACACACAGCGTGAATTACAGAAGCCTAGTTTCCTATCTATTGGTTGTTGAGGTGTCTGGAAGCTAAGTCCAGCAGCACAGGGCTTTGCTCCCTATATGTGCTCAAACGTGAATATTTCTGAACCTGAAGGAGTACAAGTTCAGACTCAATGTCTAGTGCTTCCTAGAGACCTTAAGTGAAGATGTGGAGCTATCTTTCACACAAAAACTGGAGTCTGTGCACAAAACAATTGTTCAGGAGTTCTGGACTTAAATAAATAATCCAAAATGCCTGAAAAATATTTTTTCATTTTTGACAGCCAGAGTCCTTTCATACAGACATCAGAATACTGATTTAAGTGACTACTTCTTGATACTTAAGTTTGAAAACACCAGCATATCCTGAATAAGCTCCATATCAACAGGAGAGACATGGAAAATAAAATCATAAGGGTCACTTGATTTACAGTTTCCTTTTTACTTGTAATTTTTTTGATGCTTTGGGCTCTGAACAACACAGTAAAGTCAGTTGAATGAACTGGTCCACTATGAATGTTAAAGTAGGTTCACATCCCATATTGTACTGTAATGGCATCTAAATTTGTGGTGTTTGCTAGGTATCAGAGAATTACAGAGGTTAATGATATAGCATTTCAAGCATATTTGTTGATAATCAGGAGTTTCAACATTTGCTTAATTTTTCTTTGGAAGCAAGTATGGGAACATGTTTATGTGCTGCCTAGAATGTTTTCTGCAATCATGGCCTTAAAGAGCACTCCTGGCAAGGAAATTTAAAGCAAGAGGCAAACACGTCGAAAGAAAGAGAGTTTGATTCAGTGCTCATTAAAGCCAATGGAAAGACTCCCAGCAACTCTAGGGAGCTTTGGGTAAGTTCCAAGGGTTTCTGTTTCTACAGTTACATTTGATTCAAACCATTTATTCTTCTTTCTTCTTTCTTTTTTCAGTGAAGCCACTGCCATCATGCCCACTGAATCAGAGTAAGAATGCTCTGTCTATGTTTGTCATGCATGAAAGGCTCCTCTAACAACTGAAGCGTTTTGATATTTCACACAGTGTAGCTCCCACTGTCACAGGCAGAGCAGCGAGTGAACTTCTGTGACATAAAGAGATGTTGCACCAGAGTCAATTAATGACACACTGCAGGAAATATCCTAATCCTTGCTGAAAGCAGTTTTGTTACCTGCAGCAATAGTGCTTCCAGGCCGGTGATATGAAGCTCTTTCCATTTGAGAACCCTCTGACCCCTCTTTGCCTTTCCTGTCTGTCCTCTGCGCTGCCACTGTGTGAATGATATGTCCACAATAGAAATGCAGAAGGTGTATTTAGCTGCTAAGAATTCAGCCTTCCCAGGTATTCCCCAGCTACACTATGTGTCAGAGCATCATTATTTTTGGCTTTGGGCCTTCTTTGCCATGAGTAGAGGATGTTGAGACATTTTATAATAGTTACACAATCAATTCCCATTACTAAAAATAGCAGGATGATTGCTCACAATTGTGTTCATCTGGGTTAACCCAGAGTTTCTTTAGTGGACCAATGTAGCCATTGTCTAGCAAGCCTAAAGGGCTGTGATTTATTTTTTATTTATATTGATGTATTTATTGATGATTATTTATGTATCGCCGCACCTTGAATACTGTGTTCAGTTTTGGGCCCCTCACTACAAGAAGGACGTTGAGGTGCTGGAGTGTGTCCAGAGAAGGGCAACGAGGCTGGTGAGGGGTCTGGAGAACAAGTCTTATGAGGAACGGCTGAGGGAACTGGGGTTGTTTAGCCTGCAGAAAAGGAGGCTGAGGGGAGACCTCATCGCTCTCTACAACTACCTGAAAGGAGACTGTAGCGAGGTGGGTGTTGGTCTCTTCTCCCAAGTAACTAGCGATAGGACGAGAGGAAATGGCCTCAAGTTGCGCCAGGGGAAGTTTAGATTGGACGTGAGGAAAAATTTCTTTACTGACAGAGTGGTTAAACATTGGAAGAGGCTGCCCAGGGAAGTGGTTGAGTCACCATCCTTGGAGGTATTTAAAAGACATGTAGATGAGGCGCTTAGGGCCATGGTTTAGTGGGCATGGTGGTGTTGGGTTGACGGTTGGAGTCGATGATCTTAGAGGTCTCTTCCAACCTTAATGATTCTATGATTCTATGATTTACAATCTGGCATTCTTTTAAACACTGCTGTTTACTAAGAACTGCTACTTCTGGAAGAAACGTGCATGAATTTCTTGTTTGATTTTTATAGCTCCCTTTATCACAAGCAAAAGTTCAAGTGATTTTCCTAAGTCATTGTAAAAAGTCTGAGCACGTGAAACCTGTACTGTGCTTAAACAAATATGTAAATATAATGCCAGTATATAAACAGTTCAAATGAATATATTTTCCCTGATTTCTTACTCCATTAGGAATCCAACCATCCATGCCCACTTCAAAGGCAAGGAATCCAACCATCCATGCCCACCTCCATCTCTGATTTTTCTTCAATCAGCCAGGAGCTTTTCCCGGAGCAGTCATCCTGTCACTTGTACTAACTGCCTTTTCCTAGTGTCCTTGGTCATTCATAAAAGCTAGCCTGTCCCAGCTATCAGTTAGCACAGCTCCCCTGTACTAGGATTCCTGCCAGAGACAAAGGCAGAACTCAAAGTAAGGAAATCTGAGCAGAAACTTGAGGCATACACGCTAACAATCATTACAGCTGGGGATTGAACTTGGACTTCATGTTAGAAAAAACAGAGCAACCACTGACGTTTTTCATGTGACCTTCAAATGAAAGTCTACAGATGTTCCCAATGTCCCTGTATTATCAGAAAGCAGACTGCACAATTTAAGTATTTGTTTTATGGGCTCCAACCCCACCTGGTAGTTTGAGAGGAACTGCTCCAAAGAGTATCAGCAAAGGTCCCAGGGAAAGTGCATTTCATACTAATGCCTGTGGAACATAATAGGTT
The DNA here is from genome assembly GCF_000699105.1 of Pygoscelis adeliae. Taxonomy (NCBI): domain Eukaryota; kingdom Metazoa; phylum Chordata; class Aves; order Sphenisciformes; family Spheniscidae; genus Pygoscelis; species Pygoscelis adeliae. The sequence continues at coordinate 4,847,364 of NW_008825108.1, read as the reverse complement.
CCTCAGAGTAATTCACATGTCCTTCCTGAAAAGTCAAGTCCCATAACATATGTACTCATAAATATGAATGCATTAAATCCTATTAATAGTTTTTAACAACATGTGTCATCCCACTAAAGCATATCATTTTATTACCACTTCCTAAGTCCTTCAGAGCTGATATGGACAGTATTGAGAAGCCACAATGAAACAAAAGAGATTTTAATATGTTGGGGTACTCAGTGTGAAAAAACTCTATTCCTTCAAAACAGATTTTTGAAAGATCTAATTGACAGCTGAGGTTATGTCAGAGAAAGGCAGACTCTGCTGGGGACAAGCAGGAGATTGTCCTCAGGCTGGAGCACAAATGTACAACCTGCTCCTCCTTGAGAAGAGGAGGGGACCTTAGAGGGAAGTAAGGATTTTCCCTA
>NW_008825108.1:4831276-4846841 GCF_000699105.1 Pygoscelis adeliae | reverse complement strand
AGGAATAACAGATTGGCAATACGATAAAATTTAAGGTTGGTGACACAGACTCCTTTAAGAATAAATACTTGAAAAATCATAAAGCAAAGGGCTCCCCATATCATTGTGACTTCCATCTGAGGAAAACCAATCTTTCTTGTCCAGAGTCCTTGCAGTGAGATTAGAGAAATATGTACTTTTTGGGGACAAAACCTGAATACTTCATTTTCATCAAACAAGTTTAAGTGCTTCAATATGCCAATGGAATCTAACTCGCCTTGTCTGGGCCAACGTGCACAAGCACCTGGCAGCACATATTGCCAGACTGTGCTCAGCTGACTCTCTGCCACTGGTAGATTTGGCAACTGGAGTAATTCAGGGAGCCATGCAGTCCAGAGATTTGTGCAGTCTTATCTCAGTCATTATCAAAAAGCCTCTGAAACTTCTTCTTCTATCCTCATAAACACGCGCTGTGTAAGCAATGAAATGACAGAAGCAAAGGAAAATCTGTCTTTTGAGCTGTCTAAACTCTGAAATAATTTGGAAGCACTGAGAGAAGGGACAGGATCATTTAACCCACACTGCAGATCTTGCATGTAGAAAGACCCCTTGAGCACCCAAGCATTTCCCTTTTCTTAAGTGGGAAGACTATTCAGCTGAGTAAGGATTACAGATGTCACTAGGAGGCATAAGACAGGGACCATTATTTCTGTGCTACCTGAGCTGTTCTGGCTGGTAATCAGTACAGAAAGCCAGCTGAATGGAAAAGACCAACTCTAAAGAAGGGATTGTTTTATGGCTTGCTCTGTGCGCTCACTCCAGCTCCGGCAATAAAAGCAAGCTATTACTTTGGTGCTCATTAATTATTTATTACCATCTATCTGCACCTCTGAACTGTTCCTGCTGCAGGAGCCACAGTGCATTTATGGTAATTCATCAGACACAGATGTTTTCAAATTCCCTCTAAAGCCATAAACAGGGATGCCAACTGCCCAAAGAAGTTAGAGAAGCCTTGATTTATTGGAACAGATTTTGCTATTTAAAATGCCTAATGTGCAATCTCTAGGTAAGATAGGCAAACACCCTGATATATTAAACAAAAGAAGAGAATGAAAAAAGAGTCAGAAGTTTGTTTGATGCCCAACCATGTGGTTAGTGACATAAAGACAGATGGAAACATGTAAACACCAACATTTTTATAGCAATTCTGCTATCACAAATTCTCACTAGAGCTTCCCCAGCTTAACTTGCTTTGCAGTTTGCAGTCATATGCTTGCATCCTAAATAGCCAAGCAGCTTTCACTACCCTTCATGCAGAACCATTTCTGCAAAATAACATGTTCCTAATCTTTTTCCTTTCCATCATTTGTTTTCTGCAGGCTTTGATCCCTCAGAAAGTTATGTATGCCTACTCAACCCACTGCGATCACTGGGGCTTGCATTCCAGAAGAGAAAAATGCCACATGAGTCTCCCTACAGATGTAGGATTTCTTCATTCTTGTGCTTGCTCTCACTTTCTTTCAAAGTATATTTTTATTTCTAGGTCATGGTGTTGATGCTATTAAAAGTTGTTCAAGCTTAAAACGTTCAAACTCTCTAGAAGTACAGGTTCAGGTCAGAGGTCTAACCTGAGACCAGCTGATGTAAATCAAAATATGTCTACTGAGCTCTGAATTAGGTGATACATGATGCGTGAGTACTTCAGTCGTCACCTGAAAACCCTTCTGTGTGGCTCAGGTGGGAGAAGTTCCTATAGTTGTTTTCCTAACTAAATAATTGAGTTGTAGCATGAGGGACTTTTATTTTGTCCTGTACAGATTCCCTTCTGGAGGCAAGTAAATGAAATGAAAGAGAATACACAGCACAGCCTTTTTTAAAATACTGATCAGTCTCTTGCATTTGTTTAGTTGTCTGTAGGTAGGAAATGACAAAACGCAGAGACATCCAAGCAGCAAATACTCCTTGCTGGCTACTTGATCCTACTGAGAAGCATACGCTTACCCAGGCAGAGTCCCAGTTTGACAGCTGATAGTTCATTCAGCGCAAGCTCAGGTGAGTGTGCACAGCACACCATTGTACCTTGCAGATATATTACAGATGAAATAACAAATTTGTGACACACATGCACAGAGGAGAAATCCAGAAAAATAAATACAGAGGGAAAAAAGAAATGTATTCTTTGTACCAAGTTGTCAGTGAAGCACTTTTATACTCCTTATTTCCTTTCCCTCGCTTGCTGAGGCATACTGACAGTGGAAAAGTCCTATTGACGCTCGTGAAAACACGTCCTACCACAATCCATGTTAGCCCATTGCAGTTGTTAGGTTCAGTGTATTTCAGCATTGTAAAGCTCAGAAGGGACACCATAATGGAGCAAGGAGATTAAAAGATTGTGTTCCTTATTAAAATAACTAACTAACTAAAAAAGAATTGTCAACAATTCCATAAAAAGAGAAGAAACTCAGACTTCAAAGTAAGGAAGGAAAAATCAGAAACAAGTTTTCATGCAAAGCATTGCAGAATGTGTATGTTTGAAAACAAATTTCATTGGTCTGAGGCAAAAAGACTCCTTGAAGATATCCCTGAGTCATAGATTTGGGGAGGCTGCATATGAGAACTGCTATGTAAGCTGTAAAAAAATTATCTGTGTAAAGGATTTACAATAATTCAATAGTGGATAGAAAACAGTGGATCTAAACTGGCAGTGAGTATACCTTCTATTTAAGAACGAACATACTACCAGATGCCCAAGCTGGAAAAATACAGGGGTTAGTCCATAGCAGCCTATCCTTTGTTTAAAAATGAGCCTTCATTAATAATGAGGAAACTCACAAGTTGGCTTAACAGGAAACCTGACTTCTGTGACTTCTTAAGTCCTTTGCTGTACTGCCATCAGGAGTCTGTGACACTGATTTAGAAATGCTATCAAAGCATTGACCCATCCTCAACAGATCCTACTGTTCTCTCATTTTCTCTGGGCTATTTTAAGCATCAGCTGACATTGTTCCTCCTGCCTTTCATCTGCTTATTAGTCATGTTTAGGCATCAGTCAGAATTTCCCACATCAACTTTCTACTTGAGTATCGCTTATGCTTTCTCTTCATGTTGTCCTGCCAGGAGTTCTCAAAGGCTGCTTCTGCTTTCCAACACTGGGCCATGGTTTGTGTTAATGCAGCTTCAGCAAAGAAACTATATACCTCAAAAATTGTAGGAAGAAGCTGATATTTGGAAGTTGCTGTATAATCTTTACTGTTGTTGAGAGAAACTGATTTTTTAAGATTTGAATTTAAAAGTGCAGGTTATAATTTGTCTGTTAGGGTGGTCCCAGTTTGAGAAGGGCATAAGGGAGGACTGAGAAGGAGAACTGCAGGTCAATTGTGATATAATTAATTACAATTATGTAACTCGGAGTTCAGGCTAGTGATCATTCAATTACACTTGCAGGAGATGGAGCACAAATTGACTTTGTCCCAAATAGTTAAGCAGAAAGGTCATTTTGTCTTTCTGTTATGAAAAGAAAGTGCTGAGAAACTGTCTCTAAAAGAAACTGGTGAAACTAAGTTTGAAGATGTTTTTAAAGCTGATAAAATGTCAGTAATTTAAGCCTTTTAAAGTAAACACCAGTGTAGAGTTTGTGTTAGGTAAAATCAAAGGACAACCAGCTTTTCCAGTCTTCCACTCAGCTGCTTTGGAAAAGCTATAGCTATAGCCATAGCCTTTAATATCATAAACAAAGTAATTTCTGAGGAATAATGTATTAAATTTGACATTGACTATATACCAAAGGATGGCTTGCTTTTCCACATGGCTAACTTTTTTTTTTCCACTCACTAACTTCTGAAAATTATTTCTCTGTCATTTGAAGCAAACACTTTGCTGTATCTGCTCAGGAGTCCTTATACCGCCTTGCTTACAATTATTTGAACTTGGAAAAATGCAGAATAATACAAAATTAGGACACTAAAGATAGCTTTCCTGTTTATAGAGCTCAAAATCCCACTCAATAGCTCTAGATAACAATCTGCAGCATGACAATTTCCTGTTTTAATACATCATCCTCTCATTGTATCTGTTGATTAGCTCAGGTGCCAGCTCATAGGTGCCAGTCATCATGAACAAGATTGTAACAAATGTGCTAATGGTGCTGATTGGTCAAAATCTTCAACTCTTTCTCCAATGGATTTTGTAAGTAGTCACCATATATAGATTGGAAAAGCAGATATAGCAGCTAAAACACATTGCCTTTTTCTCCTGTCGTCAAGTGGCTATAGATAACAGGAGGTTACTGAGTCACAGTAGGTCGAATGGAATAAACTGTGTATGATAACAAAAGGTAAGCCTTGAAGGTACTGCACTGCTAAGATTAATTTCTTCTGTCTCTGCTCTCTACAAGTTCAGCATTTAAAGTTGGCCATCCTGGTTCCCTCAACAGAGCAATGTTGGTATCTTCAGCAGGTAGTTCAGGTATGGCCTATCTAGGACATATGTCTTAGAATGGAGGCAGTCATGCTCAGGGTTTTCACCGCACTGAGTGTAGAAGGCTTCTGGACAATTGGTTTAGATTAAAAAATGCCTTTAGCTGTTTTAACTGGGGAAGGTGAATCTACCCTTTGTGACTCCAGGCATATCACAGCAACCAGTACTAAGCAACTTCATATTCTGGGGAAACATCCAGCATCTAGAGACATAATTTCTTCTGACTTTGGAAGAACTTCTTGAGACATTGCAATGTACTTCTAAGGTATCACAAATATTATCCATTAAACTGCTATTAAATGATACAAAACTTAGCCCTTGGGATTTCCCCCTGAATTTTATGCTGTGTTTTTCTTTAGTGCTGCTTATCAGCAATTAAAGAAGCTCCGATGGAGGTTGCCTATTATTCCTGTGAAGCATATATAGCAGAATACTGTTTCTACTGATGAAATTCATAGGAGGATGCTTAAATGGCAAGGTGAAATTGTAAATTATACAAATTATTTTAGATTTGTCAAACATCATCTTTTCCATGTGATAGACCGCTATAAACATATCAATTATTGTGCTAGTTTATATGGAAACTCTGAGTTACTTGGCAATTAACAGCTATTAAACATAAATATCAAAATATTTAATTAAAAATTGAATAGTAAACAACAGGTTATCTGTATCTGTAAATGACAGACTTATAAAACATTTATAAATTTTTTAATAATTTTTTAAAATTTATAATAGACAAATTTGCAGCTATAGGAATTGTAAACCAATGGAATGGAAAAACACAAATTCCCACAAGGAGGAGACAGATACTTGCTGATGATCATCCACTGAATGTCATTATGTTGCCAATGGAAATATACAGTTCAGTCTTTGGACAAGGAAATATGAGCTGTGTGCTTTGAATCTAGATCTCCTGATCACATTCACTGGGTTTTGTTTAGCTGGATAATTTGTGTTGCTTTTCTCTTGACCAGTATGCTTATTTCACGATAATATGTGTCAAGTTCATGGAAGTTTGCAAAACTTGACACTTTCTTAGGTCCAGCAAGATAGAAATACCAAAAGACTCACAGATATCGAGGAAATAAAGTAGATCAGTCACCGAGACAAAAACGAAGCAGTTTGCAAGATTTGAATTTTGGGGTACAGACCCTGTCTATGACCAATATGCTTCCACAAGGCAAAAACCAGCTCATTTCAAGGACTAAAATTTTGAAAAAGGAATCTTCTAGTGTCTCCTTGCATGTGTAAGAAGGGCAGATTTGTTGGAAACCAAGCCATGTATCTTGTGAATTTGCAGTGAGATCCTTGTACCATTCCTTGCATGTGTGTTCCTTGTATTTTGAGATTAAATTTAAGACTGAACTAGAACATGTATAGGCTTAAATTATTAATGTTCCACATAGAAGTGACACTACAAGGAATATTCCAGTTATAAAGTATGTCAATCTACATGGAGAAAGTAGTAAGCACTCACAAGTCCTACATACACTTGAGCCAAGTGCTGCAGCTTTCTAATATAAGTGTCACAGTTCAGACAATGAAGACCCTGACTTTGGTTTAAAGAAGTACGTCTTCAGAAGTGACATTTTAGAAGGCTTGTTCCTTGAATATCACATTTATTACTCATTATTGTGTCTTTCCTTAGCTCCCCTCCTCATCACCATCAGCAGAACAGCTTCTTTCAAGAAACATGTACAACACACAAACAAGATTTGGAACACATACTGCTTTTTAAGGTAAAAGGATCAAAAGAGTAGTTAAACTTTAGAAACTTTCAGAAAACTCTAAATGATGATTTTCCCTCTCTGTCACATGCACACACATGCATATAACTGTATTCTCCCCCAAAATGGAAAAATGTTCCTTTAAAGCAGAAGGTAGAAGACTGAACTCTTGTTTTCCATTATTTTACCTCATGGAGGGACTTTCTAGAAACAAGTGGCAGAGTTTCAGCTTGACTTCAGAATGAATGTGGGATCTCAGCTGGTCACCAGCTGGTTCAAGTGGCCACAACAATTTATTTCAATGAGTTTGATTTAAATTAAAACCCCAAGATACTTTTATACTTATCAGAATCATTTATACTCATACTAAAAGAACTGTATTTCCCAGGCTCAGCTTGGATTTAAATTCTTGTAACATTCAGCATCTTGCACTGGAAGCTTATCTCCTTCTCACATGGCCATGCAGAGCTGGCCATGCAGTGCCGAAGCTGGCATCGGACCCTGACGATAGCTTATAACTGCTTTATTTAAAGATGCCAAATTACCTGAGGTAGGTGCCACAGACTGAAGGAAGACACACAGTAGTTTAGGGGGCTGTACAACCATTAAATCTACTTTTCTATAATCAACAATCCGATCCAGAAAACAAAATCAGGGGTAAAAAATGTCATCTGATGAAGAATAATTTTTGTCACTTGAGCTTCCGCTTCTCTACAGATATTTCACTAGAGGCAAATGCATGTGTTATTCAAAGTTTCTCAGTTGCAAATAGTTCCCATCTTCTAGCAATCAATCTTAACAGTAAACATTTTTTTCAGCAAGACTACCTTTAAAAGTGAAAAAAAATTAGACAAAGAGAAAATAGGGGTTTGTTTTGTTTTGCTTTTAATCAAATCAGCCAAAACCGGAAGGAACTAGAACATTGCAGGAGTAGCAGGATAAATGTGAGACCTGGCAGAAGCTGAGAGAAGCTAATTCCCAACCTCCCCCCTTTAGGTTCACATCCAGTTTTTTTATTTCTATTGGAGGAGTGCATGTGAGTCCCACTTGGGATCAGCCCTGTATTGTACAAGGAGCATACTAAGAAAAGCACACAGCAAGAAATAGATCCTATCCCAAATCCAGTTCAAATAAAGTTGAAATGAAAAGCTTTTGTGCTCTCTAGGGCTTCTCTATCTTTGGCCTTACATCATTCATCAAATAAAAATAACTTCAAGATCAAAAATCTGAAACTGGAAATATTTTGCTACTGTGAAACTGATGGAGTTTGGGCTATTGTACAAACAAGACACTTTTATATTTATTCCTAGAATTTTTTGTTTTAAAGAAGCTGATATTGGAACCTGATACTGTCCCCAAAATGAAGAAAACTATTTTAAACATTGTTGGTCTCAATCTCACAGTGTTTTCAAACTTTTAAGTGCAAAGAAAGAAGGAGAGGAAAAGAGGTACAAAGACTGTGTCAAAGGAATCTAACTTTTTGTAAGATGAAAGCTAGAGTGTTTGGGAAATCTCCATTCTACATTACCAAGATCAATAAATGGAGTCCAAACTAAGAATAATTTAGAAGGTTAGCTTTCTTGTTCATTCACTCCTGAGTTTCTAGACTAGATCACACCCATCCCCATTGCTTAACCTCTTACCTCACCCTGCATACTTCACATGGGCTTCTATTAATAAAGTTGAGAAAGTCATTAGCTGTGCTTGCCATAGATGATCATGGGAGTTTTGTGAAATTCTTGCAATACTTCTATATTTACTAGGTAGCAGTACAACCTATGCAATACATATGTAGTAGCATAAGTTTGGGGAATATAATTTAGATACCTTCTAAGATTGTGTCTATATTTAAAATTGGGGCTTATGTGCAATTTTGTTACAATACTGTTTTCTACAATGTCAGCAGTTTTGTAATCTTACATGGTTTATCCTGTATATGAAGATGTGCTCTTGTACCTATGCTGCTCTGAAAGTTCTTTTCAAACACACTTATAAAAATAGAAAATAAATTCAGTACTTTAACTAGTACTCTGAAAGGCACATAAAAATCCACAAAATAAGTGCTGAGGTATAAAAAAACAAACAAAAAAAAAAATCACTGCTGATTGAGACAATACAGTCATAGCCTTAACTTTGGCTCATTTTAGTTAATCAAGAACCTAATATTAAGTGTAAGTAGGGAAGAATGGAGCCAAAAATACTCTAATCCCATCCATCGAATGGGGTTTGCGGAGGCAAACAGAAAGCTTTATTTGTCCAGTCAAGTAATGAGATTGGTGTAAGATGCTGTTATTTCTCTATCTCTTTGCATCTGTGCCAAAACTCATACATAAGGATACTTTGCATTAAGACCCTGATGCTAGGTTGTGCAACCATCTTACCATGGCACTGGGAGAACTGTGGAACGAGTCACCACCCAAGACTGCTGGAAAATCAAGCAGCTATTCAGGGCCCCACCAGTGACTTTGAGTTCATGGTGTAAAGCTCAAGTACGGGCTGATGTGAGGTCCTTGGTGTGGAACTTGATGTATTAAAAAAGTGTCTTGTGTTTCTCTGGTCTTTGATGGGTTTATTTTCTGCTGGGGATCATAGGCACCAACCCAGGGCAGACCTGTGGCAGCTCTGGACTGCAGTGTGCAGGAGGAGCTGCGTGCAGGCAGTGAATGACTGTGCTCCAAAGGCTGCGCTGTCCCAGTGAGGAACCACACATCTGTGTCTATGAATTTGGAATTGTTTAAATAAAAAATGTAAACCAGAAGTGCTCTATTTTGCCCTTTCCCTGATGGCTAAAGGGAGGTAAACTGATTACACTGCCAGAGGCTTATACTGAGCAATTTCTATAACAACAGGATGACACAGGCTGGCTCATCAGGTGCATTGTTATTCCATGAAAGCATATATTGGAATAATTAACAAGTCAGGGGGGGGGAAGGTTTTTCTATATTTTTATGCTGTGCTTATTAAGAAAACATTGTCTTTGGCTAAGGTGCTTTTCTTCCCCCCTGCTTCTGGGAAAAATACTGTAAAAACAGAAAGTGAATGGCAATTAAGTTCTGGAGAGTCACTAGGTCTCCTCATGATCTCCACGCTTGGTCTGGTTGGTTTGCCTGGTAGAGGGATGCATTTGTTTGGGCTCTGGGCAGCAGGAAAGGCCAACTGCAAGTAGTTTAGTTCAGCAGAATTAATGGACTTTACCTCACTGATTTTGTGTAGACAAACCATGATCTCTGAGCTGCTTTTTACATTGACTCAGAGCAATGACGAGCATCAGGACACTCCAAGCAACTGAGCCAACTTGGAGCTGCCAGAATACAGCAGTTGGGCAGAGACCCAGGTTTTAGGGCCAGAGGGCTTTGCCTGTGGCTGCAGGCTTTCAACACACTCTGCAGAAACTGCGGAGGGGATGAGGCTGGGCATGTGAGTAATGCAACGTATGGGGACAGGCATACGTCCTGTAATTGTGATCATTACAGCAGAGCATTAAATGATAACAGTAACAAGGAATTAGGCATGTATTTCAGAAATAACTACAGTAAGTTGAAATAGCTGTTCAACTCAATTTTCTCACATTTTTAGTAATGAGCTTTTTAAAATAAAGACATCCTAGCTCATAAATATATATTAAAATTATATGGTGACCTGATATCCCAGATGAAAAATGGAGCATCTAAAGATGGGTAGGCTTTGTAATAGACAATGTTAAATCACAGAAATCTAAGCAGTTGCTTAGATTTACCATTTTCTCCTCAATAGCCAGCTCTTCGAATAACCAGACTTTCTTTCCCATATTTGTCCAAACTGAGACTGTTGGAACAACCTTTACTTAAGCCCTCGTATAGATGCATCATCATGCAGTCTTTAAGGAACAGGATGACAAAGTATTTTTCCACAGATCCCTCTATGTAGTGCTCAGAGAAACAGTATTTATCTTGTGAGGCTTCCACTTCAGTGGTTTGTTTCCTCCCCATTCTTTCACCTTATGACTTATTTACCACACAGTACTCAAACCTTATTTCTGAAGATAGAAGTAGTAACTTCCTCATGACTTTTTCTCTTGCACTTGTTATTATGGTTTTTAAATGCTCCAATAAATATTGCTGTAATTAATTTACTTTCATAGAATGCAAGTGAGGTGAGAGCTGATATTAGTGCTGCTCAGCATGTTGGAACACAAAGTTTGGAGGTAGAGTACATCCTTTTCCTGTCGGACACACGTATCTGGGATTCTTAAGAGTAATTTTTAAGCACCTACCTTTCCTGCATGAATTAAAAGGCTGGGGGTTTGGGTTTTGTTTGTTTGTTTGCTTGTTTGTTTTTTAACCCTTTTCATAGTCAAAGGAAAGGGCAACTCAGCAGCTGATTCACAGAAATCTGTCATAGGGACTCTTAACTGCCCCCTATGAAACACAGAATTGTCTCCTGATTTTAGGCCTCTGAGATAGTAAGGATACTGAGAGTATCTGTTCTCCCTTCTTTTCCTTCTTCTGTCATTATCAGGCATGATTTTTATAGTATTTAATAGTATATAATATTGTCTGTACCTTAAAAAGCAACCTCCATTGATTCAGTTGCAGCTCTGAATAATACCTCCACAAATCAGAATCCAGGACTCAAAGCTAGTAAAAAATTAATGGGGAAAAAAACAAACACCAAACCAAAACTAAAACCTCAAAACCTAAATACTCTTAGCACTTAATGAAAAGCTTGGTGTCAAAGACTCACTTGCTATTATAAAAAACATAATCAGGGATGAAGACTCAACTCCTTGGACTCTGTTGGCTATGAAACTGGAACTGGGCAAAGGAAAAAAAAAAAGATTTCCACTAAGGAGAATATTTTGTTTTCTATATCTAAGTCAGCTGGAGAGGGAAACTGAAAAGACTCTTGATTCATGTTCTGTCACAGAGATGAGTCAGTACGAAATGTGTCTCCCTAGGAGCTTCTGTCAATCCATCCAGCTCTGTAAACATGGCCTTTAATGCCTATTTTAGTCTAGGTTAGATTTCTAGGTTAGGTGTCTGAACTCAAGAAGACCAATTAAAAAAAAAGTCTCCCTAATACATATTCCCAGACAGACTGTATGGATAACTCTTAGACAATTAAAATCAGTCAAGATGAATTTCAACCATAGCAGAGAAGCTTCAGAGTTTTCTGAAGAAATAAAATTAATCTGTTTATAAATCAAAGAAATTTTATTCAAGAAAAGAATCAAGGAGTTTCTCCCACAAAATTGTGCCGGGATCATTGATAATAGACTAAAGGGAGAATTCACAGTGGACAGCTCCTGACTCTAATCTGAAGAAAACATCCACTGGGAAAAGAAAACTACTTTCACTTACAATGAACTGCTGTCAAGGGCAAAGATTTACCCCATGTCTGCTGCCTACATATCTACCTCCTACCCCAACACACACTTTCTTGTTTAAACCCAATGTTTTTACCCAGTCAAACAAACCATCTCCTCAGCTTTCTATTCTCACCATCCCATCCTAATCTCTTTCTTTAGACACATACAATCTTCCATCTACTTCTACACCCAATATTTCCTGCTTTCTGGTCCAAATTTCTCTCCTGCACTTCTACCATCATCTCCCTTGTCTCAGCTTACTCTTTACCCCAGCAAAGCTTCAGAGCATCTCTTCCCAATTAGGGCAGGAGAGATAAGCTTTCTATAGAAAAGAAAAAAAGGAGAAAAAAAAAGGCAAAAATAAAGCAGGAGAAAAGTCGCTAAGGACCTACACAAAAAAGGTCTTGTTTCCAATTTCCACACCTGCGCAACTGCAGACAAAAGGGATAGGAAATGCTTACCTTTAATCATGTGTTTGTCACATGTTTAGTCACTGTGTGTGGAGGGCATAGGTACAGTTTGATCACCATTGGTAGTTTCTGAAGTTAAGCCTGTCTAAGCAGGAGAAAATCTTCAAGGACTCAAGCCAAGCTTTGTTAAAACTGTGCTTTGAGCACAGTGTGATTCTGTAAAGAATAAGTCTTGCCCATATATTTATGGAAATAGCCAAAGATACATTAATGCAAATGGATATTCATTCCAAATTTCAAGCTCCTGCTCCATAGTCAAAAGGAACTACTGAAAGAAAATGACACTTAGGATTTGAATTGGTTTGGATTGTTAGTTCCAGAGATTTTTGTTGCTTTTTGACAATTTAAGAAAAAAAAAAGTAAACTTTTAACAGATGTGCAGAATATTTTAGTATGGTTTAAAGTATGTGGTACTTTGGGGACAGGTTTTTGGAGAAATTACTTCGCTGATCTAGACCTTCCAGGAGCCAAAGGTTATTATCATCTATTAGTAGTTATGGCAACCTATCTGAAAAACTTGTTAGTTAGTAAAATAAAAAAATTGGACACTCCACAAAATGATGTTGTCCCACAGCAAACGGGGATATATTTGCACAAAAATATTTGAATAACACAAAAATAGCCTTTACAGTGAAGATAAAATTTATAGCAGAACAAAGAATGAATTGGTTGTATTCACACACTTTCTGGCCAAATTCTTATTGTTTGGTAAAGAAGCATAAGAAAGAAATATTGAAGTGCAACATTGCTCTGCAAAGCATGAACTGTTTCTGAACACTGAGGCAATGAAACAACCAACAATACTGGCAATTTGCTGTATAAACCCATACAGATAATCCAGGACAATGTCTGCTGTCCAGGACAGCAGATAATTCTATGTGACTGGTACACAGCAAAAATGTTCACAGTGGATCCTGAAAACAGAAGAACAAATAACATAATTAAAATGTAAAAAGCTTACTTCCAATTTCACTAGAGACAGTAAGAACTTTATTATTGACTGTTGCAACCAGGCTGGAGCTCACAGTAAATCTCAGCATCTCCAGAACTTGCTAACTTTGAAACATCTTGGCTAGTGACTGGGTCAATGATGCAGACTGTGTTATTGCCATTCCCTGATTAGCTGAGCAAACAAGCTCTGTTAGCAGACATATATATGTATATTAGCAAGGGGGAATGCAAAAGTACTCATTGAAAGTCCCAGTTTGAAAACAGTCAGGCAGATTCAGTTGTTTGCTCAGTGTTTATTGAAAGTGAACATAAAAAGCAAGCAAATAAAACCAGATGTAATTCATTTTTTACGACATTCAAAAGTACAAAATTCAATAGTATAGAATGCATAGTCATGCTCCTGAGAACCAATAATATAAAATTCTGCTATAAACTCAACTGAGAATCCATCAACTAGAAAGACTGAGGAAGAGAAAGACCCGCATAACTTAGTTAATCACAGGGGATGACTGTGAGTCACCAAGGTATTGCAGTGATTAGAAAGGCAAATGTGGTCCAAGGATGCTTTTGATGAGGCATTTCCAGTAAAGAGACAGAGAGAATATTATTTCCATTCTATAGGGTACCGATGAGCCTTCATATGAAATATCTCAAGCTGCGTACAATTCTGGCCATACATGTCCATGGAAGGTTAAGCGAAGCTGGAATAAGAGCTGAGAAGTGCTAACGGGCTGATCTGTAGATGGAGAGTCCGTCTTACAGGAATTGACAAAAACAATTTGGCTAGTTTAATCTAGCCAAGTTACAGCTGGGATAGGACACAACAGCATTCCATCAAAGTGCTAGGGACTACTTAAAGTGAAGTACAGGGGGTCTTAATGGTAGAAGAACAAACCAGTATTACAGGCACATGAATGCAGATAGGTTGGAAATCTGAATAAAAAAAATCCTGCCATTTAAACAACAAGGCTCTTGGAGAGTGCTCACTTTCATAATGGTTACAGAAGACCTAACCAATTCTAAAATGGATCATGATAAGTTCTAAAAAGTAACTATAAAATGACATGTCTATGATAAGCTTGTTTAGGACTTGCTGGATTATCACACATTTCCCAATAATAAGCTTGTTTAGGACTTGCTGGATTATCACACATTTCCCAATAATTCACTTTAAAAAACATGTCTGGATATTGTTCACAATTATTCTTCATTGCTTCTCTTGTCTAGCTATTTAGAATTCTATGGTACACTTAACTTCCATGGCAGATCCTTATTATATATTTGGAGCATTCAGTAAGATTTTCTCAGTTCCAGCAGAACAGTTGTAGGAGGTTGCTGATACCCCCCACCCCCTTACTGTGGGAACTACCAGTCATTTGCTTCCAGATTAAAATTTCAGTTGAAAGAAGTTCAGCAGTTTCTTCCACTGAAGGAGCCATTGATAATTCTGTCTTATAGCAAGCAGAACAGCATTAAGGAACAGCAAAGTTAAACGAATTCCAAGACACAGACATATAAACATCTGTATTTCTAATGGGCATAATAAATCTTAACTCTTGGGGGGGAAAAAAAAAAGGAGAAAAAAACCCAGCACATTTTGGCTAGCTTGATAATTGGATCAATTTTTCACTTATGGGTTGTCAATTGCTTGACATTTTAATGCATGAACAACAGATCTCAAAAGTATTTTAATTAGCACAGTAGGGCTCAAGCCTAACCCTAGTCTTCTAATTGCAGTGCTAAACCATGTCTGAATATCTATTTACTAAACAGAAGTTAATTAAAAGCGTGGATCCATACTATACACATAGCATTAAACTGAAAGCTGAAAGGCTATGCCACCTGCAGAAAAATAGAACTAAAGTGACAATTAAGGATCTTTATAGGCTCATGAACCCCTTTCTCTCCCTGTAACATTTTGGCTGGTTTCATTGTAATCAAAACACAAACAAAAGGAGACGTCCTATTTTACATTTTATTCTGGATGGATTTTTAAAAGAAATGAGCTTCTGAACAAAACTCAGGATGAAATAGTGTACAGTTTAAGGTTACATTTTCTCCAGTCATTTCTCTCAGTCATTTATTTGCTCCTGAAATTATGTCAATGCTACTACTTGTAGAGTTCTTCTAAACCAAAGCAGTTAAGTGATCCATATTCAGAAAACCAAGGAACAAACCTTTGAAGTGATCAATTTAGAGTACAGACTTACAGTGGTTTTAATGGCACAGCCAAGGAATGCAGTAGGTTGCAACACAGGTAGGGAACAACAATCCACTACGAGGAGAGGCACGACTTCTGTAAGCCAGGTTTGACACGAGAAGAATTACAACCTTGAAATGACCTGTAAGGTCAAGAAAATTTGAACCTTGTTTCCTTGAGAAACAAAGTCTTGGTTTGTTTGGTTGCTTTTTTGTCTGTTGGTCTGTAACACTCCTGCCAGTGATTATTTTTGTACATGTTGACCACTCCCAGCTAAGAGGTAGGCATCTCAAAGAATTTGGTCACACAAAACGTGTGATTCCAGGGAGCTAGGAGACTTTGGACAAACACTTATATGTCCAAAATTGCACTGGTAACTTAAGGTGTCTTTATTTAAACAGAAATATTCAAG
>NW_008825108.1:4824468-4831242 GCF_000699105.1 Pygoscelis adeliae | reverse complement strand
TCCCAGCAGGAAGAACAGGAATCCAGGAGGACCTTTTCATTCTGGAGGTCATTAGGTCAGCTCAGCTGCTCATAAAATCATTGCCTCAGTGCTCATCAAAGTATTAATTCTTGTTCTTATAGGCAGAAGGAGTAGCCCTGCTGCTAATCTTCAGTTCCTTGTCAACAGCTGCATTAACACTCTACAGACGTTTTGGTCCTGTAGTGCTCACAACTTGTGAAGTGACAAGAATGAGAATTAGGTGTGGGCCAGAGGTAAACCTGCTGGAAAGATACAGATCAAAAGCAGACTCTAAGGAGCTAAGAGTGAGGGTGCTGGAAACAGTTAATCCATCCTAATGGATTTACTAGTCACTTCAAATTACCTGAAAGATAAACAAACTCACCCTGTCCTACGTGACAGGCAGTTGATACCTAGGAGGCAAAAAGTTTTGAACTTGACTGTCAAGAGAGCTGGGAGTCATTCTCATGTTCTTAGCAGTTTAAACACAAGCTGGATTACTGATTAAATCCTAAACTTTCCCTCTTGCATAACAGTGAAAGTATCTATAAGGAAAAGCAAAGCTATGCAAAGAGGAAAGAGGTACATGAAGAAGAGAGACCCTGTTAATTTTGCTGGGAGTTCAGCTGTTATAAAACACCAAGGAATCCATACTCGTCTCCACATACCGACAAACCAAGCTTCACTAATTTTGCTGTCTATAAACCAGTGTTTCATTCTCAGTGGTCTGAGCTTGAAGGTGGAGTAACATTCTACAAGAAACCTGTGTAAGAAGGTCAGTTCTAGAAGAAATTGTTCAAAACGTCAGTGAACAGCATCACAGGTGGGACGGAAGTGGGAAAGAGACAGGAGATGGCTAGGAGCAAGTTCACTGCAGTTTCTGGCGTTACGCTGCTTGAAGTAACATGAAAGTCTATTCTGATTACTAGCTGATGTGGGGTGAAGGGATTGGAAGGATGTTGCTGTGACCACATCTCTTACATTCCCCTGCACAGAATTTTGATTCGCTCCACCTAAAGACTTGGGTTTTCTGATACTAAAATATGCAGTCTGATTTATCACACAACTAAAATAAAAAGCTGAGGTGGAGTTGCAGAGATTCACAACTGCAAATACTAGAGTGAAATACTACTGAAAACTGTAGTTTTCCAGTGAAAGCTACATTGAAGTAAAAGAAGTCAGATTTGTTCCATTTTGAATGCATACATTAAGAAGTGGCTTTTTACGTACTACCTCTTTTTAAGGAAAAAAACCTGAAAAGTTCATCAGTTTTAAGGCAGTTCAGTAGATAATTATGCCAGTAAATCATATGACTACATTTGAGGTACTTCTTCTGAGTAACTGCAGTATAATTAAAAACCTGCTACAGGCCATTTAGTATAAAGAACTACCTGTGATTTTATGAGTAAAATGGAAAAGCATATTAATATATCGATAAGGTAAGCAAAACAGAACATGAAACTTTTCTACACTGAATCTTTTTTTTCAGAAAATAGTTACCATTTCTTCTTTTTACCCCAAACTTAGTAAAGTGTTCATTGCTAAGGGAAAAAAAAAAAATCTGTGAAGTTACAAATGTGTTGTCAGGAAGACTCTTCTGGAGGCACAGCCAACTTTAACTTACTGCAACCATGCACTGGGATAAGAGTCTGCACCCAGACAGCTGTCATGAAGCAATGGTGAGCAGTAATTTGTCTCCATGTCAAGTAGCAGCTTTAATTGCCAACATAGCTGACAGCCAATCCAGACCTCATCTTCCAAAGAAGGGAGGTAGACAGCTTGTTTTTTTCATAGAATAATTTTCGTGTACTTCTCTAAATCTTATTTAGCCCTATGAGATGCGCACACTATAAAACTCCTTCTTCTCCACAGCTCAGGTCTTTGTTTTCCAAGGAGCAAGTCCCAGCTCCGACATGCCCCAGCCATCTAACCTTAGCTCATACTGCTGAGGAAACTGCTAAATGATGAGAAAGAGCTGTGAAATAGGCTGCAGAGCAGAGCCATGCAGGATAAAAAAGGTAAAATTACAGAGGTTGGGTTGTTCAGATGGTGATTATTAGTAGCCCAAATATTCAAGATGAAAAGCACCAAAATGGTAAAGTATAAAGTCCTAAAGGAAAACACAGAGTTTTGGGAGATGATGGCAACTTAGGAACATTGAAGACTGGCTCAAGGAGGCAAGGAGGTCTAAACCTTCCTCTCGTGACAGATGGCTGCCTTGCGGCAAGACTCTTTGATGAGCATAATAATGCATTTAGTTGCTTGCTAACCTCAGTTCTCAGTTGTGCATTTTAGCTAATAATCATTGCTTTTAAGCAGTATCTATCCCACTTGTATAGTCTCTTTACACATGGATAAAGATGCCTGAATAAAGTAACTCAGACAGAGTGACAGCCATTATATTACCTAAAGCCACCTTTTCATGAAAAAAAAAAAGGATTCTTTAGAACATGCCTATCATCATTTAGATATTCTAATCTCTTAGAACAACTGAACACACGTGCAATGCCAAGAATTTTTACCTGGTTTATGCTGGTTTTCAGGTAGGCAGGCTCAAAATCCGTAATTCTAAGGATCCATGCACAAATAAATGAGCATGACTTAACCATGTAATAGTTAGAGGAATTTCCCACATGCAACCACTTCTTGAAATACAAGTTATTTCACCCAATTCAGTGCACAAAGCACAGATGATTCAGCTTACATTTGCCTGGCGTTAAGAACTCCTAAGTTAACATTTGCCAAGGCTCAGCTATCACATTTCATATATTAAACAGCCGTTGCATCATGTCTTTCATCTCTAAAGTTAGGGTTATATAGAGGGAACCTGAACTGTGGGCCAGAAAAAAAGTGCATTTATGAAGGTATAGGCAGATTTCTATAGCTTTCACCTAATTCCAGCTTGTAGGCACAGGCCTAGGGCAGCATTACAGTGCACTTCACTTAATCCTTATTCAATTTTCTCAGCAGTCTGTTTTGTTCAGAGTGCAGTAGTATGAAGCAAACGTTAGCTGTGATCCAAGTTTTAAAACATGAGTTTGCATAAAGATTTATGTTGAAATGATTTTCCCAAACACTGATGTCATTAACAATCACTGCTCTACTCTGATGCTACCGCTAATAACAAAAATGATCACTGCTAGCTGAAAGAGGAGAAAAAAGTATCTATCTGGGTAATGGATTTTGGTTGGGTTTTTTGCCTTTTCTTTTCCAGTATTTGTCTCAAGTACATCTTGTTAATGAGACAATGTGAAGAGGAGGCTATAAGACCTTATGTATTTCATAGTTACTGGAGGTTGTACTGAAACAGAAGTACCTGATAGGAAGCAGTGGCTAACTCCCACTTCCCCAGGAACCAGCTTACCCTTTTTTAAATGCAGTTTTGAGGGCCACTAATGGTTTCCCTCTGGGTGTATAAGGAAAACCAAACTTAATGAAACTAAGATTGAATCTCTCACTGTTTTAGGGCCACTTTGTCAACTCTGATGTTGACAATGACCTTTGTTTTTCCTGTTCTCCTTCTGTGGTGCATTATAGTCAGGTTTTTAGTCTTTCACTGCAAACCAGACATTTGTTAGAAAGCATTGGGAGGTGCTTTACAGCCCATGATGTGTTCTGGATTAGATGATCTAACTCCTTTCAGTTAATTCCTTTTAACTGGGGGGGCTCCATGACTAAGATTATCTGAGCCAATTTTATATTCTTCTGTGTCACCACTCTCTCCATGTTCTTTATGAGGAAGTTGAGATGTGTAACAGGCACAGCTTTCTAAGCTGGTTAGAAGCAGTATTTCATAATTATTATGTCATCTCAAAGCAATGTTTCCTGCTTGGATTTGCATTGCCCTATTATGACTGACATATGGCACATTCAAACAAAGCAATATGGTAGCAGGCAAAATAGCCATAACTGAGATAACAAAATATCAAGAGATTGAAAATAATGTTTGCTTTTCTCTTTGGAATGAAGGCTTCTGCTGAACTGAAAGACATGAGTTATCTAGCAGACAGATAGCCATGTTCATGCCATGAAATCCAAAGAACATGGCAGCTCTGAAGAAGAAAGAAACCGGAGAATCCCACTTGTATGACATACAAGGATAAGGGAAAATGTTCCCAGTGAATCCTCCACCCTTTTTTTTTTGCATGAAATGCAGTATTTCATCCTGTTTACAGTGGAAACCCGGCACTCCCTGCTGCCTTACCAGGACCATCTATACATTCTTGAAGTCATAAAGATGCAGTTATTGATGTGGTTTTCGTGGTCCCAGGGAGGAGTGTCTGAGTGAGGGCGAGTCATACTTCCCATGGACAGAATACATATCTTCACCACACAGATAATTCTAGTAACTTCATTTTGATCAGGCAAAGGCATCATTCATATATCTTTGTAGAAGAGCTGTATTTACCTCTGTCTCCTAGATTAGGAGAACATGTAAACCAGCGGTTCACAAACTACTGTTTATAGGGCCAGTTTATGAGTGGGACTTAAGGGTGGAGGCCACACAATTATGAGGGCTGCCAGCCTCAAACCCAGCTCCCTTTTGCACTGCCTCCACAGATCTCTCAGTCTCTGGGGTCATCTGTCAGCCTGGGCATCTCTCCTGCCCATTCCTCTCAAAAAGCAGGGATTCAGCCTATCCCTAGCAGTGTGAGGCCCCTAAAACTACCCTGCTCTGCCATGACACCCCACTGCTGTGCTGGACAAGTGCATTGAAGGAAGATTCCTGGGCTGTGTCTACACAGCCGTACACTTAGGTTCCCTTATTGCTCAAAATGGGGTAGCCACATCCAAACCCTCTCCTAGTCTCTGACTGTTGTTAACTCCTGACTGGTGCTCATGGATTGTCTTGGAAAGCAGCAGTTAGTCCAGGCCAAACAGTGCCAGGGACTGTGCTAGAAGAACTCCACGCATCTTCCCATGCTGCGACTAAGCTCTCTATCTCTTGTACAGGTAAGATTACTAGTATAGGTGTAAGCTAAGGTAACATTTTCAAAATTACTTTAACACAAGAAGCTGGTTTCACCAAAAAGGCAATAGGACTTACTCTGAATTTTCTTAATTATGTACTTGTATTTCTTAGCTACTCAATGTTTTTGAAAACCGTACTTCAGTTCCTCAACTTCCATGTTTGCTGAATGTCCCAGTGCATCCTATATTCATATTCAGATTCTGTTTTTTTAAAAATATCATTTGTTATTATGCCTTCAGGTCATCTTTAATGCAGAAATTCTCTTTCATTTCAATGGCTCATCCTAAATACTAGGTAATTACAAATAATAAAAATGCAAAATAAGACATAGACAGGTATATGCAGAATACTTAATGGGATGAAGTAGAATAATTCACCTGTTCCCATTTATGTGAGGTCTCATAAATGCACAGATGCCTCACACCAGGAAACTTAATGATTTTAAAATAATGGTTTAGACAAGATACACACATTTTACATGAAGTTGCTTTGATCTACTGTAAACTGTTAACACTTGGCAAAACCTTTTATTCCCTCATGAAAAAAAAAAAAAAAAGAAAAAGACAGGTTATTACTATAGCAAATTTAACAATAAGGTAAACTACAGTATCAAAAGAAAGCAATTAATGAAATCTTTTGTGTTCTGTGTTGAATTATACCTGCAATTAAAAATGCCTTCACATAACATACAGGGAAGGAACAGTTTGCCCTGACAGTACAAAATGAATAACAGCTTAATAAATAAGAGTGTTTGCCCTTAGCAATAGTGGTTTTGTAGGGGTTTTGGGGTTGTTTGATTTTTGGAGGTTTGTTTTGGGGGTGGTGGTGGTAAAGTGAAATAATTCTGTGATTAGGCCAAAAACAAAGATCAAGAGAAAAAAGGAGTTCACAAACATTAACACAACTGAGTGAATCAAAGCCTGCCGCTGCTCTCAGACAATTCAGACAGAATGCTGGAAACACACACAGAAAATTTGTTCTTTACCTCTAGTTCTCACTTCATTATAGACAGCATATCCATCTCCTGTACTTTCTTACACAAGGAAGTATTGAATGTCAGCTTCGTAACTGATTTACCCCAGGAAGTTGTTTCTTTAGGCTTTTTTTAATTCATTTGCTTAGAAATTACAGTCTCAGTATGTGTTTTGC
Source organism: Pygoscelis adeliae (assembly GCF_000699105.1). Lineage (NCBI taxonomy): Eukaryota > Metazoa > Chordata > Aves > Sphenisciformes > Spheniscidae > Pygoscelis > Pygoscelis adeliae. The sequence goes on along the minus strand of NW_008825108.1, from coordinate 4,825,121 downwards.
AAGGCAGCATAACATAAACACATTAATAAGTTCTCTGTCCCAAAGTGTAAAGGATAGAAAGTAGAGGATCATGGAGAAGAGAAGAGAAGGTTAATTAAACTGGGATGAGTAGAGTATCAAAAGTAAGTTAGTTGTGATGGTGACCAAAGAATTCCTGATTGCTTTCAACTCACTTCAAATAAAAAAAACGATGTAAAAAAACACCTGGCATTACTGGGGGCAGGTGTTACTTGAAAGTCTCACAGCTGAATTGGATTTCCAACATGATTTAGCAGAATATGTTCCTGATTAATTTAGAAGCATGCTACAGGCTGTAAATATGCCACACAGTCATGCCTTTGCTGGGGAAGCAGAGAAAAGGTGCTTAAGATTTGCACTGTTGGCAGGATTTCTCAACAAGAGAAGTATTCTCTTTTCCCTATCTTTGTTTTATCCTGTTTTGGGGGGATTTTTTTGCTCTTTTCTTTTTGCATTGCACTGTATATTCATAGAATCATAGAATCATTAAGGTTGGAAAAGATGTCTAAGGTCATTGAGTCCAGCCGTCAACCCAACACCACCATGCCCACTAAACCATGGCCCTAAGCGCCTCATCTACACGTCTTTTAAATACCTCCAGGGATGGTGACTCAACCACTTCCCTGGGCAGCCTC
>NW_008825108.1:4796265-4823284 GCF_000699105.1 Pygoscelis adeliae | reverse complement strand
GGGACCTCCCCTGTTAACCAGGGCTGCTGATAAATGATGAAGAGTGGCTTGGCGAGCTCCTCCGCCAGCTCCCTCAGCACCGTCGGGTGGATCCCATCTGGCCCCATAGACTTGTGAGTGTCCAGGTGGTGTAGCAGGTTGTTGACTGCTTCCTCTTGGATTATGGGGGGTTCATCCTGCTCGTCGTCCCTGTCTTCCAGCTCAGGGGGCCGAGTACCCTGAGGATAACTGGTCTGCCTGTTAAAGACTGAGGCAAAGAAGGCATTGAGTACCTCAGCCTTTTCCTCATCCTCGGTGAAAATGTTCCCCCCACATCCAATAAAGGATGGAGATTCTCCTTGGCTCTCTTCTTGTCATTAATATATTTGTAAAAACTTTTTTTGTTGTCTTTAATGACAGTGGCCAGATTGCGTTCATGGCTGTCTCACTTCTTCAGTTCCTTTGAAGACTTCTATGTCAAATAGTAAAAGGGGCTTTCACAACTGAGTGGATTGAATTCTCAAAATATGAAATAATATTGTAATAAACCAGTTGATATTGTCATAATGGAAGGTTGGGGCCCAGAAATTATGATGGGCTGTAGAGTGAAGAGCCCAACATCTTTTTTTTTGAAGGAGGAGATTACACAGCTTTGCAATTTAATGAAGATAGCATGATTAATTTTATTATGAAATTTTGGTTATGAACTGCTTCTCTGTCCATTGCAGATATTTGCACTATAATATTATGGTGCTTGCACACGCACACACAGCATTATTGAGAATACAAAGTCAAGAACTCAGTAACTATTAAATGGAAGAATTTAAATTATCTGTGCAAATATTATTCAGTCACATTAAGTATGTAACGGAGAACAATACTGTAGAGGAAAGAGAAAAATTCAGAGCTGTATCTCTATAGACATTTTCCTTGTCTTGTTATGTTTCCTGCCAACTCGGTCTCTGTTTCACTGCCCTGAGAAGGATGCGGACAGACTGAAGAGCCTGCTGAGGGTCTTTTATGTTTATGTTTTCCTGGGAATTCTGCTTCATTTACAGCATACAATGAAAGGTGCTCAGTTAATGAGCACCCATTCAACATTTGGATTTACAGTCAGTTTTCAGTGAGCAGTGCCATGCTTTATTTTAAGTCACTCTATTCATGTCATTCTCTGAGGACACAAATATTGATTTCCTCATGTTTTTTTTCTGTGGCACTTTTCATTACATTATGTGAATGCTACACAAAAAAATTATTTTCATATTTTGTGAAATGGCAGGTTAGTATTCTTTCCCCATTTTACAAATACCCTGAACAGACAAACACACTAAGATTTTAAAAATAGCCCTGAGTTTTGGATGTCCATTTTGAAATATTTCTCACCTGCTTTCTTTCTCAGATATTTTGGATTACAGAAAGACTCAAAACATGGCTGGCACAAAAAAAGAAATTTTGTGGCACTCTCATGGTTATGGCCCCTTTTCCCTGTGAAGACATTCAGTGGGCTTAAGCATAACCTTTTTCACTTTTTTCCTGCAGTTCTAATGCTATGTAGTCCCCATCTACCATCTTTACATGTGGTAACGTGTAAAGAAGATTCTTGAAGATATTTGTTTATTCCTTTCCATACTTAAATGATCAGCCTCTTTTCTGTGGTGTACAGGAAGAATGATACATTGGGCTTGGGGAAAAACAAAACTGGGTTGCTCTGACCTGCAAACTTTTTTACAAAGGTCTACTCTTCCCCATGGCTGAAGTGCGTTGGGAGCTATGTATAAGGCTGGGTCTTTTGTTTTTAATTTTAGGTGGGTTTTATTTTCTTGTACAAATTATGGCCAGAATTTCCTAGAATGTCTGTGCTGAAGAAATTCCTATAACAGAATGATTTACTGAAATTAATTTATTCCAAGGGAGTAGAACTTCCACCATGTAAGACATCAAACCAGCTTTTATTTCTTTCTATAACTTTGATTTACAGCCTTTGAGCTAAATTTTTAACACATGGATCTGTAATATTAACTTATAAAAATGAACACTGGGGCACAAAAAAGAAATCTGTGTTCAGCAATTATCTGGAATCAGTAGGAACTGAAGGTACTGCCACTAAAATCAGACCATCAGGGCTTGGAAACTTAATTCTGTGCTCTTTAAATCATTTGGAGCAACAGAACCTCTTGAAAGCAAATGTACATTGCAATTCCAGATCTTAAATATTTCAATAAATATAAGAAAGCAATCAAATATGTACACACGCAACTCCCCCTCTAGACATAAATCTTTGTTCCCTTTTCAATTTGGCATATGGTGCTGAAACAATAAGGCAAACAACTGATTATTATTAGATAATCACACACCTGGGACACTTCAAGGCACAGGATGTAACCAGATAGTGAGAACCACAGGGGTATGATAAATTTTTCAGTTATATGTAATCATGTAATTTCTTTAAATTTTACTACTGCAATAAATAACTTTCAGTGTGAATAGAGCTGCCAGTTAATGTCACAATATTTCACCTGCAAGACTTGCAGAGACTAATGGACTCCTATGAAAACCTTAAAAGCTATTATAATTAGAAAGCTGATTCAGTCTAACATTCATTATCTGCATCTGACAGTCTCCCTGAAGTCATAGCATTTGCAGTGCCCCTCCCCATCAGCAGTAGAACCAGAGCAGTGGGTATCAAGTGGCCAAGATTTATGTATTTACCTTATTGATGAAGAGTGGGAGGGAAAATTGGGAAGCTAATTTGTGTCCATGCCCAAGTTTTACTCTATTTTTCCAGTAACATTAAGGGAAATTTTGCTGTCACTGATTATAAATGTTGGATACTAAATTCTGTCATAAAATAGACCTTCAGTAGAAAAGAAGGAAAAATGTTGTGATACTACTATATTTATAATTTTAAAACTAGGTATACTTTATGCACTGTACAGTGAAATGTCTTTCACTTTTAGTTAACAATAGTTTATATTACTATTAGTGAAACTGAATGTAGAGACGAAGGTAAAGAACATAAAGGGTAAGGTGCTACACAGAGCTCCATAAAGCACAGCAGAGGCTGCTGAGGAACAGGGAGTGGCTGATATGGTTCCAGGTAAGCTAGAAATAATGGTGAGGACAAGCTAATCTAGGTGGCATTGGACCCAAGATAAAAAACAGGTAAAGCTGAACATCTCAGAACACAAGAAGCGGTTCACGCATTTTAGGTTCTGGACTATACTCTCAAGTGAAGGGTGGTAAATGAGACCCTGGGATCACAATAAATAAGGAATCTTACCCTCTCAGTTTAATTCTGCAAATAAAGGCTTTGGATGCAGAAATACAGCAAATATCAAGTAGGTTTGGATGATTTACTTTATCTCTGTGGATGACATTAATGGGTTCATTACTGATTTTTTCTGTATATTCTCTTAAATTTTTTGTATATTTTAGCACTCACATTTAGAAAAAAGTTTGAAAGATGGATTTGACGTCTGGAAAGCATGCCTTACTATACTTGAGAATATAACAAAAGTAGGCCCAAGAGACATTTAAGAAGTGTCTTTTGTATTGTCTACAGCTGTAAGAAGAACTGATATTCATTAAGATGGCATGAGAAGTGGTTGGAAGCTGAAGCTAGACAATTTTGAGTAGAAATTAAATGCTTATTTTTCAACGGAAGAGTACTAAACCAGTGAACCTAGGGATACTTGGGCTCTCCATCTTTTGACATCTGCAGTCAGGAAGGAATATATTTCCAACATTTACTATGGCAACAAAGAAGTTCTGAGTTCATACAGGAGGTTCTCCAACCTGTGTTTTGCATGAGAGTAAATAGAGAATATGACTACAGAAGCTGAAACAGTAACAGAGACCATTGAATCTTTAACTGATCTGAAGAGACTAATTGCAAGAGTTTTACGTAATGCTAACAAGGATCTGGGCACTGCTGTTTCAAGAAACTGAAAGTTAATACACAAGGCCTAATTTTCTTGGGTAAGCTTTTGGTATGCAAATCAGCAATTTATTTTCTCTTACTCAGAATGACAACTCAGAAAATATTTGCACTTGAATTTTTTACCCCTTCATGTTATCAGCCTGAAGCTCTGTAGTCACTGGAAGGGCATATGGACATTTTTCAGTATCACGTCTCTATGGATAGACCATTTTCCTGATCATACAGGAGATCTGTTCCATGGGCTGATACACACAGAGAGCAGCCCTGTGATGTTCAGCTCCAGGAGCAAGAAGAGAGTAGACTTTACAGTTTCCAACATATGGATCCTGCTGCTGGATCTATGTGGATCATAAAAGACAATGGGAAGTTTTCCAGTAAATTTATTCCTCAGGCTCTTCTCAAATATGGAGCAGATGTCAGTTTGCTTCCATTTTTCTAACATAATTGCAATACAAGGTAGAAATTACAAAATTCTCTATGATTTTATTAGATATACAAGGTTCCAGGAAGGGTAATAAGAGATACTATCTTCCATATGAAAATTTCAACAACCTGAGCTATTTTTCAAGTGAAGCAACTTTCCATACAACAGAAAGAAACTGGCAAAATCCTATTTGAAAATTAAGGTTTTGCATAAGGGGACACCTTTACCTTTTTCATACTCATTTCTGTAAAGAACAAAGAACAGACATTTCACCTATTACTCTTTGAAGGGCTCAGGACTGGTGGCTTTACTACAGTACCAAAGCAACTGTGTTCCAGGAGTGAATTACTTGAGAAGCATTATGTAAAAAGAGGAGTTGGGGGGACGACACTAAAAAAACAAAACAGAAGGTGAAGCCAAAAGAATGTCACTGTAAAATAGATTCTAAATTAATTAATGAGGGGAAAAACTGCAAAGACTGGGTGAGGGGAAGATTAGTGAATTAAGAAAAAAAAATGGGAGGGCAAAAAACTGTTATCTGTACATAAGATAAAAAGAGCAACTGCTTAGTTTCTCTTTGTTTTTTCCACTAGCATAAACCACCGTCTGCCTTCTTAACACTTGAAAATGAATAACTTTCATTTTGAACATACTGTTTTCATGTTTAAGAAATCACCCTGTGACTTGGTGAGAAATACAGGCTAAAACTACTGGAAGAAAGACCCAAGTTTAAACATGTTCCACAAATTCATAGAAATACCAAAATGGAAGCCATGCTGTGAACATCAGCCATTCTGCCACATGGGCTGATATGAAGATTTGCTGCAAATTAATTTATTGAAACTGTTTCTGGAAGGCAAATATCAACTCTTCACCTACAGAAGTCACCTGCACTGCTGCCTGGTTTTGGGGTGGCCGGGGCAGGGACCTCTCCTGCTGGAGCCTGTCCCGCCACTCAAATGCCTTTGGGGTGGGGGTCCTGCCCCAGCCACCTCAGGCCTGAACCCTCATGGCCTCTAGGGAGCTATCAGCACCCTGATAGTGGTCTCAAAGCATTGTCTTTAACCTGAGATTTAAGAAAATGTGTTTTCCCTGATGTTAGGCTCAAGCCAAGAGCAGGCACACAGGTATTGTTCCTCAGGAGAGTCACATTTATGTAACAAGACAGTAATTCACCTGTGTACATCAGACATTTAGCTTTTGAAGAAGTTAACTTATTTTTCTCCTGGTCGATGACCATGCAATATTCCAGAACTCCCCTAAGAAATTTCACGGAGTGGTTGGCCATTTGTGGGATACAGTTTACAGCACAGAGGATATATCCACATAATCTGTCTTCACTAGTGTCGTGGTTTAACCGCCGAAACCAGGACAACTAGATAAGGAAACTGGGTTGATTTCACTCTTGATCACATTAGGAAGAAAAAACTATTAGACCGTGTTAGGTCACTGAGTCCCTGCTATTGCAAACCAACATGACTTATAATCCTTTTGCGCAAGCTATTTGTTCTTCTGCATACGCCTGGGAAATTACTACTCCAAAATGACACAAATCCTACTAATATTTTTAATAGCTCTGCAATCATCTCCATCCAAATCCAATTCCAATCTCTTCTCTTCCTTCCCCAAAATGAGATTGATCAAAAGACCTGTTTTATCCATGCTGTCAATCACTTTCTGACATTTTAGCTGTCACCTTGTTAACACCCACTGCTTGGTGGTTTTTGAGAAGCGAGTGCAGCGGCGGTGTGCTGCTGCCCTGGCTGTAGATGCTGGCCTGGCTGTAGGAGAGCGAGGGCATGGGAGCAGGGCCAGCGTGAGGTGCGTACCCAGGCTGCGGGGCCAGGCTTGCTCATTAGAAGAGTCCGTCTGCTGCTCCCAGCAATCCTCGGTCCTAAGCCACTACTGGCTGTGCCTTTGCTGAAGCACATGAAAGAGGAGAATAATCAGCTCCCCGAGGCTCTGGAGTACAAAGACAGACAATCTTAAAGCCTTTAAAATATATTTTTATTTTTTGTTTTCTCTGACTTTATTGCAGTCCGAAAAGAGAAAGAGTGCTTTGCCGATAATAATCTGAAAGCTCTTCTTGTAACCCATGCAAAATTACTGCAGATTACTACTCAGCGTAAGGCAGATGACTGGTTTAGTACAAATGAAGAAAATTAGGCCGTGTTTATCATGTCTTTATTGGGACTGAACATTTCCGTTTCATTGATTTTTGTCCTTCATTCTGCCCAGTTGTCATTACAGCACTTCAAAACGCCCTCAACTTTCATGTTTCACTCAAATGATGTATGGGATTTGATTAGAATCCACACCAAAACTGCTGCAAGAATATAGCGTCTATTCAATATGCTCGGGACCCAAATGAGAGAAATGGAGAGAAACCTATTTCAATAGAAGGTTTGATTTTTGCATTTTGGGTGTTCTTTGTTGAAAGTGTAGAGAGGCTCTGGGAGCATGCATGCACAGAAAGGCAAATTTTTATTTTTTGTTCTGCTCTGCTAGCAAGACAAATTAGTTCATCTGCAGATCCATGAAGTTAGTTAATGAACGGTTTCAGATTTAAGATATAAAGCTTAGTCTTTCAGCTCTGGTTCAGGGAATCCACTTACTAAAGTCAAAAGGAGTTTTGATATAATGAAGTCTGATGGTAAAGCCAACCATTAGAGCCTATTTCCTGGACTTTATTTGAGTACTAATCTTGAGAAAGAGCATCCAAGATGGAAAGTTCTCCAGAGAGAGAGATGCAAGAGTCAGAAGCAACCCAGATAGATCTTCCTGGGGCTGGAAGCTGAAAAAAGCCTGTAACAGTGCATGAGGTTAGCTCAAAGAACAGCCCTCAGAATGAGCTACCCCAAGTAGAGGCAGGCAAAGGTCCATCACGTGAAACAGAGCACATTAATTCATTTAATGAATGAACAGAGCACGGATTCACTTAATGAACGTGATCCAAGGGCTATTTGACTGCAAATTGTACCTTTCTGGAAAAATAACTCAAACTGCTTGTGTTTAGCCTTCATACTTTCAACTCTTTTGCAGGCTGCCTTAACACTACTTCCCCCCAAAAAACCCTTGAAATTATAAGGATTTCACATCTATATTATTTATTTTGTAGAAAAAGATATTTTGTGGTATCATAACATCTGGAATTAGGAACTGAAAATTGAGTTCTTAATAGGAAAGTTGTTTATTGTTAATTGAGTATCTTCACTGTTTTTAGACTGCTTTTAAAGTCTTTACTAAGGAAACAGTGTATTCTCTCTGTGTTCTAGTGAGTAAAATTCTTTTACTGTTGTTGTCCCTCAGCAGATGCTCTCCTCCTGATCATTTCTTTTTCTGTAACTGAAAAGAGAACTGAGTTGCTTGCCTCTTCTAAGTGAACATAAAGGCCTTCTTGGGCTTTTATGTAACGTGTTTTACTTTCTCTGTGTGCAAAACTGGATGAAATGTGTCTCTTCCAATGCTAACAGAAACAAGAGAGAGGAGACATTGCTCTTCAATACTTAATCTGTCATCCAGATTTTATATCCATCCAAAGAGAAAGAACAGAGAAAGAACAGACACACTTGGGAAAATGTGCATTTCTGTGTCTGAGCTAGCTTGTGGTAATAGCAAGGGGATGAGAAGAGATACTCAGAGCAAATTCTGCCTCAGGGAGGAGCACAGGCTCCTGCAGAGTGTTTGAAAGGGAGTCAGTAAGATGTAAAAAGCAGAATTATGCTCAGGAAGGAGATCATATAGTGTACGAACCAGTACACACAAGCATCTGAAATGCAGGGTGCCTTTCTCAGTGTGTCAAAAACATTGTTAAAGCCTGTAATCTTACAGGTGTCTGTTTGTATCTAAAGGGCAGCCATGCCCACCCATTTTATATTACCTTATATATAATTTATATTACTTCCTTGCTGTTGTTTCCTTTGGTCATTTTCTTTCCTCACACCCAACAATCTGAAAACAATTCAGGCGTTTGGTCGGTGCATGAAGCTGGTATTGTCACGTCCCCACAGTTAACGTTCAGTGCTCTGTGGTCTTCATGACTCATTAGTTTGGGCTGTTTTAAGGTGATGCAGGACCAATGCTTTTTGCATTGAAAGGGCATATATGCCATTGTACCTGGAAGTACAGGAGCTGCAGATAGGAGGATTTCAGGACCCAAGGATCCCCTGCCAGTCTCGTGTTTCTGCAAAGAGCAGAAGTCCTATACTTAGCAGTAAAATGACTGGAGCTTGCTGAAAAAATAAGGGTGTGATTTAACCCAAATAATCTTTGATAAATTGCTTTAAACCCATTCATTTTCTGATTTACATGGAAACTTTTCACAATAGCTTTATCATAAGGTTTAGCTCGGTTTAGTTCAGTAACTATAGCTTTTCAGTGAGAAAACATGCTTTTGGGAAATGAAAGATACCACAGGTGATTCTAAGAATAATATTCATGAAGAGAATTCTAAAAAGGATTACAATTTAAAATTTCAGCTGTGTTTTCATCACAAGTTTCATCCGGGAACACGAAAGACAAAATAAATTGAATCAGAACCTTTTCATGCCAAACCTTTCCACCTGCTCCCCAAACGGTGCTTGTGCTGCCACCTGGAGCCCACTGGTGGGTTAGAAAGGAGAAAGCAAGGCTGGAAAGCAAAACTAGCAGCTGCTCCCTACTCTCAGTACAGACAGAGCTGGGACAACAAGCAAAAACAGTCATAGAATTAATGCAGGTTTTTATCTCGTCTGAGTGGTGTCCCATGTAACCCACAGCAAATCCAGTGTAAATACATAGGCAAGGACTGAGAATATATTTTCCTGGGGCTAAATCGGATAGCGGATTCAGGAAAAAATAAAGTCTCACTACTTGTCTGAGCTTGGTTTTGCCTCTCAAGGAGGGAGTGAAAGAAATGTGTGGGTTTTTTTCGTAAGTGAAAATGTTTCACAGCAGTGCTTTTAAGCAAACCCCAGTCAAGGATGGTGATTTCAAGTAAGCTCACATGGCTGCCAGCAACAGAGGCAACTACTTTATAGAAGTCACAGCTCTCAACCTGAATGTTACTTTGCTATAAGTGCTTAGTTTCAACTGGCTTGTGTCACCTTGCATCATGGTGAACATGACAAGGCAGCCGGGTACCACTTTGCAGCTAGGAGGGCAGGAGGTGCCTTCTTAAACCAGTGGGAAGTTAATTCTTTCAAAGACACTGACTTGATCAGCAGTCACTGTGTGAGCGTGTTATAAAAATTATTTTAAAAATTTCAAAACTGCTCTATAACAGTATGGTAACCCAATAAAACATATAATACCTGCATCTAGCAAAAAGTAGCAAAGGCAGAAATGATGATTATACAGACGAAAAGTCCAAGCTTACAATAAAATAAAGTTCACCTGGGTCAATTTCTATTATAAGTCATAGTAAAGAAGTGATAAATGGAGGAAATTCTATGTGATTTATAATTATGCTGAAATAAGAATTGTCCCACTGTCCTCTGCTTGTACAGCATCTAACCATTTCAGAGATGGTCCGAATATTCCAGGCTAGTCCTGCAGTGATACAAATATAAAAGGGACCTCCTGGCATTCCAAAGTCCCAGGCAGAGCCCACATCTGCCCTGCCATGGAGTTTCAACACTGTCTGTAATTTTCATGGTTTGCTAAGCAGCAAATATGTGTACTGTCAAAGACAGCTGTTAAGATAATACCTTTACAAATGAATGCAGATTCACAGTGAAACCTTAAAAATATGATGATATCTTTTGTTAAAGGGTGATTTAATGATCATTTTTCAGAGATGATTATCATCTGCTTCATGAACAGTGTGTCAGTGTTCTGAGTGACTTAAAGCAGAGACTAATTATTTGTCTTCTAACTTTGCCAGTATTAAAACACAAAAGCTTCCTTCTTATTAGTAAAATACTAAATAGTGATTCTCAGATTCTAATTAAGATCATGTGCACATTACATGTAGGAAGCTGTTGAAAAATTGAAGCACTTCATTAAAATTCTATTGCTGTTTAAAATTTCAATGTTTTAATGGAACTTGTCAGTATAAAAATATTGATTGTCTTCAAATATTTGTAAAATTAACATCTTGGTGCTGCCCTGCTCTTTTCCTGAAGTTTTTGAGGACCCTTCACATAAATGTATATGTCATTCAAGTTAGCTTTTGAATAACTGAAAAATTTACAGAAATTGTCCATTGCTTTTCCAAATGTTCTTTCAATCCTTTTCCAAAAGATTCTTTTCAAATTGGTCAGACAGAGGCATCATGTGAGCTATCAAGCTAGGAGTACCACATGTAGCCAACAAAGGTCACTTTCTTTTAAATGTATTTATTAACAATGTATACTTAAAAAGTACTTGACCAAGACTCCTGATTTGACTTTTACTTTCCCAACATTTATCACACAGATACAAAGCCCACATTTTCCAGAAGCATGACAAACATTTAAGATTTTAGGTGCAATTGAAAGGTGATTATGTCAAGCCTTTCTCAGCAAATGCAGAAAGTAAGCTCTGGAGGGAAAGACCTTCTTTGGGTAACTTAGCAGCTTTCCCTCAAACAGCAGGACAACTGGCAACATATATGTATGTTTTAGTCTATTGCTAATGTGCTAGACTGTAGAAGAAAGGAGGTGCTCTGATAATAACTAGATCCCTAGGAAACAGAGTAATTCATTAATCATGTGCATACCGACTGGCTTTCATACTTTGTGCTTTGTTGCTAAACATAATCGCAAATAAGTCGCAAATATTGGCCGTAGTCTTTTAGTTATTATTTTACATGAAGGCTCAAACATTCCTCACTACTTTGACCTCCTTAAAAACCCCATAAAAGAACAGGATCAGGAACTATTGAGATTGATTCAATTGCAATAAAGAACGAAGTAGCACCAGGTTTACTCAGAAAAGTTCAATATCGCCTTGATACTTAGTAGAAACTTGCAAGCAAGTTCTTGGGGCGGGCCTGAAGGTTTAAAAGGCATGCGAGAAAGAGGAGGAGGAAAATAATCAGGATACATGAGCCAGATCAAAAATAATTGATGTCCAAGAGCAGACTGTAAATGTCAATATTTATTAATGAATGCTTAACTCTCTTTTTAATGTGGTCTGTTTATTCTCTTCCACATCTGGAACTTTGTAATTTTCAGAGTTAGCCTAAATAATAGAATACTATTTCTGGAGGTCATGACTTTTTTCCCTTTTCAGAGTAGCATGATCATGATAAAAAATTGTTATTCTGAAACATGTGAGAACATCAGAACCTTCCTTGTTTTCATGAGGAAAGCCCACCTGCTTCTTTCAACTGATTTTAGCTCGGTTTCAAAGACTGGTGTCCTCGTATGGGCATAACTCGGCTCCAGCAATTTGCACATGAAAGGCAGGCACCAATCATTTGGACATCTCTCTTACAAAAGTAGAGCTTATACAAATGAGTGATATTCTTTTTTTTTTTTTCAGAAACAGAGTGATTCTTGCACTCTATAATCACGTTTCTTTATATACTTGAATGAAATAACCTGTCTGAATAAATGTTCCTTCACACGTCTTAAGTTGATTTTAACCACCCTTTTGATGCAGGCAGGCTACAAAGGCTGAATAATGACAATAACAAGCTATGGAAAAAAGGATTTACAGCATACATTTTGAAATGCAAGACATTGTCTCATTGATCACAGAATCATAGAATGGCTGAGGTTGGAAGGGACCTCTGGAGGTCATCCGGTCTAACACCCCTGCTCAAGCAGGAACAGCTAGACATGGTTGCACAGGGCCATGTCCAGACGGCTTCTGAATGTCTCCAAGGATGTCTCTCCACAACCTTGCTGGGCAACCTGTGCCAGTGCTCGGTCACCTTCACGTAAAAAAAATGTTTCCTGATGTTCAGAGGGAACCTCCTGTGTTTCAATTTGTGCCCATTGCCTCTTGTCCTGTCACTGGGCACCACTGGAAAGAGCCTGGCTCCATCCTCTTTGCACCCTCCCTTCAGATATTTGCACACACTGATAAGATCCCCCTGAGTCTTCTCTGGTCCAGGCTGAACAGTCTGTCCCAGCTCTCTCAGCCTTTCCTCATAAGAGAGATGCGCCAGTCCCTTAACCATCTTTGTGGCCCTTTGTTAGACTCTCTCTGGCTGCTCGAGGTCTCTCTTGTACTGGGGAGCCCAGAACTGGACACACTGATACTACTGAAACATGAACTAGACTCACTATCAAAGAAAGCTTTTCTAAAAAGAAAATTATTTCCCTTTTTATTGGCTGAAAATTTTCAGTTTTTACAGAAAGCCTTAACCATTAAATGCTCTGGTTTGGTATACAGTAATTCCCAATAGGTCCTCTGCATTTTTAGAGCACCCGAGTTTCCACAGAAAGCTAGACTGAAAGGGATTCAGTACTGTGTACATTTCTTTATAAAACTGTAATGCATTTCTATAGCTGCAGCTAAGAGAGAATTTGTCTGCAAGCACAGAATGACAGGAGGGCTCTTGCTGGAAGCGCTGTTAGAGGACAGTGAATGGTGTTATGCACAGCTCCCTGCTTTTAGAAACAATATCTTCACACATGATTATTTTACCTGGAAGAACTTGGGAGCTAACTGATTGAATGAAAGAATAGGAATTTCGCCGTCAATGTCTTTGGGATGACCTTAAGTCCAAAGGGCACACTGCTTTCCATTGTGAGGTATGCAAGTACTTACAGGACAACAGCAGGACACTTCTGCAGTTTTAAAATATGACAGATGCTGCCTGTAGCCACAGGATGGAGCGTGTCCATTTGCCAGTGCTTTTGGGCTTCTCAAAGAGCAGTCTGTTTGTAGACCAGACAATGAGGCAGGAACTATAAGCGGAGAGGGTGTCTGTGAGCTGTGTGTGACTGGCATGCGCACAAGGAGTCTAAAGGTTAAACTGGAAAACAGAGAAATGTCATTTTGGACAAACATTAGCCCATGGCACTGCACGCTATAGAAGAGCCTATCAACTCAAATAGAGTTAGTGAAATGCACACATATACCGTAAGCTATAACCTTGAGAAAAAAAAAGATCTGATTCTGCAGATATTTGGGAATGATAAATGAAGGCAGAGGGTATTGTCAGGGCTGGCCAGCCCTCATGAACCACAGAACCCCAAATCTTCACATGGCCAAGAGCACCAAACCACAAACCAGAAACTCTGGAGAGCCAAGAGGAGGAGAAGCTCTGGGTATGGCATGGGAGGACAACTGTTTTCTTGCTGAACGCAGAAAGACATTGAAATATGCCTGGCGCTGCTGAGCTGAACATCCTTCCTCCCACGGTGATGAAGCTGGGTTACCCCAAATCCCCCCCAGCCACACAGGCTGCCCCTTGCCACAGGCCCTATAGGGGGACAGCCCTCAAGAGGTGTATGTAGCTGCAACCTTCTTTCCTAGGAGGAGATGGACAGAAAACAGCAATTTCCTGTCAAGGTTATTTTAAAAGACAGCCTTTGAAAGGAATAAGGCACGGAAACTGCCACTCTCAAAAACAAACTTGAAACACTGGATGTATTTAGAAGTGTGTGGTGTTTGCTTGTAGTTGACAGTTAATTTTTCATCAGAATGCTTATACTTGGCATCATATTTCGCTTGTACTATTGGCACTTTCAGGTAAGCACCATGCATCTGAAAATTTACCAAATTCTAGCACATATCAATAGCTCAAAAACACCATAGAATTTGCTCCAAATAAATCCTTAGGCATGGCTTGTTTTGAAGGCTTACCGATGCCTACAGAGTCTGATGCAAAAGTTTTCCTGTTCTTATTAATTTGCCCATGAGAGGCTTGTTGTAGAAGCTGGATTCGTATGAAATGACCTTACCTACAAGGACAACAGAAGGTAGTGACTTCTACTTGAGAAACAGAGGTGATGTCCAGCAAGAACCCCTCCTTCACCTTCACCCAGACCACACAGAAGGCAAAATCTTAACACGTTTTTGGTAGAGGATGGTCCTACACATTTATTGTTCAGCCACCGTTGTTTCATGAAATCATAATGGAAAACAAGTCAGAAAGGAAACATACATTAAAAATTCAATAATCACAAAATTAGGATAATTCAGCAAAAATAACAAAGCTATAAACTTATACAGGACTTCAGAAATATACCTGAAACTTGAGGATCCTATAAGTATTCAGGAATCTTTTAAATATAAGTCAAAATTTTGTCAGTTTGTTATTTCTGAACAGCCTTGCATCCAAAGAAAGGAGGTTTCCTCACTATCCAAATCTAGATGGTCCTGTCACTGAAGGTCCTGTGAATTTTTCCAGATGAGCAAACAACAGCATTTAGCCAGTGGTTTGTTCAGGGGACTTTAGAAACGAACAGTGTGGGATGCACCTCTTTAAGCAATCAGAAGGTGGCACCTTATTAACGCTGCTGTGGCACTGCTGTGCGGGGTTTGTGTCCCGGTTGTGCAGAACAGCTCAGCGCTGTACCTGGGTGGTAGCTAGCTTTGGAGAGGGCAGGGAGACGTGGTCTGCTGTAGCCAGGAACAAGGAAAAAAGAAGAGTGCTCTGAAAGGTGAAAGAAAGGTTTCTGGTGATGTGACGAACCTACCAACACCAGGCAGAGACACTCTTTGGAGGCATATAAAACACATGATAGGTTTACTTGTAATTTGAATGCACAGAAACATACCAGGTATCAATAATAATATGAAGAATAAGAATAAAAATAAAAAATAATGTTCTTATTTTTACTGAGAAGTGTTTTGAGACTTTAAACTATCCTCAAGTGCTAAATCCATGCATGTTTATCTTGAAGATGTCAGGTTAATTCCAGTCCTTCAAAGATATGCAGGGATTAGATTTTTGAAATACAGAGTACAACCATCAGCCTTCAGTTTTGAAAAAAAAAAAAAACAACAGAGGATAGTTTCTCACTTTTCTGATGATGGCCAGAACTTTTCCCCGCCACCAAGATGTGATAATTAGCTCTGTATCTCTTTTGAACAACCACCATGACAGTGCAGACACTCCATAACGCAACAAGGCTTGCCCTCCCTCTTGTTTTAGGAGCAGAAGGAGCTACTCTAAAGCTTGCATTAATTGAACACAGCAGGTTTGGTTAAAAAAAGTTGTAAATATTTGAAAATGTGCATTGTGTTGACTTGTGCTTATTGTTCTCGTCTGGCTGAAAAAGAAAGAAGGAGTATTGCACCTTTTCAGAGCCTCTGGTATGAGGCAGTTTGAAAATTGTAATGTTAGACAGAGGCTCATTTTATTCTGAGTTGCAAAAATTCAGAGAGTGAACAGAACAGAATTCCCACAGGCTCCTCAGCTCAGTGCAAGACATATTGCAGAAGTGGTTAAACATGCTTTACAAATCAGAAGCTTAACTCAAGGTGCTTCCAAGATCAAATGGGAGCACACAGAACTGGAGAAAAACTGGATAAATACCACTTTTACCACAATAAATGGATCCTGCCCCTGTCTGAACAGCTAGCTGCAAACTCTGAGATGTTAAGGTACATTCAAATTCAGACATCATGTATGCTGAGCATCAAGCCCTGCTTATACTGTAAGTATCCATGTACATCATAAATTACTAACCAAGGTAGTATATGTTATTCTATTTCTTTTCCAAAAAAGGGGATATAAATAAATTCAACACAGAAGTTTGAATGTTATAAAAAAAAAAGACAAAATGTTGGGATTCTAATGTTTTTCCTTTAGATTTTGCTCTCCAGCAGCAATTCCTTTGCGTGGGCCTCCCTTGGCCTTCATGGTGTAAATACTAACGTCCATCAACACCTAGAGGGACACATTCTGATTCTGCCTATTTTGCTGCCCAGAGTGGATTTTCTGGTAAACCTTGGAAGGGAAACTTAGAATAAAGAATGTAAAAGAGCCATAAAGGCACCATACTGGGGTTCATTTAGCAATCTCTTTTTAACTGTTAGCATGAGTAGTCTCAAAAGCGACTTGCTCCCTGCTAGCTCACCTGATGCCTCATCATTCCCATACTGCCAGTGAGCAGGTGATCCCTATCCACCCCCTCTTTCCTGCTTTTGCCTTTGAAGGGCTCTCTCAGTCTCTCATTTTCCTAACTCAAGTCCCAGCTTGTGCAGAGGCTCTTCCATGCCTTTGCTCCACTCCTGGCTCTGTACCTCCTGTCCTGCTGGAGCCAGCTTTCCTAGAGTGTCCCTTGCTCCAAAGAGTCTTGTTTGCTGAAATGAGCATTTCCAAGTTGTTTTGCTGGGCACAAGTTAAAGCTTTAGCTGGCAGCTGAGCTGGTCACTCCTTGGTCCTGTGCCAGGCATGACACTGCTTGACAGCACATATCTTTGCATTTGTTTTTCCAATAAGAAAGGGGAATAAGGGACAGCTGGGCATTTGAGTGGGCTCTGATTTTACTTAGAATAAATTTTAAATTACATAACCCCACAGACTCCCTGAAGAATGACTGATATAAACCAGTTGATGCAGAAGACCATTTTGTGGTGACTGTTGGAAACCACATGCCACCAATACCATATGATCATTGAGGGCCGCTTTTAATTATTGGGATTTTTTTAATAACAATGTTGAAGAATCACTTTTGCAGTAAAGCCACTCCAGATGATCCGTTGCTGAGCAAGACAAATGGCTCTTAATGAATACATATAAATTATAATCGAGGGAAGGCCGAGACAGAAAATGCCCATTTTCTGGTTCAATATACTTGTTTTAATTTTAGTGCTTTAAAAACATGTTATTAACTAATGCAACCAAAGTTTCAACAGAGGTCAACTCCTACATTTTATTAGCTTGGCCTAAATAACTTTAAATATGCCTTTAAACTGGGGGGGGTGGATAGCTTATGGTAATAATTAACATAATTACTCCATTTGGCACTTTTTAATGGAGCTGTTGCACTGCACAAACTGCTTCTATAGGAGCTGAAGTACAACAAATCTTGCTGAGTTATTATTTCATTAACTGAAGTTTTAGCAATGCTTTAAATGAAAAGGCACAAACATCATGTTGTTAATCTTTACTTATAAATATATGGTCTTTGCTGCTAAAATATAGTAATATTAAAAAAATTAACCAAATAAACCAGTTCCAGTCCTAGTCAGGGACTGATTAAGTCTGAAAGAGCCCTCTCAGAATGTTTGCTATGATCCTGATTGCACAGCAGTGCAGCTGGACACCTAAAAGTCAGGTAGCTGAGGTACATTTGTCATTTAAGACTCCATATGAAGCCAAGGAGAAAGAGAAGCACATCCAAGGGCAATTCATCCTACTTGTCTTCAGGTAGCATGAAGCACTCAGGAAAAGTATCTCTCTCTCTCTTTCATTTACTCATGTTGGAAGCTTAAGCTTTGGGTTAACGCTGAGAGAATTTTCAGCCACACATCAACATGTTGTTGCAGGTCCTACTGTCAGCTGGAACAAACTGGCTCATGTCCTTTGATACAGTGGAGGACCCGACGTCACCTCTCCGCAGGATATTATCGTTGCACACACTTGATTAAAAAATGCTGAGTTCCTATTTAGAAGATTTGTATTCTTTACTGCACGCCTTTCACCATACAGTTAATTTGTGGAAATAAAGGTTATACTGGTATGGAATTTACTCCAGGGACATAAAGTCTTCAGTCTTGCCCAATCAGTATCTGTTGAAAATTCACTATTAGTTGTGTAGTACATGGCTTAGAAACACTAAAGTAAAATCTGAAGAAAGTCATTGTCCTAGTTTGTTCTGACTAACATAAAATAGGATGAATTACTCTCTTTTGACAGTGAAACACACGCAATACAAGCCACTCATTTTTATCTGTCTTTTTCTGCTAACTTGGTAGTACTGCTCCTAAGACTGTATGTATTTCAGAGACTCGCAAAGCAGCAATCTGTTTTGTGAAAGGTTGATCGGGTGGATACCACAGACGTCAAAACTAGTGGCACCCTTAAAAGGCCAAGTCTTCCACTTTGGCTGATGTTTGCTATTCCAGCAGCAGAGGACAGCAAGGGAATAGCCCTGAGGGTGTCAACCTGGCTGAAGGGCTTCCTCCTGTTACCCAGGGCTGCTGTGGGGCTGCAATACCTTCTTCTTCATACATGAGGAGAGTCTGGGGTGATGCTATGTTATAGCAAGTCCCAGCTTCAGAGAGGGTAGGAACTACCATGGCAGGATCCTACTTTATCCCTGAGACCACATTCCTCGCTAGTTCTTCTTCACTTGAATGCAATCTCTAAGCCTGTTAGGACTCTAGGACAGCAAGTAAATTTGATATTAGGAAGCCAAGGTGCCCTAGCACGAGAGTAAAACACAAGGAGTGAGAAAAGGCTCATCTCATCTTTATATTCTTCCAAAATCTGTAGGACATGGTGGGGGCAAGACTGTGTACAATATCCATCCCAGCTCCCTTTTTTACAGCGGGCTTACCTCAACACTTCAGATCTCTCATCCCTATCATTGACCATTGCTGGCATTCATTGCAGGACATTCATTTATGTATTTTTCTTTCCAATAATGTAATTGTAGTTTTATATGATATTACCTTTTAAATTAAAGCAACAAGAATAAAAAGACCTTTGCATATTATATTAAGTCCCATGAAAAACAGGTTTAGATGGACAGTGGATCACACTAATTACCTCACTAATTATTTTAATTAAGTCAGTTTTCTACAAGATTTTATTTCTGCTAATGGACACTGACTTTCATCTCATTCATATCCACTGAGACTTTTATTAGGAATATCTTTTTAGATTTTATCTGCTAGTGTGGAGCGAAGCAATTTCAAATTAGTGGATATTCAAAATGCATGAGTTAAACTTGGTCATTATTTTGGTTGGAAATGTTTCAACATTATGTTTAAAATTGAATTACTTCACCTGGCTGAAACATGTCATCAGAAAACAAACTTTCTGAGACTGATTGAAAAAACTATCTAAGCATTTGGCTGGCTAACTTTAAGCCCGTATTAATCACTTGACGTGGGTACTACTGAATCATGTTCTGAAGTATATTACTGGATCAGGGCCTGATGGTAAAGTAATCTTGCCAGATTTTACAACATACTTTGCATTTCCATAGTGATCATGAACACGCATTTTCTGCTGTGTATGTAAGAGAATAGACTGCTTCAGTGGTTGAATGAAGTGAGATGTCTGACAGATCCCTGTTGCACACCGACAAAAAGCTAAACATCTCACTACACATGACAGCTGCTGAAGAGCTAGACTTGATTCAGTGACATACTGAGAAGTGTGGGTTTGAGCACTGTGGGTGGTTACTAGGAGCACAGCTCATTTCCACAGCAAACCTACTAGAAAAGTACTGTGCTCCAGGTATGGGCTAGAGCCCCAAGAGGCCCCTGAAAAGGCAAACATCATTCCTGAAAAACCCTGGCAACACAAAGGAATAGTAGTTTTCTGGCATTTTAAATAGTAAGGGGATACATGCAGTCAAAACCTCTAAATCAGAACAAATGCGTAGGTCCAGCGTCTTGGTCAAACATCATTTCTCCTAGAAATGTCAGGCATGATTGAAGGATGGGAAGAATATCTCAAGCTACTTTTCTTGAATCATTCGCAAACCAGTCCTTATTTTAATGCTATTTTTGCTCAAGAGCGTTGTCCCTTTTTATTTATCCAATAGTTCAAAAAAACCAGTTTGGTTTCTGAGTCTGGAGATTATTTACACAATGTTAATTGCAACTTCTATTACTAATTATTTGTAATAGATGGTTGACCATCCTATCTACATTATGGTTTTATGCTTTTGCAGAAGAACGGATGGCAGGGGACCTGATCAAAAAGAATAGTGCATAATAAGGCACTACCTGAGGTTTTTCCAGTGTTTGAGCCTTACTGCCATGTTCTGTAAATATCTAGGCCCTACTCAAAGCTGAAGAAATCTCTGGAAAGATTTTTGGGACCTTCTCATCATCTTCTCATAATCAAATCTTTACAACATAGTTTGTTAATATTTGTTCCATTATTAAGGAATACAGTGTGTGGTATAAAATTGAAGGATCCTTTTTCATCCTTTTTCATCCAGTCATATTCCATGTAAGTTTGCCTAATTTTTCATGACTTTTCCAGTTCTATGTGAATTTTTAAAAATCATGGTGATTTATACACACACATACAGAGTTTCTTTCAGTGGAATATATATTCTTTTTATTTGGCATGGAGTTGATAAACTCCCAACTAATTCTTCAAACAAATGAAGGGCCAAGGTACCTAGTCACAGTAGAGCAGTGCTGCCCGAATTTCTCATGCTATTCCTTTCCCCTTCATAGATTATGAAACTTTGGACCTTTTCTTTCCGGCTGCCATTTGACTGTTGGTACTAGAGGGACTTAGGTTTTGTCTTTCAGCTGACAGGTGAGCGGTCTTATTTTGCTGATGTTAGTAGTATCATCGTTCCCTGTCTGTGCCGCATTGTTACTCAGCTGCAGGATAACCCAGACAGCGGAGCCTGCCTTGCTGACTTATGTATGTCATCTCCTTTGCAGACAAAGCGGGGAAGAAATTTGTCACCGAGATCCCAGATTCAGTGATATGAAGCAGAAAGGCAGGCGATGGGCCCTGTAACTAGTCTCTGTATATCAAGCTAGTTGAGTCATGCACGGCACTGACGATTTGCATGAAAGGGGAGCCGTGTCTCATGCCTTTGGTAGGTTTGGCTGCCAACCCATTGCAGAGTGGGACTCCAGCTGCAATCCCGTCTTCTTTTTTTGTTAAATAGTTTTCATCCCCAGCACGTGGTGATGTCTGACGGTTGAGCAGGGTTGGATGCTTCCCAGCTAAGCAGTGGTGGTTCATTAGCTAACCCTTGGCACACCAGTGGAGATGTTTTGTTAGCAGATAAAGAGCACAACTGAATGGCACTCCTTGAACTTCGGTTGATGTGTCATTTCTGGCTTACACTGCCACTGTTTGCTGCCTGCCTGGCAGCATCCAGGCTCTCACATGCAGTGCTGAGCACTGAAAGGGGAAATTTTCTGCCACATCTGATTTGTCTTGCTGTATCTAAATAGAAGTTAAGCTAGGATCTTACAGGACAGCTAACAGCAAATGGTGAACTGGACATGAAAAAGAAATCTGTATGAACAAAAACATCTGTGTCTGATACTTACTGATATACATATTCACCTTGACTTTTTTTTTTTTCATTGGCAGAGTTTACATTTTTATTTGCCACAGTGACTCATCATTTACCTTTCTATCTTCTCTGGTAATGTGAGCAGTTAAAATTGATGCCACTAATAATAATGAAATAAATACAAAGCCACTTGTATAACTGTAAATAAAAAAAACATTATGGCAGACTATTCTTTATAGTAATTGATAACTAGAAGGGAAAAATGTAAAGCAAGAAAAGAGCACAAGCAATATATTTAGTGAGAATCTTTTTATAGCACCTGGTTGCCATGGAAATACTGCAACAAACGGGGAGGCAAGCTTGAACGCTTCCAGCTCTGGTCTCCACTTCAGGCTCTGCTGTTTGCACTGTTCATACGCTAGGTACGTACTATGTGCACTGCAGCGAAGCTCCCAAAGGCCTCATTGAAAATGTAAAAAATAGTCCTTTATGTGAAAGACACATCTCCTGCAAAAAAACCCCACATGAACTGATAACAAACAGTGCTATCTTAAACTTTTCTCTTGTCTTTTATGTATTTTTATAGGGGTCCGAAATCAAGAGTTGGTAGAAGCCTCTTTGCACTGACAAAATTTGAAAAGCACATGCTATAAACAGAGCAGCTCTTACCTTGGGAACAGTGGGGTCCATCCCCACCAGAAATTTATAAACCTCTCTAAAATCTTTACATTTCTGTCTTGATGGTGACATACAAGAAAGCATAACACAACAGTGGCTTACCCCTGCCTTACAAAGGTAATTACCAACTTCATAGAAGCCTGTTACAACAGGTAACAATTTTTCCAAAATATTTTCCGTATATACAAAATTTGCTAGTGCATCAGAGAGTTCCCATGCATTCATGTGCCTGCTCAGTAGCCCTCAGCAGGATTTTTGCTGGTTATCCCCAAGCTTGCATAAACACGCTTGAGTCATGAGAAGGGACCATTCAAAGAAACTTAAAAGATCAATTACAAGGTAGTGGCCTTTTCTTTCCTGTTTTCCCATATGTAACAAATAAATATGTTACCCAGGATAACCTATACTGTGTTTATTTTGTTCAGTTCTGCTCTTTTAAGCCTCTGTTGGGGGGTTCTTTGGCACATACACACAATAAGAAAATTACTAGAAAATAATATGGAAATATATATTAGAAAATTTTATGTTGACATCCCCCCCAGCCAAAACCCATGAGTGCTGCCCCTGGTGCAGAAACAGTTGCTCAGAGTTAAAAGAGAAGAATACCTCCCTGCCAGAAATACCACTGCTGCTGGAGCCAATGCTGAACTGCATTCGCTGCATCACACTGAGTAACTAGTGTTAGAGATGACTCAAGTTAAAGCTCCCCTCACACCTCGTTTGTGCTTCCCTACCTAACAGGGTTTCTCCATCTGCACTCTTCTTGTTATTTTTGAAATTTCATTTTAAGATTATATTTTTGAGGGGGAGCCTTTTTTTTCATTTCAGAGTGTAACTCACTCAGAAAGCCAATGCTCAGTGCTGAATCACCCTCGATGTTTACTAAAATTCACTCTCTCCTCAGATAAAATAAGGGTGAAGAAGCATTGGGAATTTAATCTCTCTGACAGATCTGGAGTTTGTTAATTTGCTGTTTCCTTTGGAAATGATACACCCAGATGATCCTGTGATGTGCACGTTAATAAAATAAATTCCCAGGGGTACCTAGCAACCTTGCTCTGTCCCACAGTGTAAGATATGTCTTAGTTTGGAATTTGATAGTGTTCAGAAATAACTGATGCTATCAACACCGGCAAAATGCTAGTCCAATATCTCTAAAACCCTTCACGCCAGCTTCTGCTCTCAGGAAGCACACAGTTCACCCACATTTGTTTGAGGCAGCAATTTAATCAAGCAATTACACTCCTATTTTATTTTTTGCTCAGAAAAATCTTGACGTTCAAAGGAGCCGCCTAATCCCTTTACCTCTTTGACATGGCAATACAGCCATGCAAGCAAGTACACTGGCATTCATAGTTCACCTCTTGAACCTCCTGATGTTTTTAATGACATTTTTCTTATAGGCAGCCATAGGCTATGACTCTCAGCAAAATGCTGCAGACTAAAAGTCACCTATCAACCTATTTCTTTCATACCCGTTCTGAATGTGGTATTTCATCTTTTTATTTCCCTCATTATAGAAATATGCTGTAGCTTCTCTCCAAAGGTGCAGCAGACTGCCAGACACACAAGAGTTGTGGCTTCTTTTCCTGGGTATTGCAGCAGGTGCTACATTTTCAGTGCAGCATTGAAAATCTTCTATCCTTAGACCAAATGACTTTGATTCTTGAAGTCCTCTTCAAAAAGTGAAAAGCATGATTTTGCTGTTAAAAGTAGTTTTTCTCTCCTAAGAACACAATAATATTACAGAAGGTACATGCTCAGTCCTATCAGAGAAAGCCGCAAAAAAAATATATTTTTTCTCTGTGTTTGTCCTCATGATTGCCTTTACAGTGACCTTCAGCCTAGCCTTCAGGGCCAGTCCTTCATGTGGATGCAATATTTCATCTCTGGTTCAGTCCTGGACATCACCCACAACTGTTCCTTCAGGAAAGATCTGAAGCATCTATCCATCTAAATTATTTCAGTTAGGCAATCAAATGAGCTTTGAATGAATTTGGGTTACAACATTAGGGTTGCTCACTGCTGAATTTATGAAGTCAACAAGACTCAAGACATTCTTCAGTATTTTTAAAAAAGCCTAGGAGAAGTTATGAGTTTAATATAGTGAAAAACCAGGTCACTCATTTAAAAAGATTTCAATTCCTATTTCAACATGACATTTTAACTTGGGCTTTTTGGAGTAATTCTCAGTGATACGATTCTACTACGAAACATATGATTTTATTTGGGGGCTTTCTGGTCTTTATATAGAAGATGTGAAAGAACAAAGATTGTAAAAACCTAGGGTAAACTCATTACCATTAAACCCACCCTTGCTGCCCTCTGCTCATCAATCCCCTCCCCTGCAGCTCATTGAAATTCCAAAGCTTTCACCAATTTGTTATTATACTTAAAATACAAAGTTGTTTCCCACTTTTCTCCCGAAAGGTGCTGAAGTTTTCCTGAACCATTACACTGAGTCAAGACGTAAGAGAATAACATTCTATTTTGAAACAGTTATTCCTTTTATAATTTTGTCCAGCAAAGTACCAAATGAAAGAGTCTGAATACTTTGCTTATTTTAGTATATAACAAGCTCCTTTAGGTTATTTTTAAGAAATGTTTATGCCTGTCTTTGCAGAACTAGCCATGTGGTAATGAAGGCATTCAGTTTTACAGCTGAGGAAAAATAAAAAAATATTTCAAATAATTTTAGAAGCACATCTGAGAACTGTGTTCCTATGGCATATGTCATGCTGTGAATGTAAGAGGATAAGTGTTTGTCTAAGGTTTTTGAAAATCACCTGCAGGAAGTCTTCGGGACTTAAATGCTGATGATGACTGCAGGCTACCAAAGGTTCAGCTGATAAAAGAGAGACCACTTGGTATCTGCTTCTGTTACTGTAGGACAGAGTGCATATGGTTATATACGGAGATGCAGGTCAGAATTTAGAGGTATGATAGCAAGCCTCTGAACACAGACAGATAATTTCTCAGAAATTATCAAAACATTCTAAGATAAATAACTATAAATATATATAACAAACATGGCATTTTATAACTTCAAATCATTTCCTTTGAATTAAATGTAAGTAAATGTCAAATGAAAGTGGCTTTTTTGGAGAACCGCCGGTAATTTTTTATTCATGTATGACAAGGGCGTTTATCATTTTTGTATAAAATCTTGTGAGAATTACCGATTCTGAAACGCAGAAATTTGCAGACACTTTTCCGTATCCCTGACCATTTAATGAAAATAACAACAAAAACACAGCTTGTGTTTTTCATTACTGCTCTCCCGGGCTTGGCCTACTTGAAGCAGGCAGTTCAAAACCAGCCTGGTGAAGCCTGTTTTGCTCCATTATCTTTTTAACTGCAACAAACTATATGGAGGGAGGAGGCTGAAAAAGTACGGGAAGAACAGAAACCGGTTTGTTGAATGCAAACTATATTTTCAGCTGTTCTGTAAATAATTCTCCAAGACAGATTAATTTCAAACACATGGAAATCCTTTTAGTGTTAATAGATGTTACAGGGCCCCGGGAACGGTTGACTGCTGGGAAAGCGGTCACTGGTGGGGAAAGAAAAGCAGGGGGGAGAAAGAGAAGAGAGAGAGGGACAGGAAAGGGAGGTTTCTTTTAAGTAATGACAGCATTACTCCTCTGAGGCAAATCAGGATATTAAAGTATCAGTGAGACAGACACGCTGGTTTACCAGGTGCAGGGTCAGTACAGCACAGCCACGTGGGTTTGAACGTGGAGTTACAGGAATAAAGTCTCTTGGGAGCATTGCTGGGATGCCTCACCCAGCTACAGGAAACAGGAATCCTCCTGCTTTTACACAAAAAAACACATGCTCTTGAACTGAGGAGCAATCTTGCAGGTTTTGGCAGGAATTGCACTGTTGGAAATTTATCAAAGTGAAGCCTTTGAATCCACTAAAGCAAGCTGAAATCTAAAAAGACCTAGCAGACTTAAAGGCCCAGAAATTTTTACCACTATAAAGATTTTTTTGGGGGGAGCGGGGGTTCAGTACCAAGAAACAATTCTCATGTGTTATTGTCTTTGCCCTAAACAAGGTTAAGCACCAAGAGTTGCCATAGTCTCAGACCGTGCTTGATTCAAGTCCTCAGTTTCTTACTTACCTTCCTGTGTATTTTTGCCTGGAAAGAAAACACGGTGCATAACATCTCCAAAATACACCGTTTGATAAAGCTACTTGAAGTCATTAGGAATAACTCTAATTTGAACTGTTTCCTGAGCAGGTAAAAACAGAATATGTATGTTTTTTAGAGAGTCTTCACTCAATATTATTTTTTTACAGCTAGAAATATAACCTGGATAGTGCTTTCTCATTTGCTGAGATTTGGAACTTAACTTTCTACTTTGCATTTTTATGTGAAAATATTTCCACTGAAATTTATTTCCTTCTGCTCTAGATAACTAAGCTCAAAAGATATGGATATACATCTTTCTAGAAAAGAAGCCAATCTCATACAAATAAAGATTTCTTCATTTAGCATTGTGCTGGCTGCAATATTTGTATTAACCATCATGTAATTTTCATGAAGGTGTCAAAAGGAAAACAGAAAAATTTTGTGCACAGATTTGCCTATTATTCACACCACCTCAGCTTCCATTGCAAATGGGGATAATTCTTGACTGGTTAGCATGTGGATTAACTAGTTGAAATCAGAGCAGTGCATTCATGTGATTGTCTGTAAATACATAACAGCAAACACAGGACAATGCCTCAGCAGCCAGGAGAAGCAGTGAGGAAGAAGTAATATCTTTTATGAGATTCAGTCTGTACAGGGCTAGGAAAGCAGATGAGATTCCAATGTGCGGACCCTTTGATATGTGTGTGACCTTAGCTCAGCTTTAGCAATCAGGATGGGAGATGAAATACAGCTGAACCCAGAAAGAGCAGAGGTTTTTTTTAGCAAACTGTTCCTCAGAGAATATCCAACATATC
>NW_008825108.1:4774576-4796245 GCF_000699105.1 Pygoscelis adeliae | reverse complement strand
GACCTGACTAAAAGGACATCTCATCCTGGGCCTGTCTGGCATCGTTGTGCAGGATCCTGTCTCCAATAGCAGAAAGTAACAGATGCTTCAGAAAAAGGTGTAAAAAGTTGTGTAATAGAAAGTTAAACACAAAGCTCCTCTTTTCTTTGACATATCCATTCTTTTCTCTTTCTGTACAGCCTATACCTGACTATATGAAACTGTTTTACACCTATGTGTCGGCTAATGAGATTGGAGGAGTCTAAGGAAGTCAGTGTGACTTGAACTGCTCTGTACCTCACTGAAACATTAATCTTTAGTGATGCCTTCTCAATTCCCAATGTCAATGCATTTGATGCACTGGGGGTTATAAATTCTAACAGACAACCTTGTGCTTTGCCCAGTAAGGAAAACTGTCTTCCTTAATACAAACACAGCAGGGTCCTTCACCGGTCCTGAAAACAGTAAGAGGCTTATCCAGTTAAAGACTTCAGGAGGTACCCTTCCGTCCTAAGCACATTCATTCTGCAGCCTGGGAGGGAAGATTTCATAGAATCATAGAATAGTTTGGGTTGGAAGGGACCTCTAAAGGTCATCTAGTCCAACCCCCCCACCGTGGGCAGGGACATCTTCAACTAGATCAGGTTGCTCAGAGCCCCGTCCAACCTGACCTTGAATGTTTCCAGGCATGGGGCATCCATCACCCCTCTGGGCAACCTGTTCCCATGTTTCACCACGCTCAGCATAAAAAATTTCTTCCTTATATCTAGTCTAAACCTACCCCTCTTTGGTTTAAAGCCATTCCCCCTTGTCCTGTTGCAACAGGCCCTGCTAAAAAGTTTGTCGCCATCTTTTTTATAAGCCCCTTTTAAGTACTGATAGGCTGCAATAAGGTCTCCCCGAAGCCTTCTCTTCTCTAGGCTGAACAACCCCAACTCTTTCAGCCTTTCTTCAGAGGAGAGGTGTTCCATCCCCCTCATCATTTTTGCGACCGTCCTCTGGACCCGCTCCAACAGGTCCGTACCTTTCTAATGCTGAGGACTACAGAGCTGGACGTAGTACTCCAGGTGGGGTCTCACCTTGTCTCACCTGCCTCAAGAAGACTTCAGGGTCCATGCTCACACCTAGGCTGCTTTAATTGACAGACTGAAAGAGGGACTCACAGCATGTGATTCATCTCACCTATCTGCAATGCCTATTTTAGCATAAGATAAATTGTGCTCTAAAACTGCCCGTTTTTCTCCACTGACTATAATGGATACTAATAACCTAGGGAGTGCCAAGTGATTAGCTCAGATGCAGGTGTCAATGTCTGGTCAAGGATGAATTCCGGTCACTGTGACCACCACTTAATGAAGACATATCCAAGATCGCTTTAAACCTGCAGCAGCTAACCCCTACTTTGGTATGGTACTCTGCACAGGTAGCAAAATGAATCCAAGAAGGTGGCCCAAGCCTGCCACACCCGGCAGGGTGCTGCAGCAGGGCACAACTATCTCATAGATCAAGAGTCAGTGCTCGTCAGTCCTTTCCATGCACTGGTACAGCCAAAAGTAACGTGACAGTAGCCACGAAGTGTTGAGGTAAAGCTAACGTATGCTGCCTTTCATCATAGGCAAACTTTATGCACTTGGTTCTCAAAAGACTGTCACAACACTCTGAGTCTGGAGGAAAGTGAATTCTTTGCACTGACATCAGAGGGGCTGTTTATTCCCCTTTGGAAACAGGATTTTCTGATCTTTGTATCCAGAGTCTGCAGAGGGATTAACTCAGTATCTTCTAGCTCACTTTTAAAAAAAAGGTTAAGTTGTCCCTTCTCTATTTTACCATTGACCTGATTGGAAATCAGATCTATAGATTTCTTTAATTGTCCTTCTATTGTGACAACTTTCTTTATGCAGTGACTGACTCCTTGCAATGTCAGCTAAACTTGATTTGAAACTAGTGCTCTACATGCTGCATGCTGCCGAACTGGCGTATTTGAATTGATGTATCCTGCATTTATTTACAGCACTTTGATATAAACACAGATGCAGAAGAATCTGTTCACAGTTTTTCCATTCTATAAGTATTTTCTTGAACCATTTGCATGCTCTGGTGAATTTCTGTATTTCTTTACTGTAGTTGCCTTTTGGAAGGGAGGTTGTATTCTATATAATGGTAGAAAAATGCCTGAAGACATGACTTTTTATATGTCAATGCTATCCTTTACTAATATGAAATTAGAGATCAGAGATTGACCCATAATTTCCCTGGCTGGAATTAATTATTCACTCCTAAATGAAATATGTTTGCAATAAACACCAGAGAGGCTGTCTGTCAAATCCGAAACTAATGTTTCTGCTGCTCAGAGAGCGTAAGTTCTCCCTGCTTGGGAGAAAGTACAGAGAAGTAGGGAATAAAGTACTTGATAAGGATGCAGAGACAGACTTAATGTCTGTCTAATAACAATTACTATTCAGGTTTCTTGCTGTTTTAATGAATTTTTAAAGACTAGGTGTTATTGTTAAACATATTAAAATTCAGTTAAGCTGTATTAGGTAGTGCATTCTTATCCATAAAAGGTTTATACATCCTAAAAATATCCTGCAGCTTCCTAAATATACTTTGAACAGCCCTAAACT
The DNA here is from genome assembly GCF_000699105.1 of Pygoscelis adeliae. Lineage (NCBI taxonomy): Eukaryota > Metazoa > Chordata > Aves > Sphenisciformes > Spheniscidae > Pygoscelis > Pygoscelis adeliae. The sequence continues at coordinate 4,793,642 of NW_008825108.1, read as the reverse complement.
ATAGTCTAAAAAGCACTATGAAGTCTTCTGCTTACACTTAATCTTAATGCCAAGAACACCAATAGCTTTGCTCATATTTAAAATTAAGCAGATGCACAATCCTTTGCCAGATAAGAAACATATGGAATGAAAATTAGCATGGAATAACATTTTAAAGCTACCCTCTGAAAAGTGCATTTTGTCATTCTTCTCTTCTGCCTTCTTTTTTCTAGAATATTTCGATTTGAGGTCTGGGCTGAAATCTATCACTTCCCATATTGTAGTTTTTTGACAATCAGTTCTGCTCACTAGGTAGCTTTTCTATTAAATTAAGTATTGTGCTTTCAATGGTATGGTTGGCTTAGGAAAGGAATTGTATTTTAACACTAATTAAAACTTGGCTTCATTTTAATCTAGGAAAATAGATGAGGATATGTAATGAAAAGTGATGGAGCTGAGGAATCTGGTAAACTGGTGCTTCAAGAAAGCCTGGCAGATAGGAAGCTAAGAAGTCAGGTGGATAGATGTGTGAAAAGTCATGTAGAGTTACACTAGCAGAGTCTGTTTGAAACCCAATCGTAACACTTCAGCTATGAATTTTCACAAATTATGCTTTCTTGTAGCTCTTCTAGCTACAAATTTTGCACCATCAGCATACCATATGAATAAAACCTAGATTTATGTCCCTATCAGTTGAGATGTGGTAATTCACTATACTCGCTCTATCTCATCCCAGCTGCAAAATAAATCAATAATGAACTAGGTGAGCAAGTGCATGGATACTGTTAGTTAGCAAACAGGCTTGAGCTCCTTCTGATGTACCTCACCCTTACCTTCAGAGAAAGGAAACACATCCAGGGTCCACAGCACTCAAGGAAAGCTTGCTCCAAATAACTTATTTTATTTAGACCAATAACCTCTTTTATTAGACCAAACATACTGGAAGAAGAGTATGTGACAGACTTAATCAAAACATCTCCTTATTATACAACAGTCATTAGAATTCAACATTGGTCTTACTGCAGCATAACTGAGCTCCTTGAATAGGCCCAAGAGCAATGAAGTGCCATGCACTTTTGTTGTGGACAAATTTGGCTGTCATCTCAGTGGCTATCAATTAGCTAGAAGGTAAAGTATTACCCCTCCAGTACAACTGAAGGTAATGTAGTGGCAATTCATTTTGTTTTACAGACTACAACTGTCCTGCACACTTGCTGGAGCTGACAGCAGTGGATTCTGGAACTACTTGTACGTTACCCCTGAAGATTTACGGATTGAACTTGCAGCCAACAGTACGCCACACTTCAGAATGAGGTTGAGGTGGCAGAGGTTAGGCCAAGTAGAGGAAAGCCAACGGTTCTTGATCTATCTGATAAAAAAACATATCTAGTAGGCTTCATTCACATCCCATTTCTTACCTCTCCCTGAAGTCATGTTGTCCACACTTAGCAGAAGTTTCTCCTGTTCTTCCCACCTACCCATTAAGGCAAAAGCCTTAATTTCCCATGCATATGTATGTGGAGAAGGTAATTTCTGCTGGTTCACATCTCCCATCTGGTTGAAATGCATTCATTTTCCCTGGGAAGAACATCTCCACTCCAGAGAGCAGTAGGGTAGAACAAGAAGTATCTCTAAGACTGTACCCAAATCAAACAGCCGGTACCTATGACTGTTTTACTGCCTACAGACAGATGAGTTGTAGCCTTATACTTCTGAACACAAGAACTGAGAGAACGATAACCACGTTGTTAAGTCATAAAGGACCACACCTTCTGTGTGAGAACAAATAAACACATTTCTCCTGCAGAAGGCAGTTGCATTTTATACACACTCACATTATCATTTGCACAAGTCTGTCATACTAATAAAGAGAATTTGCACAGTAAAAGGAATATTCCATAACAAAAATGTTTGTTTAATAGAACTCAACTATATGAAAGTGTTATTTTTCTCACTGCTTTTGACATGACTGTCCAGATTGTTTAGGGGAGTCCAGATTACAAACATTTTAAAAGGCCTTCAGTTTCCTTATGAAATATCAGCTATACCACATAGGCAGAAAGATCATTGTTTTTTTCATTTTCAGACTGAAACTCTACGCCAGAAAGATTAAATAGAAGATCCCCGCAGTGGTGAATTTTCACTGGTGATTATAGTGAATAGGTGGTCCTGTGCATAGACAGGACTTCTCTGTAGTTGTATGTTTTTTTCCTCATCTGTCCTGGTTTCAGCTGGGATAGAGTTAATTTTCTTCCTAGTAGCTGGTACAATGCTATGGTTTGGATTTAGGATGAGAACAATGTTGATAACACACCGATGTTCTAGCTGTTGCTAAGTAGTGCTTACGCTAGTCAAGGACTTTTCAGCTTCCCATGCCCTGCCAGTGAGAAGCTGGGAGGGGGCACAGCCAGGACAGCTGACCCAAACTGGCCAAAGGGACATTCCATACCATGTGACATCATGCTCAGTATATAAACTGGGGGGGACTTGGCCGGGAGGGCCGCTGCTCAGGGACTGGCTGGGCATTTGTCGGCAGGTGGTGAGCAATTGCATTGTGCATCACTTGTTTTGTATATTATTATTACTGTTATTATTAAGATTTTATTTCAATTATTAAACTATCTTTATCTCAACCCATGAGTTTTCTCACTTTTTACCTTCCGATTCTCTCCCCCATCCCACGGGGGGTGGGGGGGCGGAGAGTGAGCGAGCAGCTGTGTGGTGCTCAGTTGCCAGCTGAGGTTAAACCATGACACCATGTCATCCTACGGTACTGATTGCTTCAAAATATCTAAAAACATCTCTTGCACTAATGAGGCTTACTTTTGTTTTTCAAAGTTAACCCACTGCAGAATTCCAAAGACCAGTACTGAAGAAACCTATGTATAGATGTCATCCCTCTAATTTGGTATTATTCAAGTATAGAAGAATTTGCACTGTCACAGCTTAATTAAGTTGCAATGACAGCAAAAATCTTTATGTATCTTTTTAATTCCTACCCCACAGTATATAACTCATACTCTCTAAATTTAACTCATGCTTATTGCTCGTCTCCTTACATTCAACAATTACCATGCCTTGGTGGTGTTACTTGCCAGCTGGCTACTATTTTTGCCCTGTACCATTAGTGAAATTGCAAAAGCAATATATACTTCTTGGAAAAATCATCTTGCTCTATTATCAAAAGGAATAATTAGTTGGGTTTTTAACTGTAACATACAAATTAATTTTTTTTTTTTTTTTTCATTTTTTTTTAAAGCAACACCGTTCAATTTTCTGATCCCACAGGAAAGGGATAAGACCACCTTTGGATATCTCCTGCAAAAAAATCTGCCTTCAGTGATTTTCAAAGTATCCCCTCCAGTAATAAAAAATGTGACTGATTTCTTAAGGACATTTGAGTTGCATAGGTATACATGTATATGGTTTATAAGACCCACAGAATTTCACTCAGTGCCTCTGTGAAAATATAGTTCTGTTACATAATAGAAGCCAAGAGTATTCTTTAACTAAGTCAGACTTTAAAGTAAGAAAAGACTTTTTTTTTTTTTTTTACCCCCAGGCATAACAGAGAAAACCAAAATCATTGGATTTCCTAAAAGGACACCTTTCATTGAACTTTTCTATTTTATATTTGTAACATGCAAAAAGAGTAGTGTGTTTCTTAATCCAAAACATGCTTGTACAAAAAGTTGACCAGGCCTGAGGTTTAATTTTGTTCCCAGTCCCACTGAATCTTGTTACTGGAAATCATATGATACAGCAGCTGAGTGATGTCTTAGATCTTGCCCTTGCCTGAAGAGATGCAGCCCATTCAGAATTATTGATAATTATACTGTAATTCTTCCTGCAGAGGTAGAAACAATGTTCAATTAAATAAAGCATACACTGCTTACATATCTACTGGCAAAACAAGCCCTAACAATGCTCCCTGCTGCACTTGACATATCTATAGAGACCCCTCCAGCATTTCCTGTATTATCTCTTATATTACTTTTTTATAGGTGGCTTTTTCAAAATTGATGTTTTGAGTAGCAGTGGTTTTGCTTCCTCACCCATGCATAAGAATGAGACTCCAGTGCGCTGATCCCTTGGCAAGAGAGCATACTGAATGCAATATAAATCGGAGGTGGCCTGATTAGCTCATTCGTTTTGTCTTCCGTTGTGCTATTCATTGCTTCCTGAAATCCAAAATGCTGCTGTTATTCCTCAGACTGGGAGTCAGCAACTTATTTATGTTTCCATGACGTCATTCTTTCTGTGAGCAGCTAAGCAGATTTGTATTGATGTGATGTTTTTCAGCACCCTAGAGAGTCAACCAGTAGATCTAAATGCCACTTTAATCATTCTCAGCAGAGAAGTCTAAGTCAATGACCTGTATCATTCAGTTGTGTTATTTTTTGATGCTATCATTTATTCTGTAATAAGCAGTCCAACGGGGCTACCCTCTGCAGCATCTGGCTATTCACACACTCTTCTGGGGAGTGTAATTTCTATTAATTTTGTGCTATATACTGGTTTAAATTTTTTTCAACCATCTTTTCTGTGTTAGGAAGTGTAGAAGTCCACAGTTCACCCTCCCAACTGCTGAATTCTAGAATACACACAACACTATAACCAGCTGCCTGTCCTTATGAGAGTCAACTGTATATTTATTATCTATTTTAAATGTAAGAATTTGAAGTTAAAATTGCTCCTACAAAATGCAAAGTTCACTGAGGTTGGTAGGAATCTGCCCGGTGTTTTCAGCAGATTTCTGAAGACTGTTGCAGTCCTACTTAAAGAAGGAATGGGTGCATCTGTTGCAGCGTGGGGATTAGCAGCAGAGAGGTTAGAGACACTGCTGTTCTGACCATGACAGTCTAGAGACAGGGGTAAGATTACATTTGTAGGGCAGAAATAACTCTCACTAGGTAACTGAAAGAGTTGTAGGGGGATGGAACATTTGGAGGAACATGTGCCCTTCTTCAGGTCTCGGACAGAAGAGGCAGCCTTAAAAGCCAGCGTAGACAGAGAATAATGGATCTGAGTCTGACCTGTTGAAACACACAGTGACCGCTTCTCCTGTTAGAGTCAGTCTCAAATTCCCTTAAACTCATAGATAGTTTCATATGCAGACAGGTTGCTTGGGACACCTTCTCTTGTAATCTGTCTGTCAAAATTATGATAATTTATTTATTATTTCAGCTTCTGACATAGGTATTAAAAAATATAAATCTACTTTGTCTGCTCTTTAAACCTTACATGTGAGATCATATTCAAAAGTATTTGTAAAGAGGAATGAAATGAAAGCTCTGATATTTCCAAATAGTCTGCAGGGGAACTTTATATTTACATAGTTATGTTAGTTTTAAAAGCAAATAGAAATAATTTCCTCATTTCAACTGTATGATGGTACTCAGAAAAACAAAAAAAAAATGGACATTATATAACCCCAATACAAATTTGTTTGGTTTAAAAACACTAGATTATTCTTCTACTAATTAATAAAAATACCCAGTCTCAGATTTCAAAATTAATCCTTTTATTTGTGCCTTGAGTATTAGCCCTAGCCATAGAAAGGCTGCTGTAGACATTAAGTTAGCAAGGCACTGAGCATGGTATGATCAATAGTAAATCCAACTCACTCTCAAAGCATTGCAAGGGCAAGAGAAACCCAACCACTGGGAATAACAAAGAAATTGCCGAGGCAGCAGGAGTGGGGCCGCCCACATGGGGCCAAGCTATGAGCAGAAGCAACCCCTGCACAAGCCTGGCAGCTCATGAAAAAGCAATGGACATTATTAAAATAGCCAACATTTGTTATTAATTAGTATATGCAACTGTGTTACACCCACTAGAGTCAACTCAGATACATGCAATTTCCAGTGGAATATCTTTGAATGCAGTGGGCTTTCATTCTAGTTTTATTACTTGTCCTAATTGAGGGGGAAATACCACAGCATCTCATTCATATATGTATACATGGAAACTCTCATAGGCAGTCATTTTTCTGCAACAATAATTTTGATTTTTGCATTTACCCTCTGAGTACAAAAGACCTCCAGCGCAATGAACTCGCGCAGTTCAGCTGTGGGGTCGAGGCACTTAATTCCAGATCCCAGCCACTGTCCTCAAGACAGGGAGCACAGGTTCACAAGTAAGCTCCCTGAGTGATGGTGAGCAGAGGCATTTTAGGAGGACTGCCAGCTGATTCAATTAAGTGAATACAAAATGACTCAATTTAATGGTCCAGTTGATTTATCTAGTTTCTTTTTCCTTTAGCTCAGATCTATCTCATTACTCTGAGATGAGGACATTTTCTCTCCCACACGCCTCTCCAAAGAACTAACTAATTACTTAGTTTTGGATGAGTTGTGCCCTAGGAAATTTTTAATAAGACATATAGTATAATTCCTATGCAGGTGTTTAGTACTTAAAAATCAAATTATATAAACTCATCATATAGAAGTTCACTGCTTGTGAAATATTCACACTCAATTTGTACTTAATCTGTTCTTCTATACATGTCTTCCATCACTCTGCTCAGTCATTCAGCCAAGGAGCATCCTCGTATTTGTAGATACAGTGTTTCCTTGGGACCGTTCATTCCTTTCATGCACAGTGGAAAGCCCTTTTATCAAGTCTAATGCCTTGATGTAGTTCCCTAGATTTTTAGTATCTGTGTGTTATGAAACCACTGAATATACCACAATGATAACAAAATGGGCTGCAATGGCTGCCCTCCTGCCCTTCTTTTACACTACGAGAAGAAACAAACAGAATAGATATAAGGTACATAGCCAAATGTTTTGTTTAGTCCCTAACATCAAAATGTATAAAAAACATGATCTTTTGTTGCAGCACCAAAATAATCATTTATCTTTTACTGTTTTTCATATTCTATACTGTTTTCTTTGTGAGTCAATAGAATTGCACAAGAGTATTTCAGAAGATGTCTTCAGATCCATAAAAGCTAAATTAAGAATAATAATAATAATGAAATATTAAATTTGGGAGAATCTTTATCTGTCAAGGAGGATTAACAGGTCAAGTAGGTCCAATCTGGCTCTTAAACCAGGAATTTGCATATCTCCTGTAGTTTCAGACTGCTCCCGTATTGAGTTCCTTATCCTGTTCAGCCATCAAATTACATTCTTCACTTAATTTCAACGCTTCAATTTTTATATCCCCCCCAGCTATAATTTGAAGTATATCAAACAAAGTGCAAACTTACTAAATCAATTTTACAAGTCCATTCCATCCTACTTCCAAAGTAGGGTTTGATCACAGTCCCTCCCCCCCCCAGGTCCACCTTACCTCCTCCTGCTCAAACTCTGAGAAAGTCTGATTTCTAATGAGGTGGAGCCATCTGGTGTCTGTCACATGTCACACATTCCTCTAACCTGCTTAAAAAAGGCAGGTTGCTTTAGTACTATAACCTTCTCTAATAATTAATTATCTTTCTTTATTCCACACCCCTCCCCCCAGTTATTTAAAATATTATTTGCACTTTTGTCTCAATGTCACAATATGCCGGTCTCATATTCTTACCGTATGGGATTCAAGCTCCTTAAGTACTACATTAAGTGAAATTTGGACACACAAGGACAAGTTGGGAAAGGGGCAAGAAAGGAAAACCCCACCTTGCCTTTTTAAATGTTTGAAAAACCCTAACTTAGAATTTTCTACAAGACTGTTAAAATGTTACTTCTTGAGTGTAAAAGCATCCATTTCCAGGTAGACCAGGTTCCACTCCACAGCACTACCTGCTCTACTAACCAGATCCCCATCAATGCATTTATCACATCTACTGTGATGATTGACACCTGTATCTTCATCTATAACAAAGGACACTTGGTTACTGCAGATGTTGAGAGTATACACTGAATTAAGAGGAAATTCAACGGTATTGATCAATGCATTGGCCCAGGCTTCACCAAAGGACCTACAGCTGGCAGAGGAAAGCTCTCCTGCCTGCCTGTTGAGTGTGAAGTTAGACATGTTAGTGTGGCACCAAACCTCAGTTCAATACCAAGAGCAAGCTCATGTTATTTAAGCAGGAGTTAGGAACATAAATATTGGCTGATCTGGCTGTTAGAATTTCTGGGAATGATAGGAGCTGCCAGGAAATGAATTCCATTGCAAATTTGGCCTTATTGCTATTTCAGTCACACGTAATGCCCCTCCCCCCCAAGAATCAGAGAATCATTATTCATCCTTTTGCTCATTCAACCTTTTCTATGGGCAGAAAAAGGCCACCAAAACATTTCAGATCCCCCAAAATATTAAAGAGACAGGTCTTCACGGCAGAGCACTGAGTGTATAAACACTGGTGTTCTTCCTAGTCTGCTGGCCAGGATGAAGGCAGGTGACATGGTGCTGAAAGTGCAAACAGACTGTGCCTGTGGAGGACATATGCAATGAAGAAACTAGGGTGTGGAGACAATTATGTGCTTTAGGCTTGAGATAGGGGTTGCTTCAGTGAGCCTTGATAAAACGACTCTTGGGCACATTCAGGAACAGAATTTTAGCGACCAGAAAAATGTATTAGGTGACTACAGAGCAAGTTAAATTGGTCTGTGAGTCATAACAGCAGTATTTTATGACATGCTGTTTCATCATGACAACATTTAATCAAAATTGTGAGACCCTCTCTCTGAACTAGAAAACTAAAATGAAAACATCGGTTAAATTGTTTTATTTCTGTATTAGAATAAGAACCACAAGCCACCTGGAGCGGTGACAGAAATTAAAATAGCAAAACTAAATAGAATTCATCACATGAAAAAGAAGCAATTCAAACTTTCAAATTTTTATGACAAATAAAAACAAAATGCAATTTTAATAAAGTTAAAATGGCAAAATAAAATGAGTGATCTTCTCAGAGGAGCAGGCCACTAAAAATTGTTGTATTTTTACACCCTTATAGTGGGTTTCTAAGTTTCTTTGGCATGTAACTAATTTTAAATTCTTTGGGGGGAACCTATATTCTTAGTTCTTGTCTTAAATAAAAGTGCAGCCTCATTGGATCATCATCTTTAGCTGAAGTTCCTTTCTGTTGTAGTTTAATGCAAAGTCTAGTGACTAAAGCTGTAGCCTTTGCAAGGCCCGCTATGTACTCTAGGACATTAAATAAATTAAGAGATATGTAAGAAAAGGAAGTCTAAGCATTTTTTATCACTCACCTTATGCACATCCTACAGCCACAACCTTGGTGCTTTTTGTTTGCTGTTTTTCTCAGCTAAGTAGCAGGAATAATGTATCTAAAAAAACACCTGACAATTACCTTGCTAAAAAAAAAAAAAAAAATGCTTTTTTTAATAAAAGAGAGTTAAATAAATTAGAATGTCCCTTCATGTGTGCTATTTCATTCAAACACAAAATATTTTTCTGCATTTTACCTATATTTTTGGAGGATACTGATTCAGGTATACATTCAGGCTCCATATGTTGCTTGGCTTTATAAATCAATACAGCAATCTGAAAAATTATTTGAGTTTTCAGCTGCAAGCCAGCTTGCATACTGCTCTCCAAACTGACCTGGCACAGTAAAGTAAAGTAATTTCGTATGAATTCAGTTTCTGGCCACTGGCCATTACAGAACCAGTCTATTAAAAATTTCTGTTCCATTTCCTTTCCTAAGGGCTTTCTCAGATGAGCCATCGCATTCAGGTCCCCAGCTGCTGGTTTGCAGGTGACAAAGGCATGAACGTGGCATGCGTGGTATGTGCAAAGTGCACATCAGACTCAGCCTGGTCAGAAACTCAATATGACAGGCAAAAGAGTCACGTTCCCAAGGATTCTTTTAAACCGTGTTTGTGCCACTTCACTGGCTACAGCATGGTGAAGAAACACCCCACTAGCTTTTATTTAACAAGCATGGATGGCAGTAGCAGCCCAGCCAAGGGCACACAGAGGTCATGGCAGCTCAGCTCTATGACCAGTTTTAATATAGAGTGCTTCCCAGCCCACACTACCTTACTGCCATAGCTAGAGGCTTACCAGTATCTGCTCTAATCATGTTTCTTGCAATAAGCAACAATAAACTCTGGGTATGTGGAACAATGGCCCAACTTCAAAGAGCAGTGATGCTGGTGCCCCATTTCGCTAGGCAGCCAAAACCAAGTGGGAGGACACATACCCCTTTCCCAGGCTGGGGGAGAGGGACAGGGGGCAGGGAACAGGGCTGGCTTGTAGGGGGGAAGAGAGAAGTACCCACCTGGGGCATGGACGGGACCATAACTTTGGGAAGCCCTGAAAAGGGCTACTGCCCCTCAGCTGCTCACCACCACTGCCACCACAGCACCTCTGTTCCCAGCTGCACCCCACCCCTCTATTTCCCCTTCCTGTACTGCCCACCTATGGCCAGTCTCCTCCCAGTCCATCCCCCAGCCCCATCTGAGCCACAGCTACCTCCTCACGGGCGCCTTCCCCCCAGGTTACCTGCTGCATGTCCTGTGCCAGGAGGGCAGGGGCAAACACGTGGGCTGCAGATGGAGGAAATTGCCTGATGTCAGCTGCTAGAAATGTCTACGGTCTTAATTAGTGATTTTCACCTTTCTGTAAAGCTTGTGCGTAAGCTTATGAGTAAACTTCAATTATGCTTTTCTTGGCAAGGGAGTGCAACAAAATGGCTCTGCTAGATGCTTTAATCAATACTTTATCAATTATTATTACCAGCGTGAACAGTGTCTGTGGTCCTTCATAAGCAAAGTGCTTAACTACATGCCTAAACTCAAGGCTTTGTGTTTAATTTAATCCCTGCCACAGGCAATTTCTTATAAGCATCAAGCACATTGGGGCCCTAGGGCCTGTGTTGTAAGGTAATATATCCCACAGTCCAAGGCTGGGCAAAATGATTGTTGATGAAATGTCAGCTGTTCTCTGCACAGTTTCTGCCCTACCAGAACTTGATTAATAGTTGTTTATTTTATCTTCATTAATAATGAACAAAAATTAAATGACCTTTTTTTCGCCAAATCTTTTTAAAATGTTAATTTCCTTAAGAACTTAAGACAGTAAAATTTTCTAATGTAAATATTTTCTTATGGAAATGTGCATTCAAAAAGCTGTTTATCACTTTTTAAACAGTAAACTTTGAAACTGATATTTTCACACAACAGTATTTATTGCTTTTCAGCCAACCCCCCCAAAATAAACCATATTTGAAAGTTTCTTGAAACACACCTTTCTCCATGAGGTCAACAGCAACTTCCTATACATGTGGGGCCTGTGGGGTACTTTTTTTTTTTTTTGTCATTCATAAGAAATTCTGAGATTGCTCCAGTAGGTAATTGTTCATTTAAAACAAAATTCCCTTGTATTTTATATTAAACCTGACTGTCTTTGGTCTTCATGTGACCCGAGTCCACATGAGAGGTGATTGTTAACATGCCTGTTTTGATTGTTTCATTCTGTAATGAAAAGATACCTGCAAAGCTAGTTAAAAATTATCGTGTTTGACAGAAATACTTTCCATTCCTCCCCCCACAAAAACTAGCAAATTCAGCTAAAAAGTCGGTCTTTATGAATAATAAAGTATTCCTTCAGCTCTCCAACCAACATGTGCCATTGCATGGTACTTGGATATCAGAAAAGTCCTAAATATGAGTATTAATCCTCCTGAAGAATCCTCACTCCTTCATGGTACAACAGATCTGAATTATCATAACGAAGTCTTGAAGAAAAGGCTGTCTGGAAATTTGAGAACTGCAGTGAATAACCAATTCTTGCTGCCACTTTTTCACCTGTCATTCTGTATAGGTGGGCATAGGAACCCCCTGGCTTTTTAATTATTTGCCACATGAATATTTTGTGACATCAAGTATCTAAAGATTCTTTTTACTTCTGTGGATCTGCTGAAGCTTCCTTGTCCTAAAATAGCCCAGAGGCTGGTTACATGTGGGCTATTTTTGTCGTGTCTCCATGAAGAACTGAAGAACGTTCTCACCAAAGTCAGCTGCTCTGAAAGGTAAGAGGTCTGCAGGTGACTGCAGGAGGAAGAAACACTGGGGAAAAAAGACAGGCAAGAAAGGCACCGACAACACATGCATTACCTTTGCAAAAGGAGTTGCTTGGCCCCACTTTTAGTGGTAACCTAGATAACAACTGCTAACTGGATAAGCTACAGGAAAAACCAAAAAGTTTGGGCTGGGATGACACAACCAACAAGGACATTGACAGTTTATGCTGAACATCTAAGTTAGAAAGCAATAAATAGGGAAAGCAACTGCCCCTTTATGGGAAGACTTCCCCGGGAGTGCAGAATGAAAAAAATAAATCTATTGAATCTGATTGCATGATTCCTCCCCAGAAGTTCATTAGATGGAATTTTGCTGGCAGAAACACACTTTTGTTAATTATTTACATACATGATTAATTTAAGGCCTCAATTTGCAAGATGAATCTACTGTATTTTACCCCTCAGCAAGGTCCTGCCTTTAGCAGAATGAGGAAGTGGTACAGCAGATGCTAGTAAAAGTGAGTATGAAATGAAACACTACCAAAACCTGGCTGATATTTCTCTCCCTATCTTGCTGCACAGTATTTCCAAGTTTACATTGCCAATGATTTTAAAGACCTAATAATAACAACAACAACAACAACAAAATTTGTTGGCAGGAAGGGGAAGGTATGTCCTGGTTGGGAATTGAGCATTTTTAATATTAACCAGATTATTCTGAAAATAATTTTTAATGGAATTTAGAGGCTTACCGTGTACCGAGCAGGCATTTTATCAAGAAAATTGCTGTCTGAAAAACTTGTAATTTTGGAAAATCTCATAAAAAATACAAACATGTTAGCTAATCCTACTTATTTTTGTGCCTTATAAATGGGATTTATGCAGGATGAGGGCAAGCGGGTTTGTTATTATAACCTAGTGTTACCTGAAATATTATATTTCCTTGAAATGTTAAATAGAAAGAAAATTAACACACTTGCCAACATCTCCATAAAGGAAGAACACTTACCAAGAGACTGCAGTAAAGGAGTGAGAATCCTTGCTGGCGTTAGAAGTCTACCTAGATTTCCCTTTTTCAGGACCAAGTTTGACTTCATATGGAGCAGCTCCATATCATTCCATTAAATGATTTCATTTCACATCATTATAACTTATGATTTTGGACATGAACTATGACAAGACCTTTTCCCTTAGCTAGGAATCTTCTTTGGAACTGCCTCTTGCTTAATTGCTTCTATAATAGGCAATTTAACTGCTAATGAAAGACTTTTTCTTTGCCCTCTTTGACCTTCAGGGAAACAATCTAAAGAATAAGGACTGTGGTTATTCATCAAAATAACTAGGAAAATCTAGGTCTTTACAGTATAGAAATGGGAACAACAGGGAACGGGCTTGGAAGAAAACAAATATTTCTGAGTCACAGCAGACTGGGAGGGGTTGCAATCTGTTGTTGGAAAAGATGTGACAGACAGAAACGAACGACTTGTAGCCTGTGCAGAGGCAAAGCAGAGGAGCAACACGAGGTTGACACTACCTATAAACAGAGAGGCTTCTTCATCCCACACACATACCCAAAACATCCAACTTGCGGGTAATCCAGGTAAGAAATGTGCCATGGTTTCTTTCGCTCATGTGCCCAGTTACCCTGCCGTGAGAGGAAGGAAGGAAAATTTTATGATTTGGAGTGTTCTCCAGCCACAGCCAGAACTTGGCTGGAGAACTCAAAAAGGCTGAGGAGACGGGAAGTGCTCAAAGGTCCCAAACACTGGCCAAATAGATAAGACTCTAGGACACCTGTATCCAGACTTTATTCATCCCACCAGTAGACTCAGTAAGATTAGACCTCAAGCTATTTTAAACCCAGGTTAGAGTAGCTGTGTCTCTGATACTAATTTCTGCTTGATCTAAGTAACAAAGTCTCCACTTAGAATAGTGTGTACATGGGAAACCACAGAGAACAGGCACTTGAGCGTGAGTGCTGGACTGCATCTGTTTTAGCTGGAGTTTTGCCTCTGTATACTAGTATACGGGAACTAGCATATCACAGCACAAGACACAACAGAGGGGTTGCAAACAATTCTGAAAGCATGACTCTCTTGATCACATTGCTCATTTCTTCTTCCCCCGCTTCTCCACACCGTTTACCTCAGGCATATAGGGTCTATTTAATTAGGAAACTGAGAGTACAAGAAAAGGTCAGATTCACAGCAGTTCTGGTTATACAAATGCACAGCAAGCCAGTGATTTTAGACTGGCCCTTGCAAATTCCATTAATTCTTCAGACTCTCTTAAACTCTTTTCTACTGTTTTTTACACCACTTTCAGCTGTAGTTAAATGATTCAGTCAGGTACTGAATGAAACCTCTGTTTGTTTTCTGTTAACACTCTTTACCCGTACTCCTTTCTATGACTTAATTTTATGCCTCCAGTTAGTCAATTGGTTTTTACTCCAGCTGTATTAGTGTACTCAGCTGCGCTTTTATCCCAACAGAATGGCCAGTCTTATTGTACCGGTGAGGTACTGTAATATACCCAGCTCAGCAGTGCAGACATAGTCTGGAAGTGAGACAGTCCTAAAATAACCACCACAGAAGTGATTCCCAAAGAGCAGCTGGCTGTGTTGTTCATTGCTTTCTCTTCAGCTTTTTTAACAATAATATTTGACAGACATTTTATCTGAAGTCACAGAAATGCAGGACAGCTTTACAAAAGACCTTTAAAGGGATCAAAATATGCTTAATTGATCCTGAATGGAAGATGAATAGAAGAAGCTCCTTCCTTCTCTTCTTCCAGCTATAAATAAGACTCCTGCTGTTCTCTCCAGTCTCTCCTTCCTAATCACAGAAAAGCCTAATTATATGACAGGCTGTTGTATTCTTTGTTCCTTTGGCCAAATTACAGCTCTTTGGCAAATGAAGAGGGCTCTCTTCCTTTTTCACTTTCCATAGCTAATACTGATCAAAGAAAGAGCAAGTGCACAAGACCATTCTTCTGATACCGAAGATAAGGATTGAGTAAACACTCTTTGCATACCTGTGATTTATCCTTCCTGAGTAAGGAACAGTGAAAACACACACCTGAACAGTATTTCATCAGTATTTCATCCGCAAGGCTGTGGCAGAACTGCTGAATGATGACAAGCCACTCATCCGCTTGGCCTCTGTGACATTGAGTAATCCAGACTTCTGCAGAGGTCAAGCTGTATAGACTGTTTTACGGCATCTCTTTACCACACTTCCAAGTTTCACTCAAACTGAATCAGTATTTATTTCAAAGTCAACGTGTTAGTAGAAGCTCTAGTTCTGAAAGCTATGAAAATATGTGGGGTTTTGCATATGGCTTCTTAGAAAGAATCAGTTTCTTCTTTCAAAAGCCAATGCATTGGTAAGAAAGATGAAATGAAATTTTGTCTTGGGGACTTTATTTATACACCTTTGTCTAATCTGTGTAAAAAGAGTATAAACCTTCCATTTGGCTTTTTTTAGAATGTCTGTCTTGGTAGCAGTTTTTATTTTAGCCTGAAAGCTGAGTGAAACTACCAGTCAATGTCAATATTGTATTGCAGTTCATAATTGGCCAGTCCATCAATTAAAAGACATTTTGTTGAAAGAGTAGATTATAACTTTGACCTGATTTCTTAGTAAGACAGCTTTTATAGCTTTTGAACTGCTAGATTAGCAAAACTCAATTTGATTTTTTTTCTCTGCACATCAGCTAAACAAAGATTGATGTCCTATCTCAACTCAGAGGAATGTTTAAAAAAAATCATACCCTCTTAAAAGCAAAGAAAGATGTATTTATTCCTGTCTCACAAATTCATAAGCAATGTTTTCTAACTAATATAAAGTTCTTCAAAACTCTGTAAATCTTTTGACCACAGAAGAGAGAAACTATTGTTTCTTGGTTCATGATCAAGTTGAGATGGAAGTCAATAGTTACAAACCTCATCAGTTTAAGATGGGGAACACCTCACTGGAGTGTCCTCAGCTAGGTGACCTTTTGCATACTCTATCCTACAATATATTTCTATGCCTGGAGATCTGTTAAATAATTATTTACTATAGAGGGGAAAAAAATAAATGCTATGGAGACTGACCAGTTGTCCCTATGCTTTTCATGGCTCTCAGCTATTGTCTTGATGAGGTAAGTGCTGTTCTGAAGAGTCAGTGGCCACTTCTATGGCCAATAGCAGATGCTGGTATTGCTTTTGTTCTCATCTCAGCACAGAAGCTGCTTCTCACTTGTGGTGCTGGCATAACACCAGTGATTCTTGTGCTTACCATCAGTTAGTTTAATTGCTATTCATAGCTGAGATCAGCAAGAATTCTTTTCCTTTAATGCTGGCAAATCTCTGTTATTATCACTTTCCACTGAAGTAGTTACAAAATGCATATGCCCCATAAAAACTCTATTATAGTGAATGATAGTGGATAAAACTGAAAAAAACCCCACCCTTGTTATTTAACCCTACCCAATTTAGACTTGGACTGGAATGGCATAGCCATAAAGAAAATTATATTTTCAGCTTTCCATATGCACTGGTCTCTAGCAAGAAATGCAGGTCAAAGAGAGAAGCCAGAGTAGAGCCACAGGACTCTTCCATCTTCATGGAAATGAGGTCTAGCAAGGCAAGGGGGAAGAGACCTGGATCTTGTTCCTTGCTCTACTATTAGTCACTTACCGCAATGATCTGGGGCAAATTATGTGTATGCCTTAACTTCTCCATGCCTGTAGCAAAAAGCAGGCCTATGTGTTCCACTTCTTCCAAGGAGATGAGAACATACAAATCCAATTACACCACCAACACTGCTTCAGCAGAGTCACAAACTCTTGAGAATTCATCCTTTCCATTTTGAGGGACATGCTCTAACATGAAAAAAGTGCACTTCCTACAAGCTTTCCCAAAACACTGCTGTAACTCCAGACTTTTACAGCAGTCAGGTGTGTAAGATCAGGTTATTTCCCCTTCTAAGGGGAATATATCTTACACATTTAAGGTTGAGAGTTATGTCTTAAGAAACCTGCTAGCTTCTCTGTTTTTTACTTCCATTCAGTCTCCTCATACACATATACCTTCATATTTTGGTTATTCCCATCAATGGCTTTTGAACAAGGGTATGTAAACACTATTTAATCTTCATAAGTAAGGGAATGATTTCCATTTAACAGCCAGAGACTCTCAGGAATGCTGACAGGCATATCTGATCATAAAGACTTGCTTACCTGAAAGAAAAGATTGAAAGGGAGGAAACACAGTTTCAGCCATAGTTTGTAAAACACAACCTCCCCCAAAAAAGGTATATAAGTGTAGCCAGTTCTGTACAGAGTACAAGAATGGTACTCCAATTTGTAAGTGAAGTTTATTGATAACAGACAAAAGCAAAAGGGATTAACTCCTCAGATCTCCCCAACAGATGGGCATCAGAACCAACCTATGGCATGGGATTGTTACACATTGTCACAGTGTGTGTTTCTAATAAGTGTTTCTTTTATTGTTGTAAAGAATTCATTTGCCTGAAGCCCCCATTTTTTTCCTGTTTGGAGGATTCAGGTTTGTAAGACAAGACAGAGCTTGAAAACTCACGTTTGTGTATTTTTCTTCTGTGTTCTAACACCCTCATCTCTCTTCCCCAATCATCTTGCAGTCCTCCTCTCATTCCATCAGATATTTCACTAAAAGCACAGGCTATGCAAGCCTGTGGTGCAGGGAACATCTCTATTAGCCAGTTTCATTCTCTCAGCAATTCCTAAGAGGCAACAAGGGAAATCTGAGAGCCATTGGAGTTTACATCTTATATTAGTATTGTTAAAGTTGCTAGGCTGATGCTTACAAAGTGTTTTGAGAACTCCAAATTTACATGCTATGCTCACATAAGAGTACAAGGTAAATACAATTGTGCTACTCATTTCATCAAATCCTACAATTCTGCCAAAAATTAACATGATTCCCACAAGAGTCCTTATTTCATACTAGGGAACTCCAGAAAAGGATTTCTGCCAAGTACAGAAGTTAATATTTATTTTACTATTATCAGCTGCATTTTTCAAATAACAAAGCTAGATTATTCATCCAATAAAACCTGTAAATGAGACAGTAAGGAAACACTCTAGTGTTATCAGATAACAGAATTGCCAAAATGAAGAACGCTATGTTGTTACAACTCAAAATTAAATTAGGAGAACACTTTAAACCACATGCCTTTGTCAGTACAGTGGATACTCAAAGATCAGTCATTTTTCCATATAATTTCAATAAAAAGATAAATCTAAATCTCCCATCTGTATCTGACTTCAGCACATATTCATTTGTATGGTTGTAGCAGATAACCTAATATCCCCATTCCTCTCACATGAATTTGTTTCCTGTGGCTGAATGAGATGTTTCAGGTATTTTACAAGGTTAGACCTTATTCTTCCTAGCTGGTAGTAAATCAGCAACAGAAACAGAATTTTTAAGTACAGTGCCTGTCATCCCCAAGAATGATTTCACAATTAGCATGCAACCTGTTGGTGTTGCATAACCACCAGGGTACAACAAGGACCAGTATAACACTTAAAATGTCTGCTTTCCTCCCTCCAACTTTCATGTTCATCTTAAATGAACTTCTCCTCCTTTGTCACCAGGCTTTTCATGGCAAGTGCAGTCTAGTGAGAGCCTAGCTTCAACACAACACAACACAAAGTCATCTGCACCTTTGAGAAGAGGATGAATTTGTAATGTGAAAGGGTGGTGTTCTCTGCCATAAAGTGCATTTGCGATCTTGATAAACTGCTTGAGGCTACCAAAAGGGCTCTTAAGCATCTCATTATCTAATTAATTTTGTTCTAGAATAGGCATAGATCTGAATTCACTCCACTAGCTGAGCACAAAGGCCTCCATACATGGGAAGAAATATGTACTTCAGAGCAGGATGCAGAATTGTCCAAGCGCTGATTAGAGAACTTCTTAAGCCAGATAAAAGGTGAAGTGAATCATAGAATCATAGAATCATAGAATCATTAAGGTTGGAAGAGACCTCCAAGATCATCGAGTCCAACCGTCAACCCAACACCACCATGCCCACTAAACCATGTCCCTAAGTGCCTCATCTACCCGTCTTTTAAATACTTCCAGGGATGGTGACTCAACCACTTCCCTGGGCA
>NW_008825108.1:4744419-4774231 GCF_000699105.1 Pygoscelis adeliae | reverse complement strand
GGCTCATGTTCAGCCGGCTGTCGACCAGCACCCCCAGGTCCTTTTCCGCCAGGCAGCTTTCCAGCCACTCTTCCCCAAGCCTGTAGCGCTGCATGGGGTTGTTGTGGCCAAAGGGCAGGACCCGGCACTTGGCCTTGTTGAATCTCATACAGTTGGCCTCGGCCCATCGATCCAGCCTGTCCAGGTCCCTCTGCAAGTGAACACCTAAGTCCTATATTTTTGCTACATTTGGAGATCCATCTTCAAGTTGCAGGAAGCAACTATTTACGGTTAAGAATCACAGTCTGAAATGCTCTTCTGGACTTACATACCTGTGCTCTGTCCAAGTTGCAGCTGTCTTTTTTCCATAAAGGCCAAGTAGTTACTACACTCATGCAGGATATGATATGCCCCAGGACAATCTTCTCCCTGGTTTGACAGGACTCTTAAATCTCCTTTGTCAGAGTCCTAACCACTGAGAGAAAGGCTACAACAAGATGAAGTATTTTCCACTCATTCAGTTGAAACTGTTCCATCTTGTGGTAAAAGCCTGAAGTCTCCCTAGGCCTGAAGGAATGAACATGATTTGCTAGGTTTGTGGATAAAAGGGGGACTGAGCTTTTGTCCAAAGGCTGTTCTTCTATTTTACAATTAATCTAAACAGATTTCACGTCAGAAACCATAACCCAAGTCTCTCAGTACAACCCAGTGATAGACAGGAGAGTAAAACACTGGAAATGCTAAGGGATCATGAACTCACACACACCCTCTCCCACCAAGGATGACAGTTGTACTGGGCCTTTACTGGACTGGGGTTGGCCAATGTATCATCATGTTATAAAGAA
The DNA here is from genome assembly GCF_000699105.1 of Pygoscelis adeliae. Taxonomy (NCBI): domain Eukaryota; kingdom Metazoa; phylum Chordata; class Aves; order Sphenisciformes; family Spheniscidae; genus Pygoscelis; species Pygoscelis adeliae. The sequence goes on along the minus strand of NW_008825108.1, from coordinate 4,773,407 downwards.
AAGCTCAGCACATAGCTGCATTTCACTGGGCTGTGAGCTGTCACCATAAAATGCTGTATAGAGGGTAAAGAGTAAAGCTATGAATACGTGAGGGGTGAAGGTAAGAGTAGACTTTTAAAAATAACAATGGCCAAGTACATCTTCTGGTAGCCTAACCAAAACTATAAAAACAAAAGCAGCCTGAAGAAAACAAACCATCATTAGCTTTACTGGTCCAGAAAAAGGTGACTGAATCACAGAATCTCAGCAAGAATAATTTTGCATGAAATGTCTAAGTAGGCCATTTTGTATATTTATCCAAAGACAGTAATGCAAAGATAATGTAAAGAATATATGTTATGAGATACCAGGTATTAAAAAACATAACACTAGAACATTTTACTTGTTTAGAGACATTCTCAGATGTGACCAGCAGGCAAACAGGAGTGTTTTCAGAGATATTTCTGCCTGAATGGCATAGCTGGATGTGGCCAATTAACACAGAAATATTAAGGTCTGGGAATAAAATGTTTTTCTTTGTTTTAACAGTTTGAACCCAACATCTCTTATAGAAGTCTAAAGAAGATCTTAAGTGTTCATGTTTTGTTAAGTAAAGAAAAAAGCCAGAAAACGGACGGCTATTTGCTGCCACTCACAAGCTGACACCACTTTGTACTCTGTGCTTTTGTTGGTACATTCAGCAAAGACACAGATGCAAAATTCCTAGTCAGCAGTCCACATCACCCCTAGTCAGAGTAGACCATAGCAATGAGATTATTTGTTCTGTTCTGTATTTGGACAGCTACTAAAGCAGGCTGATCCTTTCGTTAAAATGTACTCTAATAGAGAAACCACTCCTGTCAATTGAGAGGAAGAAAACAAAGTAAGATGCTTCTGAAATGTTTCTTTCTTTCTTCTCATCTGATTGAGCAAAATTTCCCCATATATATTTCAGTGCACCACATTTAAGAGTAGATTTCTTCAGTCCTGTTTAACAATAGTAGGGTCATTCTTTTGCATAATATCTCTTCTGTTATTTGAGAAACAGTACATGATCCTTGTAATCAAAGACTACTGTACAGTACTGCATTAAGCCCAAGTGATTGCACTTTTACACCTATGCCTGAAAAAGGTCAATAATCACACCAAAGAAAAAGGTACAACAAGTCTTAATAGCAGAACATGTTTGCTAATAAAGATCATTCCTAACCGCTAACAGTGTGAAGGTAAGATACCCTGAAGTACTCCAGGGAAGAACTGAGGTTGGTTTTGACACTTCAACTTTGGCCTTTAACTACTTTTTAGATGCTTACGCCATTTATATCTTCTCACTGTAATTTTCCATGATGAGATATGCCTCCTTTCACTGGCAAATAAACCCTGCTCTGATGTACAAACTTCTTTTGTTCTTCCTTACGAAATTTTTACCTTGTGATCTTTTGGCACACCGGGGCGGGGCTGTGTCTAGTGGGTGCTGGTTGCCAAAGGATGCTGTGATCCAAAAACATATAAGGCCCTTGAATACACGTTGCGCAGGTCTTGTGAGGAACTGAGGAGGAAAGGCCTAACACAGAGCAGCTAGCGTGCCTCAGCCTCACGTGTCACTGGTTTCTAAATAGCCTTGTCTGTCCTCTTGTCCTTCAGGTGTCTGTTAGCCTGTTCTAAGCCTGAACCCCACAGTAAAGCATTTTTTCCACTTTGCTCCACATGACACAGCTCTCTCTGGAGCATTTGCCCCCCGACTTCTGCATAGTGTGTTGCTCCCAGGCTCCTTTCCAGGAACTCAAAGCCCCCAAAGGTGTGGTGCTCTGCAGGGAAGGAGCAACACCCAACAGCATTGTACTGCAGGCACTGTTCAAGAATGTACAGAGCTGGAGAGCCGCTGGATCTCAGCATTTCTAATTTGGGACTAAAGTATTAGCAAGACATTGTCTAAATCAGCAGGCAGCCCAGCTATCTATATATAGCTTCCATATTTTTGTTAGTAGCTTTAAAGACAGCCCAAGTAGCATTGATTTGTTGTACACATCCAAAAAAAAAGACTAAAAATAGGCAGCTTACCTAACAGTGCCTCAAGTCAATAACTGGCATCCTTTCAGGCTGCATTTAGTTATGCTTACCTGAGGTATCACATGGAAAAAGATAGATGGTGTCACAGCTAATGAAGGGCAGGCGCTTGCCATCACTGAGACTGGTTAAGTCCTCGGCATTAGGCTCTTCTTTTCTTTAACAGAGGGTGCAGGCTAGGTTGCTTTTGATCTCCAGCTCTGAAGGGCAACCTAAGCCTTGTTCAATACTTATCTTTGGTCCTCCCTACGCAGAGAAAACATGCAGTATTCCTGAAGAGAAGCCATCCAGCTCTTCTTCTGCGTGCCCTGATACTTATAGTCCTGAAATCCTCCCTGACTGACTTTTCTGACTTCTTTCCAGAAAAGCAACCATTGTAAGCATCCTCAGATATCTCCATCTGAAAGCTTAAGAGACGCTTTGTCAGCTTTGCAGTGTTAGAAGGGTTGTTAGAATATTTGAACTATGTCCTAATAATCCTGAGTTTTTTAATTTATTTACTATTTTTTCATGAACCAGTGAGGGTGGAAAAACAGCTGTATGTAATACTGGGATGATTTTGGAACACTTTTTCCTTGAAGAATTGATACCACTAAAAGAACTAATTCTACCACCCTTACTCATAATAAATGGTATTTTTTAGGGGTGAGGAAAAAGTGAGGAGGGAAGACAGAGTGCAGCTTCTAATGTACATGTTTACAGGTGAATTTAGTCTGCTAAGAGTTTGGAGATTTTTTTCTATTTTTAGAACATCAAAGATTTCTGTGGAAGCTTTATCCAGAACTAATTTTTCTTTCCTCAGGCATACACTTCTCTTTGCTTCTGAGAATTTGAAGTAGCTCAGCACAAAAAATATCAGCTTTCCTTTACTTGTTTGATCTCTAACCTCCACTGAGCTTTCCATCCTTTGTGATTTAATTTTATCTAAACCTTAATCCTACTGTGCTATCAACAAAACTCACACTAAGTACAGCTTACCTGTTAGGGAAAAAAAATCAACTCTTCTTTTATTTGTGTGGAAATCATACAAAACTCTTCACAGTAGAACAGAAGAAGCACATTCATATAAAATAAAAAAGGGAAGGAGAAGAGCACCAATGATTGTTTGGTGACTAATAAATGTCAATAGTCCTGTTAGCATGAGGTCATTAAAAGCATTCTGTAGTCTTTTCCCTCTTTTGAAATGTTTTGTTTAGAGAAGAGGACAAACTCTAGCATTCATGAATATGAAAGGCTGAGGGAAACAATGAGCTGGGCATAGCATAGTGCAGGAAAATAGCTCACAATTGCTCAATCTGTAAAAGGGACAAATCTGAAGTCCATTGGGTGATTATTTCTGGTGTTTGCAATCATAGGGTTGGATTATTCACTTAGGGAATCAGGTTATCCTTGACCTTTTATCCAAATCAGGATGTCCCTGAACCTTCACAGATCATCAAGTTGATGAATTAATATTTTTTGACCCTACCATCAAAGCAAAAATCTTGTCAGCTTGACAAAAGTGGAGTTTTTCAGCAGTCTGTCTACGGACTACCAAACAGAGGAGAAACCACCATCTTCCCAAAGCCTCAGAGGTTCCTTTTTGACATTTTTGCAGGTCTTTCTCACTATCTCCCACTGATCACACTCTGGGGAACAAGCTGCCTCTCGTAGTACTGAAGACACCACTGTGTGCATAGGGTGATCCAGAGAAGCTGTTCAGATCTTAGGGCACTGACCCAATTACTGGGGGTATTGGTGGTCACCCTGCACTGACTGACTGTAAGGGGACTGTAGAGCAACTGGGTACCTAACCCATGCCCCTTGGATAGGCATTTGCAACATAGGAGGATCAATCTGGGCTTGGGTCTTCCCTGTTTCCCTGAAGTCATCACTTCTAAAATGTTTCACTGTTGCTTAGTTCTGGCATTATAATCAGACACCTCTTCCACTCCTCAATTTCATCCAGTTATTTCCAGTGATGCTTTTTTGTACTTCATTTTTTCCTTATCATGAGGTGCCTTGATGGAGGTTTTATAGCTAACTCATAGAGGCAGAAGCTGTAAAGACTAAAACCAACTTTATAATAGAAAGGAAGAAAATGTGAGCCTTAAAATAGTGAGTCTGGTTTTGCTTGTTATAATGTTTATGACTACAAACAAACTGAAGCAGACCCCATAAACAGCTTGAGTAAAATGTTGCCTTATGACTTTATTGTTAAATCATACACTGAACACAAAGGATACCCAAGATAATGAAGTAATAATGAAGGATGGAACAAGCATAGTGTGCAGAAATGAAGACCATCATTCTAGAGAAAGGTTAATTGACTACTTTAAAATAGTACTGGAGAGCTCTAATACACACAACCCACAAGTTTCACAATGATTTGATCACATGAGGTCTGGACAAACATCATGATTAATTAATCAGTGCAGTGTTTTATATCGCCAGGGGATAGGACATCATTCACTGGACTGAATGATCCATGCCATCTTAAAGATAGCAGAAAAATGACTTAAACTATAGAGTTTAAGACAAGCTAAGGGATACAATATTCCTGAACAATATTTAGGATTTTCTCTAAAATATGTTCATTCTTAAATGAAGCTCAGCTGCAATTTGCAAATTATTTTCTACACTAACCTACTGCCAAATCCCAAGTGCAGATTGTATCCCCAATTTCATTTTCCTCTTCATGATTTTACTTGAACGTAGTGACTATTATATGTTGATAAGAAGAAGGAAAAGATGAAACCCAGGTTTTCACTTCGCAAATGCAGATGCTACCCCTGTTGCTTTTACCTTTCTTTCTTTCTCTGTGCTATAGCACTTAAAGGTTCTGAGCCGGCTGCAGTATGCCCTTGCTGTTAGACAGCTAAAGCTGTATTCTGACAAAACAGATATACCAAATGGAAAGAAGAAAGAAGGGTGAAAGCCATGTTTCCATGGTTAATACAAGGAGCTGTCAGGATTAGAACACAGTTCTTCTAAGTCTCACCCAGCCTATGGACTTCATAAGTTTGTATATAGACACAGAAATTCTCACTGTATTGACTAAAGCTAACAAATTATTTCAAGCTGTTTGGTTCTGATACAACAGCAATTTTAATTTTTCCAGCTGCTGGCAGCACAGGACAGAATGTGCCCTCTTCCCATCATTTCTGAAATGCATTAAATATAAAAGTAGCTGGTTAAAAAATGTTGGCACTTCCCTGTATTTCAAAATAAGGCACTTAAGAAGGTCTAAACCTGGCCCTGCACATACGCAAATATCTATGCTACGTGCGAAATAGGTAGTAATGTTCATTTCATGAAGGTTTGTCTATTCATTGTGCATGAAATGAGATGAGGACTTAAAAGTGTTTTGCTAGTGAGGGAGAAAATGCCGTCTAAAGAACCCCCAAGTACAAAAAGTGCCCCTAGGGAAATAAGCAAAGAAGAAATAAGCAGCACTTCATGCACTTTGCAAAGAGGCCTGGATTTTCTCATGACACGCTCTAAAAAGGTGTACAAGCGTCTTACAGCTCTCCCAGGGAAACTCCTTTAGCTCAGCAGCTGCTGCAAAAAGCAATGTGAGCGGGTCCTTCTCCTGTGATGAGGACCTTCATTGGAACCTGAGTATCGCAACCTGATTTGAAGAGCTGATGGCTAATAACGTCAGAGCGAGAGAGGAAATTTGCAAATGGACTTCAACATGACATTTGAGCAAGTGCTGGGAGTACAGAAACGCCCTCAGTGCCTTGCAGCAGGCTGGCCACAACAGCTTGAGCCCCAGACAAAAGAGTCTGTGCTTTCAGTTCTGTAAGCAGTGGATTAAAGATATAAACTTCTGGTTTAGAATTTATATCTTATCAAATTAGGATGATGGCACACGTGTTTTATCAACCTTTCCAGAACTTAAAAATTAACAGAAAACATAAATGAGCAAGAAAACAAACTAATATATATTTCATAATAGAGGGGTGTGAGGGCCAGTCCAGGCTGGTAGTGCCCTCAGGGCCTCAACACGAACTAGCCAAGCAAGACAGCAACTTGCCTTCTTCATCCCGTAGCTCCTTGCTCATATAACTGTCTTTCCTGTTGCTTTCTTTTGTAACTGATCTTGTGATGCATGAGTTTTAGATAGGTCTTTCATTCACGTAAGTATTGTTAAATGTATATTCTGCCCTATAAGGTGTATATTATTTTGTTACATAAAATCAGTTTACTAGGTATTTGAGAGCACACCTCTATTTACAGAAAATTATAATGCACTGCAATTCCAAATGGTGGGAAATTCCTTTCTTAAGACCAAGCTAAGACACCACAATTATTATGAGGTTTAAGACACACATGTCAGTGCAACATTTTCTGTCCTTAGCTTCAGTGACTTTGCTGTTTTTGATAGACTTCATACACATAGATCTTCCTATACACTGTCTGTAGCTTATCCACACAATTATTTTAGTTGCAAACAGAAGTACACTTCTGAAGTAACTATCCCAGTGGCCCCACTTACTGTGTTTCTGTTCTTATTACTGGGAAATATCTGGAGTGCATGAACTGGATTGCTTTTGGAAAAAACTAAACAGGAAGAAAATCTTCAGGAGTTCACATAGTATACTCCAAATGTAAATGGGCATTTAGACCACAGGACCAGACTAGAACCAATCCAGAATAAAAATAAATAATACCTGGAATGGGAGTTGTTGTCAGATGGTCAGCACCAGCTGTTTTTCTCTATAAATCTACTCTTATGCCAGCTAGTACAGATAGATTCCTAATCAGGTATCTCCCAGATACCTGATTCCAGACAGTGGATATCTCCTTTTTAATCCTTTCTATAGATTTTGGGTTAGGATTGCCCCTGAAAGCATTTGCTGATAGTGTGGGGTACTATTTGCTAAGCAGAGTTTCATTGGCTAAGCAGAGTTTTTTCCAAGAAAATTCTAGAAGCTGCCAGTTCCCTATGCATAATGCTTTGTAATATGCTGTTCTCCTTTTTCTGGAACTGCCATTACACAGCACCATAGAAGGAGGAAGAGGGGCAATGTGCAAAGAATGTTGATGTCTCATATGATCATTACAAAATCTGCAATGTTTACAGTGCGTTTCCCTTTTTTAACTTCATTCTGCACAGCTGATATGCCTCTCTCTCATGAAGCTGATAATCCTTTCTCTCTAGAAGAAAAGCTTGTGTTTTCCAGAGACACCTTCTAAGTGACAGATACTTTTGCTCAGTGCCAAGGTTTTCCCAGCCTTGATGGCCCCTCAGGCAGCTGAAATTAAGGCACAGCAGCATCTAGGCCAACAGCATGCAAAGATGTTCTGTAGCCAGCACCACAGAACCATAGAATCACAGAATAGTTTGGGTCAGAAGGGACCTTTAAAGATCATCTAGTCCAACCCCCCTGCCATGGTCAGGGACGTCTTCCACTAGATCAGGTTGCTCAAAGTCCCATCTAACCTGACTTTGAAAATGTCATCTCTGGCTGCCTTTAAACAACCAGGTTCTCACTCACAGCTGCATTGACCACAGATAGCTTTAGATTGCCACTTGTCTCTGTTTTGAGTGCATGCACCCCTGTCATCCTTCCAAACACAAGTTTAAGAGCGTACACATGGACAAGACACAAACTCTTCATTTATGCAGAGGCAGTTCTGAAAATATACTTCTGAGAGTGAATAAGGACTGGTTCTTTAGGTCCTGAAGAGCAGAGAACCTGTGCAAACCACTGCAAGTGCACAATTTAAAGTTACAAGTTTGGTACAGCCTTGTTCAGGACAAGGTTCATTCTGAACAGGGTGGCTCTGGTAGGAAAAGCTTCCTGGCTCTGTTAGCATGCAGCTCTGCTGAGGTTAACGTAGCCCTTTCTCAGTGCATTGCCATGCACAGACAAATCCTACATGCACTGTGTTCTGTACAGAGTCACAGGATGCTGACCTGAGAGAGCGTTCAGAAGAGCTCGTGCTGAAAAACAACAGAGCTTCTCTCCTGAGAAGGAACAAATGCAAAGTGCAGGATGAGAGAGAATTGGCAACAGAGGATTGTGCCTCAGGGTTTAATGCCCTCACATCTGTGTTGTTTTCTTTTTCTAAAACCCGGAATGGAATAACTTAAAAATATTTTCAAAAATGGTACAAAATGAAAATTTTGGCTGCCATTCAAAAGAAGAGAACAAAAAGGCTTTAGCATTTTAATGGGGATCCTTAGAAGAGGACGCTAGCAAATAACCATTGTAGTCAGTTAGACGATATGCACTGATTTCAGCTGAGTTTTTCTTATATGTGTCTCTGTCTAGCGGGTTTTAGTTTCTTGCAGGTTAATCACAACCGGACTGTTAGGTACAAAATGAGTCCATTGCAAGGATGAGTCAACGGAAATGATTAAAAAGTACTGAAGCTCTGTATCATTTGTCCTTTATATGTAATTGATGAGATTGGGTTGAGATATCAATTTCACATTTATGAAAGTATGAGGGCACCTGTCAGAAAACTAGGTTTCAGAGAACTGTTCTTCCATCACTTGTCGTCTTTTATTTCCCTTTATTCTTTTCTTTCATTTTCACTAAAATTATAAAATGTTGCTTCTGTTATGTAGTCAAAATGACTAGTCATTCACCTTGCTGCATTCCTCTAATAGTCTTTTGAGAAGGATGCTTTTAGTGAACCTCCTATTTCTGACTCGGACCATATTTCTTAAGGGTGGCTGATGTGAACCATAATATGTAGCAACCTCATTTAGACTTGCAGGCTTGTCACACTTTCTGTCCCATATTTACTTCTACTTCACAAACTTATAAAAACACAACTATCACTGACTTCACAATGTTTTCAGGAGCACAACCCTCTAGGGCAGATTCAGCTTCCTTGCAGCATTGCAGTTAGAAGCTCCAAACACAAAAGCTCTACATTACAAAAACACTGCAACATCTTTGTTCACTGTGCTAGGGAGCATTTTCTCATTCCTTTAGTCACTAGTGGAGCATATGCAGAGCCGTTGCTGATGGCTTCATCACATACGTTAATTAGCAATCCCACGTCACACTTCACAGCTATAAGAACAAACTAATTCAGTAACTCCAGTTCCATCTTCATTTTCGAATGCTGAGCGGATCACTCTGTTCTTGCTTTCTGTCACACTGTGGCCATAAAAGACAAGGCTGGCTAAAGTGATTAATTCACATATAATCTGCAAGGTGGCTTTGTAATCCATCAATATGAGAGCTGCTACAATTCTGTGACGTAGTACAATTCGTTCCTTCCTGATCTGAAGACTGCTTGGTTTTAAGGTCAGTCTGGTTTTGACTTGTCCATAAACATGCCAAGTGAATAAGGCAATTGAGGTATAAATCACTCGGTGGTTTCTGAAGTAATGCGGAGTGGAGTAAGATTTTTCCCTAGCTCCACTGCCAATATCAACACAGATTCTGCAGAGGTCTGATAATCATTTTTGACCTCTACCTGTGAGACTTCTGCTGCATGGTAGTTTCTTTCTCTTGGATGTTTTAATGATGTCTATACTATTTCTTTTTATATGTCTTTTATCCAGACGTCATAAGTTTTACTAAAAATTAAACTTTGGCTTTCTATTTTGTTTTTTTTAATCAGTTTGACTACTACTCAAATATTTAATTTAATTTGTACTGCTGTGTCAATGTCATACGCCTTTATCTGCTGTCACATATAGACAGCATTACTTAAGGTCCAGCAGGAAGTGTGATTTTTAAGCAACCTAAGCTCTGATCAGAGTGCTAGTGACTTGACAAGGACTCATGATTTTGGATACCTAAATTTTGGGGTGCATCTCATGGAGTGCCTTAGAGATGCTGATTTTCAAAATGTGGACACTTTGCCCCTTCTAAAAATGAGGTTCTTTGCTTTTAGGAACATGTTCTCATTTGAAAATCTAACTTGTGCAGTCATCTGAATTTGCTAGTGATTTAAGAATGGACAGTAACTTGTACACAGACAAATATGGAATGTCTGCTTTTACCTGTTGGCTGCCTTTTTTCATTTAATATTAAACATATTAAACTACAGCTGAGGATGGGGAAGAATCAGGTGAAAACTTTTGGCAGGAAAAGAACATGACACACAGAGGTTCAGTGCTCTTTGGCATTGCCATGAGTTGAATGCCAATGACCAACCCGTGGCATTCGTGTGGTGCTGGCGATGGGACATGTCTAGAACTGGCTTTTTCAGAGCAGTTACAGGTAAGCTAGGACATGAAGTCTTCACCATGCAAACTATTTATTTGACATCTCACTGGAGACCTGCCAGAGTTTCAGATCTGAAGGGAACAAACCTAGCCAGGGAAACTCTTCATTCATGAAAAATGGCAGCAACATGACCTACTCACAAAAGCAGAAAATCTGGTGGTAGGGAGAATAGGGAGAATTACTTTAATGCTTGGAGTGGTTGCCCATCCTACACTTACACTACTAAAGTGGCCGTCATTATTTCCTTGGGGTTTTTAATTTCATTTTTTCCCTTTGCTCTTCCCTGGGGAAGAATTCCACTTTTTCAGTAGCTCTGTGTGAAGACCACTCAACATTATATCCCTGCACAGAAGGCTTCTGACAAAATAAGGCGTTCTGCGCTCGGAACTAGACAGTGCAAGTAAATAAGACTTTTATTTAATGAAAAAAGTGAAGGATTTCAATATTTTACTGGCTTCCCACCAGAATGAAATTTTGTATTGGAAAGATAGTTTTTGATAACCCCATAGAAGCTCTAGTTGCCTTATTATTAGACTCTTTATCTTGCCTGTAGACAGCCTCAGGTCAAAATCCCTACTCTACTGGTTTGGATCTCTGCTAAATATTGAGGACTTTTCATAAACCATAATGAATGATATATCTCATCACAAAATAGGTTTTACATACTGGAGCAGAAATTCCACCCTGGATACAAGGAAACTCCTGTCAAAAAAGTTTTTCCCACAAAATGTCTTCCCCCCCCAATATACCAGCAGTCCCAAAGAAAAATAACTTCCTCAAACATATCCTAACTAGTTATGCAAAACTATTTTTTTTCTTTTAAAACTGGCTGGGTAGTACGTGCCTTCCAAAGTGAGACAACATACTATAGTCCCAGAGAATTTCATGTCATATTCTCCTTGAGAAGTATGAACTAACACCAGGACAGAAAAGATATCTCACACTGGGGAAGGGATGATGAGGTATTTTAGGAGGCTATTTAAAAAAAAGAAAAAAATCTGAAAACTTTTTTCTCATCTTTTGTAAACAAAACATTATATTTCACCAAAAAGGAAAATAAATGCAATAAATAAAGTGTTGAATATGCATTTCTCTAGCCTCTAGCAATTTTGAGGCGAGTTAAATTTTAGTCCTCAGCTGCTTGAGGGTGTTACTTTCATTCTCTAATTATTAATTTAGAGAAAAGGAGATAGATCATGGTTGACTGGATATATCAAATTCATTCTAGCATCCAGGTTTGTCTCCTTTGTGTTTAACATCCCCACATTAGTAATGATTAGTCACTTTTGTAAAGTCTTGCCAGCACTCTAAATGCATCAAACACACTAGGGAGAACAATTCCAATGATTAGGAAAACTGAAACGTCAAAAAACAGATTCATGCAGTGCAGCTGCAGAGACAAGGTCATGGAGACAGATTGATGCTCTCCTTTCATCAAAGGGAGCTGATGGTGAAACTGTTGCAACTCTTCTGCTTCTTTTCTGGGTGCTTTGCATATGCAGTTCTTGTAAGTTTTCTAAAAGAAGTGCCTGCTATATCCCAAACATTAAGCAGCACATATATCCTTTGATTTAAATGCTCTTGAACTAGTAGTATGTGACATCTGTATTAAAAATCTTCAGGCATATGCAAGGCTATAATAGACAAAAAGCCCACTATGGCTTCAGAATTCATTATTGTTCACTACTCAGCATAATTCAACTTCAATAAGACTGTACCTTCAAGTATCAAATGCATATATGACAGCATTGACAGTAATTAAAAACAAATATTCTTGGAAAGAAGGAAAGGAAGAGCAACACAACCGATATTAAACATTGTGTAAAATTCTTGAGAAAGAACCTAAAAAATAGGAAGCAGATGTGAGTACATGAACAATAGAAATTCCTAATATACCAAACCACTCCAACACAGAGGGTGAAAGCATGTGATGAAGGGGAAAAAATATGTGGGAGGTAGTAGACAAGGATAAATGAGTCAATAAGACAAAATTCAGGATCGCAGCTGAAATGAAGGCACTTTTTAAGTGTTCTTGAGTTTCTCTGTGTTATTTTATTACATTTTATACCTATGCACTGTCTTTTGCAGAGAGGTTTCCTCGCCAAGATGCTTCTGCTCCAAGTGGCTAAACACCAGCCAGCTCTGCTTTGCTGGAGCTGTGCTCTCTCTCTAGGATTTACAATATCAGCTCCAAGGCAGCAGCTACACATCAGGGTTTGATCATTGTCCCACGTCTGGAAGCAGAGGTCCAAGGACCACAGGACAGGGCAAAAACCTTGCATACTTTGTAATACTCTAGTTGGAGGAACCATCAATATTGTAGAACATCCATCATTTTCACAAATATTCTTAACAATTGCTTAATATAATCTTCACAACTATGTTTAGACTACTGCAGACTGAAAGATTACACCATGGTTGACATATACACATATATATATGAATAGATGTATATGTGGGGTGGAGGGGGCACAAATATGTATATATACACATTATTCTTTATTCCTGTGGTCAGCTGAGTTTTCCCTTTCAAAGGACTGTTTTGAAGCATAGTATTTTTCTATGAATGCTAGTAAGCATGGCTGATCGAGAAGATGTGTTAACATAGGACTTAATTTAAATGAGTGAGAATCACTGGTTCAGCCTCCATCTAAAAGGCACAGAGCAGAGATGCAGTGAGCCGTGTAACCATGAGGGTTATCTCCTGTCCGATATCCCTCACCAACAGACAAGTGAAAATACTATAGCACAAATACAACTGCCAAATTTTAAAATCCCTGCCCTCCACAGATTGAAAATCCATATGCTTCTAGGTATATCACTACCTACCACACGCTCTTTTGATTTTAGGTTGGTTGGTAAAGGGGGCTTATTTACAGAGGTGAATCTGTAAAGAGATTGAGTCTTTAAAAGGCGAGGTATTCCATTTGTAATGGACAATGTGGCAAAAATGTTACTATATTTACCATAGAAAACAGGACCTTTTCTTACAGATCTACAAACAAATTCACAGTCTTAGTTTTATGCCAAAAGCTGTTTGGGCCTCTTTACAATGTAAAAAAAATTTCTACCATGGCCGTCTTCATACGGATCTCCAGACCAAAGTTCTGGTACTGATAACTGCTGTTGACTTACAAGAGACTAAAATTTCATATTAGAGTATTTGTAATGAAGAAGATGGATCTAGTTCTGTATTTCCTGCATCACAGGATTGATCTAACTTATTTTAAACTGAATTCATTACAATTAACTTTCTTGCACCTTTTTTAAATTGATAACTGAATTTAGGTGAAGATGTGGAAATCATCTTTGAAGAAACACTGTTCATACAGCATCAGAATATTGCCATAGTTAGGAGATAAGAGACAACATTCTCATCTTCTGTTGTCTCTTTAGGCTTTTGTACGCTTCTTTCAAAGCAAATGAAGTCAGTCACTTACTGATATCAACAGGCTTGGCTCAAGACCTCTACAGAGGAACCACGAAAATAGGCATAGGATAGCTGACATGCCCCAGGAAAGGGCTTAGCCATTAATAACAGGTGGTATTTCTCATGAAATGGAAGTCTGCTGGATTCTGCAAGGGACAGCTAAAATGGCAGTCATCTGCAGAATAATGAACAAAAAAACAAACAAAAAAAACAGAGAGGAAGCTTTCCTTTTTTAGATAGATGCCTTTCATAATTGCCCATTTCTGACTTTGGGACACTCAGGAAGAAGCTGATGTGTCTGTCAGGCATGAGCAGGACACTATTCCTGCAGCTTCCTATTCCTCTCAACATAGCACTCACTGTTTTTTCAAGGTGTCACCTGAGAAATGGAGGGTAGGGATGTAAGAGCATGAGCTCTATCACTCAGAAATACCTGGGAGTCCTGTTTCCAATGAGGCACACAGAACCTCTCCATGTGCTGGTTCCACCAAACCTCAGGGTCACTCACAGAAGAGCCCTCGTTTTGGTGAATCTTGCAGAGTGTGAAGTAACAGCCAGTCTGAAGCCATGAACACCTCAGGACACTACCTCCCCTGTCTCAGCATCTCCTATTGAGCACATTTACTGGCACGGTCTTGCTGAATACATCTGCACAAGGAGCAATGCTGCTTTTGTTTCCAGGCAGGGCTGAGGGATGATCGCTTGGGATCTAACACAGTTTCAATCAGTTGTATGAACTCTCTGTGAAAGGCAAGTGAAGCCTGGGAGAACATGTAAGGGATGCGCTCCTTTGTCAGCTGCCTCCTTTCAACACCTTTGATGACCTCCTGTGTTTAAGGTTCTTGCCCTCCCCATCCAAATGCTGTGGTTTTTCCTCTTTTGATTCCAGCCAGCAACTCCCTCCATTAAAAAATCACTGACTTATTTGTAACACAGCTCCAATGCGTTAGCAGTGGACCAGACAAGACAGCATTTGTACAGTTCTTAGTAATAAGGTTCACTAATTTTTATGATTTACAAGTTTAGCATAAGAAAAATGTTTTTGCAGAAGGAAGAACTACCACAGCAATTACCACAGAAAAAGATATTAATGAGGGATAGGGGAAAAGAGGGAGAGAAGAGACTACAACATTCTTTGAGTTACAAGTACTGCAGATACATGAAAGAAAAATTACTTAATCAAACATGATACAGCCCAATGAAAAATTAGAAAGACAAATAGTAATAACAGAAGTCACTACAGCTATAACGTTCAAGCAAGAATCAATATTTTGTCTGAAAGCTTCCCATGAAGACAGGGGTGCAGGGGTGTTTTTTTAAACCTCACAGCCCTCACCAGCAATAGCAGATTTCCAAAATGGCAAGTACATCCTCCTAGCACAGCTTCTCTGGCCACAAAAGCTCTCTGCATCCTCCAAAGCACAGCTGCTTCTAACAAGACCTGGACTGAAAAATGCATTAACCTTAAAATAGTTCTAAATACTGTGCATTAAATTGTATAACACCTGACACACCTGGGTCACTTGTCATCAGCCAGGGACACAGTCAGGGTCCCATGCCCTGTGGCTTTTGTCCCGCAGAACCCCAGGCTCATTCACCCCACAGCTCTCAT
The DNA here is from genome assembly GCF_000699105.1 of Pygoscelis adeliae. Taxonomy (NCBI): domain Eukaryota; kingdom Metazoa; phylum Chordata; class Aves; order Sphenisciformes; family Spheniscidae; genus Pygoscelis; species Pygoscelis adeliae. The sequence continues at coordinate 4,758,136 of NW_008825108.1, read as the reverse complement.
GTAAACCATCATAGGTGGTGCACACTTCTCCAGGGAAAGGCAGGAGGGCCCACTTTGCAGACAGAAATACCCAGCATAAAGAATGTTCCTTTTTAATACATTAATCTTTTTCAAGTGAGTTGAGCTACTTTGGTTTTGCCAGATTGAGGCTTCCATCTGTGAAAATTCACAGCCTCTCAGTAAAACTTGAAATTTTCCAAATTTCATGATGAAATGCTTAGGGATGTTTCATCTGATTGTATTGTACTGTTGTTAGAAATCACTTTGCAAGTTCCTTCACTATTTAGGGTAAGGAACAGGATAGTGGGACAGAATTCACCAGCCAGAATGGAGCAATGCAGCTGAACACATCAAATAGCCTCAACAGCCTCATTAAAGAAAAGTTCCTCCAGCTGATTCCCTCTTTACTGACACTGTCTCATCTTGACACAGGGAGTGTAAACACGTGTTAGATATGAAAAATAAAATAACAAATAAAATAACAAATAAAATAATCTACAAATTACTAAAAGTGTTAAGCCAAATGAGAATGTACATAAAAACATACTTTAACAAAATATTTATAGGAGCCATGTGTTACATGAATAACCTGGTTGCCTATTTCTATCCTACTCCACTGGAATGAGAATAAATAGTCTTTTGATACTTGAAACAAATGCATAAAGCTGGAGTTCTATTCAGCAAACAGAAAATAAAATAACACATGGTAATATTTTTACTTTATGTGGTAGGTATGATGAATCACTTTTTCAGCCCAACACCAAATGCAGTTTGGTACCCATACATACTTGTAATCCATCTCCTTACCCCTTCCCACAAACTATTTCTTTTACCATAATTGTATTTTAGAAGCCACATCTACACCTCCCAGAGCTACCTATAACAGGAAATTAGAGGGGTTTGTTTGTTCTTTTCTGCTCTTTGACTTCCTGTCTGTTGTGGTTTAACCCGGCAGGCAGCCAAACACCACACAGCTGTTTGTTCACTCCCCCCCCCCCCAGTGGGATGGGGGAGAGAATCAGAAAAAAAAGGTAAAGTTCATGGGTTGAGATAAAGACAGTTTAATAGGACAGAAAAGGAAGGGAAAATGATAATAATAACAACAACAGAATATACAAAATAAGTGATGCACAATGCAATTGCTCACCACCCACCAACCAAAGCCCAGCCAATCCCCAGGCAGCAGTCACACCCCCCCGGCCAACTCCCCCCGTTTATATACTGAGCATGATGTCACATGGTATAGAATATCTCTCTGGCTAGTTTGGGTCAGCTGTCCTGGCTGTGCCCCCTCCCAGCTTCTTGCTGGCAGGGCACGGGAAGCTGAAAAGTCCTTGACTAGTGTAAGCACCACTTAGCAACAACTAGAACATCGGTGTGTTATCAACATTGTTCTCATCCTAAATCCAAACCATAGCACTGTACTGGCTACTAGGAAGAAAATTAACTCTATCCCAGCTGAAACCAGGACACTGTCCGTAGCTCAGGATTTCCCTTCAGCATATGAAAAAAGGTTATGAATCATATAACACTTGCAATAGGTAAGCCCAGATAGTATGAAGAATCAGGCAATGTCTTTTTTTGTGTTCTGCCTGGCTTACCTCATTTTTCTCATTGCAGCATCACAGCTATGATATACAGGCAATTGACAGGCTGAGAAATGTCCTGAGTGTCTGACCAAAAGGCTGGGGCAAAGATCTTCACTTCACACCCAGAGAGTTATAAATAGTCCATCTCCACATAGGCTTATGGACACCTACTGGCTTATTTATGGAGGCAAGTAAATCATTGTTAGTGTAAGACTGACTGCTGGCTACTTTCCACCCTCTGAGCAAATGGGCCAGTGTCAGATGTCCCAGAGTTGTTAACCCTCATACTACTTGTGCTATTTCAGAGCCCTCCCTCTTTTTATTAAATGCAAAGAGCAAAGTCTCCACGTTAAGACTGTCTAGACAGAGGAAAAAGTATAAAACTTTAAAGGCTTTAAAATCAGGAGAAGACACAGCTTTCCTCCCCTCAAAATGTTTAGCTGTCATAGTTTTTCAGTCAGTCTCAATCTCATACATCTGGGGTGCTTGAACATTGTTATATCTGAAAAGGTGTGTGGATGGCAGGGCAGATGCCCACCCCATCCCTACCTGTGAGTGGCTATGTTAGCGATCCCTTACCCATCACTTCAGAAACTAGGGTGTATAGAAACCAGCAGAAGCCATAAGGCTCACAGTGAAATAGTGAGAAGGATGCCTGATGAGCAAAGGGAAGGAAGGGAATCTCAGAAAAGGGTGCCAGAGCTCAGGAGTTCATTGTACACCCGAAGGAGTTAGACTGATTGGGAAAGTCCAGCTTTCAGTGTTTTCCAGTAGTAGCTGGGAGTTGGGCATGGATAGAGAGAATGCAGGAGAAGCAAATGGCATGAAGTAGACAAGAGCAACAAAAGCAGCTTAATGATTACCCTTCCCCAGTGATCAAATGGGGGAGGCAGCCAAATGCAGCACTGCAGGCTCCTGGCACAGCCCTCTTCTGTCTCAACCCCCCCTCTAAGGAGCTGGGGAAAAGAGAGGTGGTGGGAAGAGGTAACACATATCATACTTAAGAGTGAAGAGGAACAGAGAGACTGAAAATCCAACACAACTTTGCTCTCCTCCCCTGCTTCTCTCTCCAGTGAAAAGGAACCCACTTCTTTCTCCTCCCTGCTGTCCTCTCCACTTCTGTAATCCCACTGGCAAAAATGGTGGAGATGGCAAAAGACTGGAGATGCCAAATAAGCCCTGTTGGTCTCAGCTATGACCAACAGCCTGGCGCTCTAAACCTCAAAAAACAGACAGTACAGTTCCCCTTGCTGTCTGAATCTCTCTCAGACACAGACTAGCACACTTATTCACACACAAGTGTCCTCTCAATATCCAAAGAAGATTATCTGGACTGAACACTAGTGTTGCAATTTGCTTGCATTTTAGCAAAATCAGCTTTGCAAACAAGAGAGCAATAACTAACGTGGTCATTCCACCTAATCTTAGCAAAATTGTCTGGAAGTAACTTGTGTTTCGGTTGATTAGCACTATGTGAAACAGGAAAAGAAATATTAATGTCAGTTGCTGACCTTTACTCAAATCAGGAGATATCTCTGAGCTTGCCTATTTCTGTGAGTGTGCTTTGCTCAGTTAATTAGACTTCTGTTGAGCAAGAAATAAGGGAAAAATTGTGATCTTATGGATGATCCCCACTGCAGTATTTTGTGCAAAGAGTTTGTTACGTTACACCAGGATAAACTGCGTAACATCTGCTTTGATTTCCTTAGCAACCTTCCTACAGTCCAACTTGGAAGTACCCAGCTCTTGCAGTTTCCAGCAGCTTCACGGGAGGAGCTTAACACCTTTACAGCTCAGCCCTCCTCTGTTACTTGGACATGGAGAACGAGTCTGTGAGCAGGTAGCTGAGAAACCCGCGGTCTGCCAACCAGCTTTGAGCTTTGACGTCCAAAACAGTGTCACTGCCAAGGGGCAACAGCCAGAGCAGTGACTGTAACAATTTATACTTTTTTGCCTGCAACTTAAACCTTATAAAGTGGTAGACCATAACAGTCCCCTGATGATCGATTTCCTTCTTGGATCAAAGGAAATAAGCTCTGTAACTTTTAGACTAACAGTATGATGAAATAATGTTTAGCTCATCAAAACGTAGTACTTCACATACATAACTTTCAAATGCTAATTCATGCCTGATCTACTGATCAGATACTAGAAAATCTCTCCAGGTTATTCTGAACTTCCCTATTTTCAGCTTAAATAGGGAGAGCATCACAGTGAAATGTTACACGGGGGAGAAACTTAGCAGCTGGTATTGATTAACCATTAATCATTAGGGAGGATGCTGGGATGGATTGTCAACAGGGCTCTATATGAATTAAATGCAGCTCATAGCAGGGTGAAGCATGGTTTAGAGAGGGTGTTATAGGGGTATTTTGAAACAAACAAACAAAGGCTTTGAAGGTAAATGAGATAAAGAAGGACAAGCATGTTAGTGGAGAGTGCTAATTCTAAAGACTAAGACAAGGTAAATCATTCTCTCTCTGGGAAGCTTTGGTTCCCCTCTTGAAACTTAGGCACCTCCTTAGAAGTTACTTTTTGCCCTGTTTTAAAAAATACAAGCAATGAGTTAGGCTAAATGTGTGAGCTATTCTGCATCTTGGAAGGTTCCTGCCAATATGAAGAGAGTAGATTCGTTCTGCTCTCTATTAATACCAATATTTGTGGTATTACTGTCACAAAAGGGAGAATTACAGGAACGAGTTGCGTCTCTAACTTCATTAGCAGTATTCCAGTTCGTATCAGGGTTTTTTCCTTTCCAGCTGCCCGTGAGCTCAGACTGGGAGCTGAAATTGAGGGAGGTTTCTGTCTCCCTCTCTGTTTCTTCGGCCAGGAAAGCTGTGCGGTCAGAGCGGGCTGAGGATGGACGCCGAGGAAAGGTTGGGTCCAGGTGCCCCGGCGGGGGTGCCCCAGGGCAGAAGCGGCACCCCTCAGCTCTGCCTCCGCCTAGACCTGTGTCCGAGCCTCGCATCCCGGGGAAAATTTCTGCAGAGTGCTAAGCCTAGGTTTACTGCCAAATCAGCACAAGGTGGCAGCATTTTAGCACACTTCTGCCGAGCCTGGGCTGGCCGTGACTGGTAGCTCCAAAGTCTTCTGCGGACTCTGGATGAAGCGGATCTAGAGGAGATATGATGCAGGGGGAACACTAAGCAGCTATAAAAACAGTGCCTCTAGCTTAATAGACCTAATACACTGTGGGGAGCATGTGGAGAGCTGACTACAAAGTGTGCTGAACTACTATGTAAAAACAGACCAAGAAAATCCTTATTCGTCTCAGCACGCCAATATTGTGGACTACAAGAAGAAAGTTGTCCTTTGCAATACACAATTACAACATCTGATCCCTGCTAGGTCTCCACTTTCCAACTGCTGCTTCCCTGTGAAAAGTGTGGTTACGCTGCCCTGGGATGACGTGTCTCAGGGTGGTGTGACTGGCAAAAAGAATGAATGATGCACTGGTTATCCCTCTGCTTTGCACAAGGTGGTGCAGAGTGGTGCTCCTTTGGAGATTCCCCGTTGTGGAGGGCGAGTGCTTAGAGTCTGAGCTAACCACAGGAAGAGGCTGGTGGTGGATAACCTAAACTACCTGTGAGTTGAGTCCAATGGCATACTTATGGGGGAATATCCTGTATTGGTCGGAAAACACTAAAAAATGGTAAATCCAGCATCTTGCCTGATCACCTTTGCCAGTTGTTAAAGACTTGTCATTATTTAAAAAATCATGCATGAACTTTTCTAATTACAGATAGTTCCAGCCACTGAGCCTTACTACATATTTCACTACTGGATTGAAAAGCTTTTTATGATGCAGTCTAAGTACTTTCATGAGGGTGAAGTTATTAATTTTTTTTTTAATTAAATGAAGCAGGCTTTAAATCTGTCAGGAAAAAAAGGCATTTTTTTCTGTACTGTTAGTTATTTTGCAGCTATTTTCCCTGTGCTTTCCAGTTTCTCAACATGTTGTTAGATCGGTGGCCACCCAGAGTGAATGCGTTGTTCCGTTATTGATCTCAGCAGCATCACATGGAGGTAAAATGTCACCTCCCTGCTGTTCCTCATTAATCCCAGCTTTGTACAGTCAAAGAACTCTGCCCCAATAGCCCCTGATACAGACATCTCACACCTCAGCACAACTTAATAACACTAAATTTAGTGTCTATGTTCCTTCATGAGACAAGTAGCATTTCTCTTTCTAGGCTGCCTTTTTTTGTTCATTATTCTGGTAGCGTAGAAAAGCTGTTTGCTGAGGGGAGCTCTTTATGGGGAGACTGATAATCCTGCGGGATCTGAAAGGAAAACAATGTGAGAAAGAAAACTAGCTCTACAACTCTCAATATTTTTGGTATTAAGTTAAGCTGCCATAGTAACAATATTAGCTGTCTTTGCTTTCTCTTTAGCAGCAGAGAGCTTTTAGAGACAAATCCACTGCTTTTGAGAGTTTTATGCCATATTAGACATTACAATAACTTTTTAAATTTACATAGAAGTCATGGTAGTCCATGTGCTCCTATCAATTCCAGTTCTTTTTCCCTTGGGTACAATAGGCAAAACCAGAAGGGAATGAGAGAGCTGCAAACAGAGTTAGGAAAGTGTGAGCTCTGCTCCTGACCTGTTTTTGCAATTTCTGTACTGGAGGAGCACTCAACCAGTCGTTCTATCAGCTACTTTGAGACCTGGCAAAAATGTGCAAGCCTCAGGCCAAGCAAGACACTTCTCATCTATCTCACTTACAAGCTCACAGAGGTGTTATAGGGGGGACAGATATGTTGAGTAGCCTTTCTAACCTTGAGTCTCTCTCTAAACAGAAAGCAGAAAGAAAAAGATTAATCAGAGATGAGTGAGCAATGAGGAGAAAGGGCAGAGGGATCAAAAGCCTCCTATCCCAGATGTTCAGGATTTAGCTAGAAAGAAGGGGATGTAAGAGTGACCTAATCCCTCTCCTTGGGCTCACCTACTTTGCGCTATTTGGATCTGGTGGTGACACCAAGAGTGTCCTGACGGATCTAGGTTTCAAACAGATAGTGAGGACACTATCCATTATTATAATCTCACATCAGTCATCATGCCTGACTTTTGGGGAGTGAGTGTCCCAATAGCAGTAGCAGACTTGTTCTGTGAGTGCTAACCAGCCAAAAAAAAAATAGTAAAGGTAATAATAGCTTAACAGTTTCCTCCCATTCTTATTTCATTGCAGTCGATCTGAACCATAAGCACTGCATCACAATGTTGTTAGTTAAAGACCCCATTCAGAATAATATACCACCTTCAGCTCGGCTGAGGTTTTTGCATCTTATTTAAAGGGCTTAATTGACCTCTCTTTCTTCTGGAGATCTTTCAGTACAAGTTTATGGAAAATGGAAAGGTCAAATTTCTCAAGATCAGATCAGAAGTTTCCTAAGAAAGTCAACAATTACTTTATAAGTTATTCCTTGGCTAGTATCCCACTGCTGATTTACACTGTCATTCCCAGGTAGTCAATAGGAAGGCTGGAACATTTCTAGAAGTATTTTCCCCCTAAGGAAGCATCTGTAATTGAAATTTGTATTACAGTTGATTAGATGCCTCAGCTGATACTAGACTCCCATACAGTGTCCAGTAAGAAAACGATCTGTTTTGAAAGAAATTATCTGTCTTAAAGGCATTACATTCAAAAGAGGAAAAGAGACGTGGAAGAAGAAAGCAAAGTGACTTGTCCAAGATCATACAGAAAGCCCATGGTAGAGCTAGGACTATGCTACATATCTCAGGTGCTCTGCAATTTTACCACACTTCATTGACCTTGGAAAGCTGTTCAGACTTGAGAAAGTCTGAAAGTCTTTGTCCTGTTGAGATACCTCTTATTGTCCCAGCGCTGTGGCAGTAGTAGACCTAGAAGTGCTGAGCTCTGTGGTGTCCTGGTGACCACAGCAGCAGGAAAACTGACCAGAAGAAAAAGAAGCAACAGCTGCTATATCCAAGCTTTTGCTTCATATCAGCTCCAGGATTTTCTCTTATTTCACTCAAAGATCTCTCTATCTGTAAGAAAAAAGGATCTTGATTTTCTGACATAATCAGATAACATTCCAATCTGAAGTTATTAATAAGTATACTCTTGGTCTGTATCCATCTGTCTTGTAGATCTGATTGTGAGATGTGTGTATCTGGGACTGTCTCATTCCATGCATGTACAGCACATTGCACAGCTGAGCCATAGCTGTAATACAGTTCTAGCACAATAATGGCATGCAAGGAGAAAATAATAGTTCTCTGGAAATTCTTTGCTCTATTTTCCTATGCAGCTTTAGGCATTCATGACATGGCCTTAGTGCCTGCGTCTTGAGAGGATCAAATGCCATACCCCCAAAATCTCAACCTTCATCCAGAACATCTAAGAACACCCTGTCCCAGGTGACCTGTACTTTCATGATAAGAGCTTTCATAAGTAGGTGCTTTCATAAGTAGGTGCTTTCATATGTAGTCTCCAACATGCTGAATAAACAATCTAAATTTCTCCATCCAAGATAATCATTGAGAGTGAATGAAAATGCCCCAGCATCAGTGGCATCTCACATTAGTATGCGAGTCAAGCGATCAGCTCCTGAACATGGCTGATGGCTATGATGAATTCTAGCTGGAAGGAGGTATTCCTCCTGCAGTCACAGTAATTGCCTGTGTCTCTGAGAAGGTGGGGGGTTAGGGTACAATCCTTCTTTTGAAATAGCTTGTGGTGTGATATTCCCAAATAAAATTGTTAATAATCCCAAGTTGTCTTGTTATATACCCTGAAGCTCAACATGGGTTTTAAAAACTGCCTGTGAAAACATTTGGGCAGTTTGCAATGCAGCTTTTACAATAAGACCCTGAATACCTAGCCTAAGGTTATGAACACTGAAAGGTGACACATGGCTGAAGAGTGGAGCTGTAACGAAGTATGTTTGAGGATATTGCCTGTAAGGTACATAACTGGTCAAGGTAGAGCAGCAATATAGACCCAGGCAAAATACAGGAACTATTCAGCTTTTCAGCAGGGCTAGCTTAGCAGTGCATTTGTGCAGTTCTGCTTGCTCCTGTACACTGTTTACTTCATTCAGAGCCAGCTGTGCATGACATAGCATTGCAGGAATAACCTTAATATATGTTTGTTTCCATTCTACCTCTGTAAAATGGGCTACCTGGGCTTCCTAGCCTTATGCAGATAGCAGACTGACAATAGTGGAGGACAGATTTTGGAGAGAGTGCTGTCTGACCTGATGACAACGGAAGCCCTACATATACCTTGACAGGGAATTAAATTGGTGCACATTAAAATCCAGCCTCCCTCTGGAGAGGTAACATGCTTAGAAATGGCATTTGTGCTCACTGCTCTCCTTAAAAGAACTTGGAAACCTCATGTGATGGAGAAGCTGACTCCCTTCCAGGTTCTGGAAAATAGTTGCAGCTATTAATTCTTTACATGCTGCATAATATAGACACAGTTAAGTCAGCCTGGAAGTTTATTCAAACCTTGTGAATTTTTACAAATATCAGGTGCATCAGCAGTGTGGGTTTAAAAGCATGTTTGAATGTGTTCCTATAGTGTTACAGTGATAAAAATGGGTCTGAAAGAGGAGACAAAGTCCTCTACAAAGACCTCTCCCTTATTCACAAGAGTACAGATGGGGGAGATGTGAGGCACAGAAGATGAGTATCAGTGAAAGCAAGTTTAATTGGCAATGGCAGATGTTTCTGTGTATCAAAGTGGTAGTGAACACCTTCATTTCAAAGACAATTTTGGCCTTCTACTGCTCTGAAAATGAAAATAGAAAGCAGAAGAAGAAAGTGGGAAAAAAAAGTCCACAGCTTTCCCAGTCTTGTTTTCCAGGACAAATGCCCTGAGATAAATTTTTGAAGATGAGCTTCATGTGTACCAAAGACTATTGCCCTTTTTGGAAAAGTTTTCCTATTTCATCCAAGGAGCGGCTGATGTTATCTGATGAGCCTTCCTAGTACCTGATGGTCCCCTGATTATCGGCCAATACTGTGTCCATTTGTCCAGCTCTGAATGGGGTGGTTGGATTTGCCCTGGTGGTGGAAGAGTCCACATTCATCCACGTTCATCTAGAACTGATAGTGAACTTTTTTCCCTCACTGAATATACAAAGTTGTCCACATCAAAAGATGTAACTGGGCACATTTACTTCCAGTGAATATTCAGATAAAGGAAATCACAGACTCTAGCGACGGGCTGAGACGTGTTCCCAAAAGGTCTCTTTTACCTCGCTAGGTAAACCCACCTTTCTAGCCTACAGTTTTCCTTTCTGTGTAACTCACCAGCTTATGCAAATGGAGATGCCAGTCCTGCTTTGAGATAACCAATATAGCCCTAATGGGGCAGTAGGAGAAAGCCCACACCAAGGAGATCTTTAGAGTAACTTCAGTGCCTGAATCTAAGATATGTACCCTAGAAGAAAAAGGAAGAGAGGATACTAGATAACCACTTGATAGTTCAAGTGGTGTCACATCACAATCAAAATCACTAGCTATCCCACACCAGCTTCTTCCTCACAAGGAGGGATGTCACTTGTAAGATACAGTACAAAATCAAACAGAACATCTCTGTCTCATCGCATTTTTCTAATGCATTCTGTTTTCATTACAAGACTGGTAGCACAAAAATAGCAATTCCTGCTATTTGCCTATGTTAAAGCCAAACTAACCCACCCAGTTTATTTATGGAGTTTACTAACATTCCTGTGAGTAATAGCTTTGCTTTCTCAAAGATCAGGTAGAAAGTGATAATTGAAAAGCAATAACTTTTTATGGATCCTCGCCACAAGGAACATATACACTAGTAATGCAGGTTGTGTTGTTTTTTTTTTTTTTTCTTAGGTTGCTGCTCCTTCACACAGCAATTTCCCTAATCAAAGCACAGTGTACATTAAACACTGCAGAATTTGCTTAGTGAAAAAGACACAGCATTTTGGAGAGCTCCATCACAAAAACATTTCTGATATTCCCTTTCATCATAAACAGCTTGAATGCAGCAGGAAACCTGCGGCACTCTGTTTCTTGTTTAAAAATGTATGAGTAGTTTGATTAATGGATTCATCTACCAGATGAATTGAAAAGGCGATTTTCCTGGGATTGTACCAAGTGCAGAAGACCACTGAAATGCTTCAGGAGAGGACTGTGTTGCTCCACATATATTTTCTTAATTAAAAGATCACTGCAATCATTTTTATTAAAGCAAATTGTGTTGACTTTCTCTTTTGTTTCAGAGGATGGATAGACAGGTGTTACTCCTGCTGTCTCAGTTTCAGATTTTCCCAGAGCTTTCTAATGGCTCTAGTGGGCATTCCTAAATTGTCCCTTTGAGGCATTTCTCAAGATCAGCTTTTTTTTTTTAACAGACAGAAAATCTGGAAACAAGTTCCAGTTGGGGAACTCCAGGGCATCATCTGGAAGAGAAGGGTCCCGGCGTGCCCAAGTGTTTAATGGAGTGTTTATATATCACTAGACATATCTGGACCAGTCATGGGCTCCCAAGGCTCTCCTTGCGCTGCCTGCAGCAGCTCTGTGAGTCCCAATCTGGGTAAAGGGTTGGTGGATGAGGAACAAGCTGTGCTCCTAGCTGTTCCTGGCACCATTTCATGAAGGCAGTGTTGACAGCGGTAAGACTTACCCGCCTGTCCCAGTTCATGACTTAGTGAGAGTCGCCTCCAGCTGGGATGGATTCATGACTTTCCCCATGTCTGAGCAGAGACTGCAGACCTGGCAGTGACGCCTGCCCAGGCCTAGCCTGGCCAGTCTGAAGGATGCTCATTTATGGCTGATATGAACCTTTAAGAAATCACCAGATACCTGGAGCAAAAGACAAGCTTTGGTTTTTGTAAGGTGAGGCAAAGGTGCTCTGTAACCAACACACCATGGGCTGCTGAAAAAGGTGAGGCTCTAGCTCAGAGTGAATATGCAATGCTGACTGAATCTATCACAAGTCAAAAAACTGCTTTCCTTACTTAAATTTTACTAGGTTGAAAGGCACCCAACCGGAGAGTCAGCTACAAAATAAAAACAACTGGGCAGACCTCACTTTTATAGGAGGAAAACTAGTCGCTCCAAAAAATGCAGTGATGAAGGCCAGACTGACATCTGTATCAGCTTCCTCCGTAATTAATTTATTGCTTTTTATCTTAATAAAGAGTGTGATGGATACATTGCACTGTAAATGCATTTCATATCATTCCTGTCCTAAAGAACATCCAATGTAATTATAATCCTGATTAGATCATCGAAGTAGATCATCATGCTGTATGTGAAAAAAATCATCGTTGTCCATATTGTACTCATAGCTCTACTTTACCTTATTCCTGGAGAAAGAAAGATTTTGTAAATAGTGGAGTTGAGTATCTATGCAAAAGTAGCTGGGAATTCTCAGAAAATCCAAGAGCTAAAATTGCTAACTCAAATATTCTGAGTGCAAATATTAACTATAATTCTCCAGTGAATTCTCTGATTTTGTTAGCTGCAGAAAACAGATGTATGAACAGATACAGTATCCAGATAATCCTTTTATTAGGGTGTAGAAAATATTTTACTTTTTATTTCAGATTTTTTTCTGTCTTATTACCAAAACTTCTGCCCGATAAGAACCATATTTAACATCTCCAAATCCAATTTGATTTTTTCCAAATTCAATCCCATTATGTATTTTGCATAGGATTTAGCTAATTTGCTAACAATTAATCAACTTGACTTAAAAATCAGAACCACTTGGCATGTCTGGCTGTGATATATTTGTTTGAAGCCCTTTCAAATATGTAAATTGCTGAACTTTTAATAGAGGCTTAGAGAATTAAACATGTTTCTCAAGCATTTTATTTCTCTGTGTTTGCCACATACACACACAAGCACACACTCACATAAAGCACATTCTTATTCTTTCTCTTTACAAGTCCCTTCTTTCATGATTACTAGTGATTTCATTGAAATGAAGGTCTATCACACTGTATATCAGTCAACACGCTACCTGACATCATTTATATCCACAGCACTCTGTTGGAGAGCAGAAACCTTCACAAGAGTACTTTAAAACAAAAATTGCGACATTTTCGTGAATTACACATGAGGAAATATGCAGCTGAATGGTCCCATCAGCAAATTGGAAAGAGATTGAGTCATAAGTCACAGTCTGCCTCCGGGTTTCTCTTACACTCAGCATGTGTGGATGCAGTACATATTTCCCAGTTATCAGCCAACAGTTCGTAGAAAAAAAGATTGCTTGGGATAACTGATTACCTCAATTCCAGACCCCCTGCACAAGGGACAGGATGAGTGTATTGGAATTTTTACCTTTAGCCAATTGCTCACAGGTTGATAAGATACTAGTGCTCTTCACGGACACCCAGAATCTCTCTCTCAGATTTCCCTTAGTAAAAATAAAGGATTCACTTTGTTGTCTTTAGCAAATGTATCCTCCTGTGCACAAAACTATGTGGCAGGGGCGGCTGTTCAGGAAGAGACAGAATTTAGATATATAATTTATGAAGCACTTTTGGCACAGAGGTTATAAATATTTAGTGTTTTGTGTGCACACTGTATGTTATGTGACCTGCATCCACATGAGGCAAAGCAGCCCAGCCTTTGGACTTCAGGAGCTGAAAGTCTCAACGCCTTCTGGGCTGAACTACTGTCAGAAAGACTTTATGCAAGATACATCCCTTTCTCAATTTGACTCCCTAACCTATTAAGCATTTAGTTTACCTTTTTATTTATTTATTTATTAAGCATTTTGAGACCCAGGAATGAGAAGATTCACTAACCAGTAGATAATATCATCCTTATGAGATAAAGAATCCAGGATTGCAAAGTACTCTTATTTGTTATTTATTTATTTATTTGTACTCTGTAGAGCTGAATCTGTCTGATAATTACTGCACTCTCCTCTGTGACCGCTTGCCAGTCTGATGTGGATGAGCTCAGAAATCCAACCAATGACCTGAAACCCCCTGACCAACAAGCTGATGGTGTTAAAATATGGAAATGTGTTCTGGCACACGTTCAGGCTATTGTAACAAACAGGACAATGGCCACTGCTGCAGGAAAAAGGGCTGGAAACCAGCTTTCCAAAAGATGCAATGCTTTGAAATCACCCATTTATACTGCAAGTTCAGAGC
>NW_008825108.1:4737621-4744377 GCF_000699105.1 Pygoscelis adeliae | reverse complement strand
CCCTGGTAGGTATCAGGGTACCTTGCTATAAAAGCACCCTGCGTCTTCCTTCCCCACATCAGCATCTGGCAAAGCAGAAAGAGGCCAGCTGGCTCTTTGTAATGGTGATGCTTTAAGATGACCAACTGACGTAGAAGAAAAGCAAGCATAGCACAGGAGATCCAATGGAAGAGCAATCAAAGCTTTCCAGGGCTTTGATCAGCTTCCTGCTGCTGGCCTTCCGACTATCAGTTTGAACCTTTTATACATCCACCTTCCCAAAAGGCTTCAGCAAATGCATCAGTTACAATTTTATGTAACTCACAGGAGGATCGTGCAAGTTCTATACATGCAAGAATTTTATATACCCTGATAGCTCTGTAAATAACTTATCATTCCCAGTAGAAAAGTGTGGCATTTGGTAACACTGTTAAGTAAAAAATAAACCATTTGTTGACAAAATACTAACACACACTATGCAGTATTTTGCACTCTGAAGGGAATTCAGTCTTCAGGAGAAAGTCACTGATGGTTTTCAAAGCTGGGAATGCCAGGCTGGGCTGTTGTTTTTTAAACATAAAGCAGGTGTAACACTGCATTCATAATTCACACTCCCACTTCAGCAGCCCTACCAAAACAACAGCATCCTTCTTTCACCATCAGCACAAGTGAAGGAAGATGTTTGACAGCTTGTTTGCTAATCATTTGGATGGTAGGGCTGCTCAAAACTAATGAGAGGCCTGAGTCATTTATTTTCAAATTTGCTTCTTTTTCAAAAGACCACAAAAGCAATAAAAGCACAAACTACTTTACTGTAAATAAATGGTTCCTTGTGGTGCTTTGCTGAAATATTATTTTCAAAAAGTCTTTGCCACCCCCAGGAAATACTGTGCTGGCTCCCTTGGGCCAGCAAGGCAGATGTCTCATGAAGGACATCAGGACTATAATTTCAGTACAGCAGTTCGTTTACATTTCAGTGCCTGAAATAATAAGAGAGCTTTTCTGCTGAATTGCTCCCCAGCAGCACTGTGAAAGCTTGTTCATCAAGACCACCTTCTCTGTCACAGTGAGGTGTTGTAGTCACAATGGTTTTCAATAATGTAGTCATTTGTTTCCCTCTTAAACAGGAGTATCATCAGGAGTAAACTGAAAGTATTGATCAGCAGTACTATAAGGTGAGGACAGAAATACTTCTGATTTCTTGTATAAATGTTATTTCTAAGATATCACCTGTCGGTATTGTCTCACACGCTGGAAGGCAATTCACTTCTTACTAACATAAGCAAGGACTGAAGGCAAAGGCTCAACCTTGAGGAGGATCATAGTGGTAGAAAATAATAACAATCTGATGAGGGCTTCTTCGTGGGTGATTTTGACACCTAGTTTTTCTGCAAGTGATCCTTGGATTCTTCTCAGGCATTTAGTTTTGAAAGACATGGTCAACTGCTTTTTTAGATTCTGATCCATCTCCCATGAAAATTAAACTGAAGTCTTGCTTTCAGACTACTGTTTTAGGGTTCATTAAATATTGAAGTTGGGATGCATAATCTTCATTTGACAGACAGTACCAGTTTGTTAAAAATGCTAGGGTCCTTTAGCTTGTATAGGTACTTAAGGATTGTTTAACATTTAAATTCCTCTGAGATAATGTCAAAAAAATGGTACTTTATGAACTACTGCTTTACATAAATGTCATTTTAATTAACTGAAATGTGAAATATTCATATACTTCATTTATAATAATAATCCTTTACAGATTATTTTGATATAACATATATAACATCATATTACAACAAAATACAAATATCTCATTCATGTGGTTATTCTAATAATAATACAAAACAGGGCGAAACAACATAAAGTGGAGGACAGAGAAGTATTATAATTCATTTTCTTTATAAATGCATTTAAAAGATGAAATAAAATGTTAAATATTGAAATCGCTAGAAGGACACCAGTGCATAAAATGCTGCATACCGATTTGATAAAACTTGGGGTCTACACAGCCAGTTCATGCTCATTTTGAATAGTTTTAGTAACTAAGTAATAACACTCTAAATGTTTGCAGGACTCTACCCTTGGACTGGAGCTTACAGTAGTTCTCTTTCCATGTAGATTGCCCCTGTGATCTTAAATCACTTTACTTCAATTTGTGAATTAAAACCATCCTGCCTCCATGATGAATCCAAACTAATCTGTGTATCAATGGGCATTTCTCGCTTGTTGCTCCTTATTTTTCTCCTCTTGTTGTTGCCTCTAAATATACAGGGGGATATTTGGAGTACTTAGTGCTTCTTTACTGAAGCAAGCACACAACACTAGCAAAAGGAATAACAGAGAAGAGCATTAACTGTCAAGAACAGAATCATAGAAAAAATGCAAAGAAGGCAAGGTTTTGCCTCACCCTTCCCCAGATGTTTTTTTTTTTGCCCGGAGAGTATAATAATTGTCAACTTTCCATGACCCAGTAGCAGGAAGCTTTTCCAAACATGTGTCTGTTGTGGTTGTTTTAATTTGATGTTTCTGTCAGAGAGATGATGTCACTGACATCATTTTATGAAACTACAAGGAATATGTAACTGGTCTGCTTAAAAGTGATCGACAACACATGACCTTGGCATGGAGCTAGGTTTATGTTGTTGATTTAATGTAACGAGTTCCATCTGGGTTTGGTAATTAATATCTCCTGAGTTAAGTGCCTCATGTCATTGCACTAATAAATCTCATCCTGTGCAGAAACAAGTTCAATTTTCTGAGGTGAGCGTGCTACTGAATTTATATGTACAAAAAGCAATACCCCTTTATTCCCTTTCACGGAATTAAATCATTCAGTGACATATTCTGTCTTTTCTAAGGTTTATGTGACAGGTCTCTTTAGATTGCCAGAACCTGGGTTAAAATCCATGGGGCCAAAACCTGTATGTTATCATGGAAATGCATTTTTTTGCTGTCACTTAAATCCAAATGTGAAATGCTTTCCAGACATTACAAGCGTTTGGACTCTTAATATCAGTCTTGTTTGAAATCCAGTCTGTTTTCAAGCATCACCTGACAATAAATTACCTGAGAACACAGACCGCTGCTGTGTATACATAACCACTAGAAATTAGCAAGTAATTTCTAAAGGGAAACTGCTAATTCTGCCCTCTCACTCCAGGTAACCTCCATGGCTGTAGAGTTATATTGTTACCATCGATTACTGCATCAACAACATGGCAATTTGCAGTAGATCAAAAGGCTGCTAAAAATAGCTTCCTGCTGCTCTTTGTGGGAAGGACTTGGAAATTCTGCAGTAGTATTGCTCTTGCTCTTGCTCTTGCTCTTGCTCTTGCTCTTGCTCTTGCTCTTGCTCCTGCTCTTGCTCTTGCTCTTCCTCCTGCTCCAGCAGGATGAGGATGACTGTCTTCTCTGCTCTTTCCCACAGGTGGCTTCCCACTCTGCTCAGTGAATTTTTCAGTGAGTAGAAGTAGCAGTGGTGCAAGATACCATTGATTGGGATTGCTCTGAAAAAGCATACTTGGCTGGAGGGTAACCTAAAGCCTTCTGAAACTTTTTCATCTTTTCTTTCTTTTCCTTCATATATTCATCAGTCTTTTACTGAAAGTGGTAATTTTTTTTTCTTTAGAGAACCTGTATTTTGTTATTTACTTGCTGCTATTTGATATCATACCCTTTGACTATTTAAAAAGTTGTCTCATAAATATCCATCATTTGTTCATAGCAAAGTAGCTATAAAAATCAGGGTAAGTATATAAATCAAGGTAAATGTAATTATGATCTGTATAAGGGGCAAAAGGGTCTTGCAGGAGCCAGTGGCACTGCAGCTGCCATATATGCAGTAGGGCATATATGCCTCCATATGTGAAGCAGGGCTTATGTGACACCAAAAGGTGCTAATGGGTGAGAAGAGCCAGGGAGTTTTGCTCAGTGCCCTTAACTATCTCATCCATAGCCCCGCTTCAACAAATCTGCTTTATCTGACGACCTAAATACTCAGATGAGGTCCTTTGCTGCTTCTGCTTTGTGTACTCCACATTTACCCACCTACCACAACACGGTGTCCTGGGGAAGCAATGCCGCTGTATGGGAGAATCAGGAGGATTTCAAAGGTGTCTTTGGTCTGCTTTCTTAGAGAGACGAGTGCTTAGTTATTTTCCCAAAGCCATAAGCATACAGTATTTATATTAAATGTTATTATTTAATATCCTCCAGTTTAGATGTCAAACTACTTTCCTTTTGCATGTGTGTCTAAAAGCTAGAATCCAAACAGAGCCAAGGGAGATGTTTTAATCTTAAGAAAACAATGTTCAAGTCTTTTTCATTAATCTCCTTTTAAAAATGTATTTCATTCAATCAAAAGTTGCCAACAAAGCTTTTCCATTCAAAAACATTGACCAGTTCTACCTGCTATAAAATATTGAAAAGCAACCAGATTACCACGTGGAATTTCAGTTAAAAACAGGAGAGGCTGAAAGTCTTTTTCTGCCAGTGCTAAAATGCCCTTGGTATGTCTAGAAATCTTTTTGACAATTTTCAGATCTGACTTGAGGGAGTCCTATGTTACATCTCATCTCACTAGCTAAAGAGGACTTGATCACAGAACAAAGCTATACTTTCTGAGCTAAGTGATCATGACTTTATTATACTTGTCATCTGCAAGCAGAATGAACCCTCAGCAGGGAATTTTTGTGCTTCAGAGGACTCAGTTTCACCAAACTGAAAGTAATCATAAGCTAAGTAGTTGGGAAAGATAATTTTAATAGGAAAACAAAAACATTGGTAATTAGAATAAGGTTAAAAATGCTTAATAAATGTCTAAAATCTCACACGGAGAGAAGGCTACAGCATTTAATAATTCAGCCTCATCAAGCAGGGGAGTAAAAATAGTAAAGGTTAAAAAGCACATTGGATGGTGAGAATAAATAATACAAGTTATGCGGAATCAGGAAAAAAAAGATAGAAGAAGAAAAGAGCAGGTAAAAGCCTACAGAACATGGAGAAACAAGGAGTCTAGGAGCCAGGAGCAGAAGGAGTCCTAACGCCAGCTGTGGTCAGCTGTTGGGCAGAAATGATAGAAGATCAATAATGAAGAAATGATAGGAGGTCAATAATGCAGAAAGACTGTATTCAACAAATGTTCTTGGTCTGCAGATGAGGGAAACCGTTGTGTGATATAGCCCCCAAAAACAACAACCAAGGACATAAAACAGAAGGCAATAATGTTAATCATTTTAAAATTAAGCATGCCTGAATAACTTTTGTTTGTGAGTCTTAAAAGAATAAGCCGAGGAGATGTGTCAACATCAATGCTGAGTTTTAATACTCTTGGATAACAGGAAATTTCTGACTGATACAAAAAAACCCCACTGTTAACATTTTTTAAAGTATTTATAGTTTAATCATGTTGGTATAAGCCCAGACAAATAATTAAGAGCTGATATAGCATTCTGTTAATACAGAATTAAGGAAAGGAACAAATCAAATTAGCTTTGATTTAAGGAAAAAAATTTTCAAAGTATATGAATTTTTTTTTTCTGAGGATCTAAGACTTCGCTGAGAATTACATTGTTGCTAATTTAGTACAGTTAGTGTCTTCTTAATGCTGTTCAGAAAGGTTTTGGTTTTGTTCCGTACGGTGTTTACACTGAAATGAAAAGATAAAGAAATCAACATTGCATACTTTCGAAGGATTCAAAACTAGTTTACTGAATTGGTGTCAGAGTAATTGTAAACAGTTTTGGCCATCATTGAACAGATGTGTTTCTAATAAGGACCCTTGGGGATCATTTGTATTGAACTTTTTTTCCCAATGACCTTGAAGAAAATGTAAAATGTAAAAAGGAAAAGGCTAGAAGCTGAAGCCAGCTGAATCCATACCGATTCCCCTGGCATAAAACATGAACCCACATTCAAGCTTTAATGAGCCAAACTGGAATCTTAAAATATTGAAAACCTTCACTATAAGCAGGGACTGCTAGTTTTAACCAGTTTATCCTGGCTTAAATCAGATAAAGAAACAAGATTACATATCATTTTTACTTTGATCAAAATGATTAGAACTACTTTAGTTCATCCAGTGCAAATTCCATGTCATACCAGCTTCTGCTTAGCTCTGCCCCTTGTCTGTCCTAGTCACGGTGTCTAAACAGGAGGAAATATTACGTTGAACTTATCATTTATGCATATCAGAAACGGGCATGATTTTGCATCAATGTTTGCACTTCATAGTGATGGCTCTGCTTTCTGAGCAAGATTTAATGCTGGCCATACTTTAGAGAACTGAGTGAAGTTGACCATGCTCCTCCACTCCAACTGTTGTTCATGCTTATCAAAAGCCGACAAGAGGTGACTTCAAGTTCTCTCCTGAACTTAAACCAATGCTTATATAAAAGAAAAGAAAAAATTAAAGAATTCATAACTGTTTTGTGACAGATTTCTGATAGTCATACTGAAAAAAAACCCAAATAGGATATGAAATTTGTCACACTTTGTTCTGTTTGCATTAGGCAGTATACTACTACTATTAAATTGAGAGTCCTCAAGATGTCATTATGGCTCATGGATACTAATAAAAGCAGAAGAATGAATCAAAATAACACAGAGGTGTTAATTCCTGTTTTGTCATGAAAAGCAAACGGTCAGCTGTGAACTTACCAGGAAAAATCTAGGTGCCTTTATTCTAGCTCTTAAATCTGTCCGCTTCCTTCATGAATGTCATTTCTTTTTCTCTTCTAGCCTTTGGCCTACAACCATCTGCAGGGTGTACAGTGATGCTAT
>NW_008825108.1:4732525-4737592 GCF_000699105.1 Pygoscelis adeliae | reverse complement strand
GGGGCATCTCCTGCGAAGTATCAATTCGTTCCACCAGCAAAAAGGTTCATTTCTTGCTGTGTCCTATTTTACCTTGTTTTGTCTTTCTTCATTGTCATTTATTTCCTGATGGGTTTAGAGGTTTTAGAAAGCCATTGACTCTCAGTAAAGTGTAATATATAATGTACATATGCTAGCAATGTTTGCAACAACACAGTATATCTCCAGATGTATTTGATGTATTCACCCCTTCCATTTGAGGATGGAAGCTCAAACAGTGATTGTCGTACCTCTGGGAAGTTCAGTATGTCTTCTTCTTCTTCTTCTTCTAAGGACAATAATTTATTTAGGTGCAATGCATACATATTGCTTATTTAGCAGTCATCTATAATTCCATGTGAGACAGGTCAGGTTTTGGATAAATAGGCCAGTCATAAAAGTAAACAGCTGTGATTTCTTTTCTCTCACTTATTGTCAACAATAACAAATTTACAACAACAATATTCGTGCTGTGCCATGCAACATATTCATTTGGAACATTTTAACACTGAGTGCTGTCATACTCCCCTCTCTTCTTATTCCTCAATAAAACCAACTTCATAAAAGCCCTGGCCCAGATGCAGGGCAACTCAGACCGAGAGTGTGCCCCATTTTTAGGCTCCTATGTTTGGGAAGAGAAGAGGACTGAATGAGTTTTTCTAAACTAAGTTTCCCATTGTCCTTTAACGTGGAAAGAGGTGGGTACTTCTAAAGGACTCCGGGAAGTCCGATCTACTTCTGGGGCCTGTTGGTAGCTTTGTAAACTATCCCATCGGTGTGGGAAAAAATAACCAGTAGAAGTAACCATGTGTTCACAGCATCCCAGTAGTCTCAGCACTGGTGTTCTGAAGCTGTTTCTCCCTGGTTCTATACAATGTTAAAAAAAAATAATACAGAAAATACAGTGAATACAGTTCTGCAGTCTAACTACTTCTGTGGAGATTGCACCGTGTGGTGTGAAAGTGAAGGCAAAGATAGCCTTTCCAGAAAGCACCCTTTCTAAGAGGTCTGGCGCTAAACCAGCGCTATAAGAGGAGACAAATAAATTACATTTCATCATGAGCAACCTGATCTAGATGAGGATGTCCCTGCCCACGGCAGGGGGGTTGGACTAGGTGACCTTTAGAGGTCCCTTCCAACCCAAACTATTCTATGATTCTAATAGAGCTGGAACAGGGTCTCCTTTGAAACTGGAATGAAGTTTTGGATGATACACTGACATTTTGCTTACTTTACATGAATAAGTACCACCATCTTCAAAATTATATAAATTTGACTCTTCAGCCTCTACTCTATATATAGAAATCTTTAACTTTTAGGGCACAAATCATAAGTCCCTGGCATGCCACATATGTACAGTTTTTAAATATTTCACCCAAAGTTGAAGACATGTCTACAGGTGAAATATAAAATACAGAAAAAGTAACTTCAAGCAAAACTGGAAAAGAGGAAGAGGTTAAAGATGAAATTACAAATGTAAGTTATTCTCAAAGTGAACCATTCATTGCCTCTGAAGAATGCAAACATATCCTCAGGTTATTTATAAATCACACCAGCCCAGAGGGCTCTGTCTGATCTAGATCGAATCAATCTGTCTTTCCTTTAGCCTCTAGGATAACCATTTCTAAATTAGTTAAACCTGTGTTGCTGGAGATTTTTATGACTGTTAGCGATTAGTCAGTATAATAAAAATTCTCAGCAAGGTCTGTGATTCTCACAGAAGGCCAGCCACATTGACCCAGACAATATGCTTCTCCATCAGTAGCCATAAAGACATGCTTACAGAAGAGTAAAAGAACAAGGCAAACATATAGGCTGCTTCTCCCTAGCACTCTTCCACCCTCCAAACATTGTCAGCCTGGTTTTTTTTCTGTATTTAGTGGTTCTGAATGGATTTCTCTTCTAGGAACTTCAGTCTTCTCAAACTTGCATCCCCTTTCAGCAACAACAGCATCCTTCAAGAGGGGTCCATTTGCTTGCAAGGAACCTGGTCATTCTTCTGATGACTGTGTCACTAAAATCATACCTCTCCTTACCCATTTTCAAGCTAGCAATTATTTTCTTGGGAGGCACATATCCATGTATGGCAATATTGTCTTTAAGCAGACAGTAATCTGTTTCTGTTCATTCTGCACTTATTTATCACTTTAATACGTATCTGTATCGTCTGCCTTACATTTTTTAAGTCAAGGTGTTGTTTGTCAGTTGTCAATGTGACCCCAGTAAAGAGACTTTTAGCACCTGGTTGTGTCTGATGGTGACTGCTGTTAGCTGGAGGCACTCTACTCTGGAGCAGTAAATGTGCATTGTGTGCAAAGGGAATTTTTAAAGCTGCCTTCAAATTATTAATATAAGTAACATCACTACTTATGAAACCAATGAGGAATTTAAAACATGGAAATCTGTATGAAGAAGAAGAAATGAAAAAGATGAAGAGTCCTGGAGCTCTAACAGCTTGCCTATGATACAGTCATATAATCCAATTTGAGAAAGGCCAATCCTGTGTATAACAGTCAAGGGGGGGGGGGGGGGTGGGGCGGGGGGGGGGCGTGTATCAAAAGAAAGCCAGAGTGATACAAAAACTGTCCTTGATCCATCCCTGTATCTGTATTTCTCAATAAATCTTTCCATGAATGCTGATGGGCATTGAGCAGGTACTTAATTCCAGTCAGGACAGAGTGGGACAAATTATTTAGGTATATAAAGTGTGATAAAGAAGAATTCCCTAGTAGGTTAAGACATTTAGATTCAAAGAATTATGCAGGAGTTAAATCCAAAACAAATAGACTCAGTTTTTGTTAAGTCTTACTTTAATTGCTTACGTCCAAAATTATGCTCCTGAAAAATTCAGGTCATTCTTGTAGAGGTTTAATTCTTTAAGAAGAATTAAGGTTCAATGAAGGTTCAATGCTGCCTGAGTGGATTAAGGCTCTCGGCAAAGGTCACTGCCACCCCTGCTGGTAATACTCCAGCCTGGTAACAGCCGGCTCAGTAACGATTTGAGAAAGTCAGGTTCATTTTCCTCCTTTGTCTGAGAATTTTCAAACCCACATCCCCTGCCTCCCAGGAAAGTACCCTAACCCTCCACTCCACGTAACCGAGAGCTGGGAGTTTAGCAGACTCTGTGCCACTGCTAATCAGAGTACAAAAGGAAACGTGTCTCCTGTGCCCGTTTTTTAAGGTATTCCCCAGGGTGGGAGGAGGCCTCAGGTGTGATCTCTCCTCCAAGGACTGTTTACGTACTGCAGCTTAGGACTTGTGCATGTGAAATGCATAAACAGACCATGGAAGAACGTCAAGAGCCTGTGTCTTTATTGTCCCCAGGGAGTGCTCTAACTGCATAATCATGCTCATGGGTAAACTCTTTCCAGGATTTTCATGCTTTCATGCACAAAACAGCAGGCACCATGGGGAATGTCCCCGAGGAGCCAGGTGTTTTATCAGAGCAGGTACAAATCTCTGACAGATAGAGATGACCCCTATTCTCTTACATCACAGATAAACATGCTAAGAATTAGCCTAGTGCAAGGAAAGAAATTATACTAACATTACTATGGCTATGTTAATTAAAGAAAAAAAAAGTATGACTCATGCTTATCTTTAAAATGGAGAGGACTCTCTAAGGGGAGGGGGAGAGAAGGCCAGGCTGCTGCCTAGCTGCCCCTCTGCCCTGGCTGTCCTGAGGACAGGGTCAGGCTGCAGACACCCCTGACCTCCCTCCCTTTTCTTTACTAGCTCTCAACAGCAGCTCCCAGACCCACTGTCCTGGGGCAGCATCCTGTGTACCAGGGAAGGACCATGAGGGATCAACCTGCACTGGACGCAGAAGCCACCTTACAAGCCAGATGTTGCAGACAGCTGAAATGGTGCAACACCTGGACATGGGATCCACGTAGCAGGCTGGCTTACACCACTGCTCTGAAGAGCACTTCTCCGAAGTGGTTCAGACATGGAATTTGACAGGGTTTTTACCCACAGAGGTCAGTTCCTTTAATGCAGGTCATTTCTGATATTATGGCTGGATGTCCCATAAGAGTCTGACATGCTATATTACAAAATGTAATGTGTCATTTGTTCTTTTTTTCTTTCTAAGAAATAAAAGTCATTCTAACTGCAAAGGGACAGTATGTAGCTGCTCTCAAAAAAAGGCTGTAAGACTTCTGGGGTTTGATTCATGGTGGTAGAATCTGCAATTTATAAAGGCATGGGTGAAATGGGAAATTGAGATCAGGTTAGGAAAGCTAAAGCCCTGATAGAATTAAATCTGGCCAGGGACATCAAGGGCAACAAGAAAAGATTCTATAGATCCATCAGGGATAAAAGGAAGACAAGGGAAAATGTGGGCCCACTCCAGAACGAAACGGGAGACCTGGCTATCCAGGACATGGAGAAGGCAGAGGTACTCAATTACTTTTTTGCCTCGGTCTTCACTGGCAAGTGCTCAGGCCTCACCACCCAAGCTGCAGAAGGCAAATGCGGGGACTGGGAGAATGAAAAGCCGCCCACTCTGGGAGAACATCAGGTTCAAGACCATCTAAGGTACCTGAAGGTGTACAATTTCATGGCACCTGATGAGATGCATCCGCAGGTCCTGAAGGAACTGGCGGATGAAGTTGCTAAGCCACTATCCATCGTATTTGAGAAGTCATGGCAGTTTGGTGAAGTTCCCACTGACTGGAAAAGGGGAAACATCACCACCATTTTTAAAAAGGGAAAAAAGGGAGACCTGGGGAACTACAGGCCAGTCAGTCTCACCTCTGTGCCTGGGAAGATCACGGAACAGATCCTCCTAGAAGCTATGCTTAGGCACATGGAAGACAGGGAGGTGATTTGAGACAGCCAGCATGGCTTCACCAAGGGCAAGTTCTACCAGACCCACCTAGTGGCCTTCTATGATGGAGTGACTACATCAGTGGACACAGGAAGGGCTACAGACATCGTCTATCTGGACCTCTGTAAGGCCTTTGACATGGTCCCCCACAACATCCTTCTCTCTAAACTGGAGAGGTATGGATTTGATGGGTGGACTGTCCGGTGGGTGAGGAATTG
>NW_008825108.1:4692409-4731941 GCF_000699105.1 Pygoscelis adeliae | reverse complement strand
GACATGGACCTGTTGGAGCAGGTCCAGAAGAGGGCCACAAAAATGATGAGGGGGATGGAACACCTCTCCTCTGAAGAAAGGCTGAGAGAGTTGGGGTTTTTCAGCCTACAGAAGAGAAGGCTTTGGGGAGACCTTATTGCAGCCTCTCAGTACTTAAAGGGGGCTTATAAAAAAGATGGGGGCAGACTTTTTAGCAGGGCCTGTTGCGACAGGACAAGGGGGAATGGCTTTAAACTAAAGGGGGGTAGGTTTAGACTAGCTATAAGGAAGAAATTTTTTACGCTGAGGATGGTGAAACACTGGCACAGGTTGCCCAGAGAGGTGGTGGATGCCCCATCCCTGGAAACATTCAAGGTCAGGTTGGACGGGGCTCTGAGCAACCTGATCTAGTTGAAGATGTCCCTGCCCACGGCAGGGGGGTTGGACTAGATGACTTTTAAATGTCCCTTCCAACCCAAACTATTCTATGATTCTATGAAATGAAAGGATCCCCAGATTAAAATAATATGCTGTCATTGTTCTTAAAAGTGACCAGGATGACAGGACTATTAAATAGTATATAATGTACACCACTGACAAAAGTTTTGCATGATGCAAATCAACTACTACTTTGTCATTATGTAAGGCCCTGAATTTTACATTTCTTTCAGTGTCTTCAATTGTGCAGTTCTTGATGAACCCCCCAAAAGAAAAGTTTCTACTAACCAACACAGAAGCAAAAGCTTTTAAAAAAAAATTATTTAATTGATTCCCAGTTGGGCTCAAAGGTGTCAGAATTTGTACAACAAACAAGGTTAAAAATACAGAAATTTCCCATAGTATTATTAAGCTGATATTGCATTTATCTAAAATACCATACAGATTTTAGTAAGTGGCAGCTGTGGAGTTCGTGCATGTATGGTAGGCAGATGGAAATGATCAACTGTAACATCTCCAAAGGGGCTTTTGTTGTGCATCAGACCAGTGAGTCATGAAATGAGAAATGTTTGTGTGACAGAACCCAGGAGCTCCATACTAGATGAAAGCAAACACCATCAAGAAAGTATTCTCCAGCCAAACACACAGTGAGAGACACATTGTAGTCACTTGACTGATACTTTTTTAAGATAGTTCCAAAGTGCTTGGTAGTTCATTTATGCACAGTTCACAATTTTCCATGCAAAACTGTGTCCAAGCAGTTTCAATTACTGCAGGGGCAATATTAGTTGTAAGTGAAAAGACTGAAATGTTATGGTGGTTATTACATATGTTATAAACAAAGTCATGCAGTTTTTTTTCATTTGCCTTCGAGCTGCAAAAAGATTCTATATAATAGGCTCAAAGTGAATTTTAGGCTGAAAACCATCATACTTATATATTCTATTTTACAAACCAAAGAGGGCCTGAGAGTTGCATCTTGTTTCACTCTTAAAAGTAAGTCTTTTCTGCACATTTATCTTATACTTAAAATGTTACCGATTTTGTATTTTAGATCCAAATATCTGAGTATCTCTCTCTAGAAGCATTTAATATCTCACAAGGTCTTCAGCTTCCTCCTTTACTTAGAAAGCACTTTGCTGAGGTACTGATGTTGCAACAGACATTGAAAACCTACCTGCAGTTTCGTCAGCTCACCTGGGGCAGAATAAACACAAGGTCTCGGAATAGCTTTCCCTTTCTGTCAGCTAGTGGCCACAAAAATTTCAGTTTGACTGCATTTTTTTTAATTGTTACAATATTATTTTGGTTCTCCAAGCAGGGGTGACCAATGTGGTCATATGCCATTTTTAAAGTTCAGGTTAAACTCTGCCCATAACTGGGTTGAGTTGTGTGTGCTTGCTTGGTTATGCACATGGTGAGCAACAGCTGGGCTGGCACTGGGGTCAGGCCCATTTTTGGCTGTCTAGATGAAGCTCTCATGAGCCACGCTGAGCTGACTGGGCTTATCCATAGCAAAGTGTTCTTGATTCATTGGGTTGAAATGGGCAGAAGCCAACACTGGGATGTATGCACATGGGATGCACGCACTCACTGCATGGATGGCTGTCTCCTGTTGTCTCCTGAGGTAACACGCATTCGGTAAATGAAGTAGTGCAACTATAGTAGTTAGACCTTGTGCTTGACTGAGACATGCTTCACTATCGGCAGGACGATTGTGAATAAATCTGTAGAGCAGCTGGTCCCCAGTGATGGTTTTTCTGCTGAAGGAAACTTACAGTTCAGTAATGATGTTGATGGTTTCTTCCTCTTCACTCCTGAGGCCACTTGGTGCTTCTTTTATATGCTTACTAACATAATATGCACCTTGCTTTTTCTTCATTGGTCCGTAATTCCACATTATATCTGCATTTACTATATACATTGTGTTTTACATATGTCAGCTGCCTGGTTCTGGTTGTTAGCTCTGAAACTGCTTTTGCCAGTGTCACCCCATGCCCCCTCTGTTATCATCCCATACTTCTCTGTTCCTCTACACAGCATCCTGTATCCCCACTTTCAAGGCCTCAGCTACCACCCCATGGCTGTACTCCTCCACACCATTATGCTGGGGTCATAAATATTTCATTCTACACGGCACAATTACTTGTCACTAATTCTATATTAAGAATAATGGTTATACCACATAATTGTACAAGGCTACGTAAAAGTAAAACAAACCAGAAATAGTCACCTGGTTATTAGAAAATTGCTTGTTTAGCTAAAACAAAGCTCAAGACAAGTCATGGCAAGTTCATCAGACTTGAAAAAGTCAGTCTGATGAAGTAAGCCTCAGTCCTGAGCACCTGCAGGTTTAGTACAAAGTCCATGGCTGTTGCTAGCAAAGTCAATATTATTTATACTGGGCTACCAGTCTGCAGTAGACTGAACAGAATAGAAAACCCTCCACAGGGTAGGATGAAAGATACAGACTAAATATTGAAGAAGCTTTAGAAAGCTAGCTGACATTTCTGTAATGACCTTATGGAAAAGTACTGATTTATGAAACTTATGCCATGTTATATGCCAAAACAAGAGAATCCTTTCTGTAGGGCTCCATAACATTGGAAGGAGATAGATACGCTAAGGACTGGGGCTGTGCACCATCCCACATGTCAGGCTGAGTGTCAGGTCTCCAGCCACAGTGCTAGTTAGGAGGTCAGAGGATACAGACTTGGCTGACTGCACATCCCTACAGGCTCAGAGTGCACTGTCTCCAGGACTTGTTACGAATTTCAAGAGGAGTTTTCTGCTTCATACCACTCACTTTATTTTTGCTAACACTTTAGGTTAAGTTTACCAGAACATTTTGTAGATGTCATAGACCTTAATTTTTACATTATCTTTCATACTATGCCCCTGTGTCCCAAATCAAGAAAATGCTTGTTCAAGCAGTTTGTGGTAATTCGGTCATTTCAATATTCTTTAATATTTTTTTCTCTGTTTGGGAATTTTTTGTTTAATTTCCATTTCCAAAGAAAAGAAACAATGGGATTTCTTACAAAATTATAAACTGTACCTTTCAGTCTCAACTAATAGCAGAAGAAGAGTAAGACAAGGGCTCGCCAGCCGCTTCTGTCAATGATGACTACTCTTAGAGAAAGACACATACTTATCAAAAAGGAAAATTAAAACCTTGATATGAGAAATAAGAATTTTCCTCTTGCCAGTGCTAATTCTTGCATTTTGCTTTAATTTTTGTGCATCATATAGAGATGGGGGTTTTTTGGTCCAGCAGTGACTTGTATGTGTTCTATAGATAGAAGAAATCCATGTCAGACTCAAACACCTTCCCACAACTTGAGTGTCACTAAGAGAACAATTTTGTCATAAATTGATAGCACTAGAAGAATCTGCTCGGTTTTGGATGACAAAATTTTATCTAAAAAACAGATCAAAATTTTATACAAAATCAAGTGCAATTGGCAAAACCTACTTGTTTTATTATGCAAGAAATTTATAAAGCATATAATTTTCTTCTGTAATCTAGTTCTTTCTATACTTTCACAAGTTTTATTTCTCCTCTTGTTTTTTCCTTCATTTTTCAGGGAGTAAACAGGAGTAATCTGCTTCCTTTCTTTCCTCTGGATGTTTCCACTAGACAGTTAATGTTCATGCCACCTAATCCACATTTTTGATATCTAAAGAACTCTCTCCCAGCAGACAAGAAGGAGGCAATCTTCCCATCTGCAGCAATGCAACTGGGAGAGGCTCTACTGAAGTGACTATGTTTTTACAGCTCAGCACTTTCAACCTTTAAATTACCCTGAGTTTCCTCAATGTCAAGAAGTTCAGGATTTACAGCAGAGCTTGATATAAGATCAGCTTTATTATGTTTTTGTGATCCATGGTAATAGGTGAGCTGATTGTTTATTTTACAAAACTGCCATTTTGTAGATGTCTGAAATATTTCCTAACTTCTCATTTCTAATGTTGGTACTTCAGAAGCATAATCGAGGAAGCCACTGTACAGGGGGAAAAAGATTCAAATTAACCAGTGCAAAAAGCATAGCAGCACCATCTGCAGTTGATTCCTGTCTGTTCATTCAGCAGTACAGCTTCTGCTCTATGACTGGATGCCCTTACTTGAGCCCTCCAGAACATGTAACTCACTGTCTTACTTATTTGAAACCTAATTAATCATAATAGTCTTGGGGCAGTTACCAGTCAGCTGATGATTGTGTGAGTTTGGTTTGGATTTTTTTCCTATGAATTTGCAAAAACAACAAACTCTTTCAGAACTCTGATGTTTTGATGCCTGAAGGAGCTATCACAGGCACAGTAAAATTCATCTCCTCTAATCCAGCTGGTTACTTCGTTTTGCTTAGAGAAATGCCTTTGTGAGCACTCATCATTTTCTTTCAGTGTAATACCCATTTTTATTGTTTCACTGTCATTGGAAGCAAGATACCACAAGCTACTGGGTTATGGGTGTTCAAGGCTAACCCTTTTCATCTCCAAAGAAATGTAGGGTCATTTCTCCATTTGATATAAGCACATAACTCCTATTACGCTAATGGATGGTTCTAAGTATGCATATTATTAACCCCTTCATTTTTTGTGTCAGCTAATATTCTTTAAGTGCAAAGAGTTCTATTTCTTAAGATCGCAAAACTATTCTTCATCCATTGTCATATTTGCAGACTCCATTTGCCTGCTCATCACTCTTCACACAGTATCATATCTAATTTCTTCCAACACAGCTCTTAACAAGAAAAGTGAAGCCAAAGTTATTTAAGCTGATACAATAAAAGGTTTTGCTAAAGGCCAACTGCTTCATGAACAAATCTTTTTGTAGTAAGAAAGAAAAAAAGTCAACAGCTTACATTAAGCTTCTTGGATTATCATATTTGGAACTTGTCAGCCTACATTTTTTGTACAAGCATCTTTGAAAATCTCCTTCTGTCACAGTGTTCTAAAGATAGATGCATTAGTAATAAAACCTTATTTGATTAAATAATTAAGTTCTTGTCAGCCATAATTAAACACTAGCTCTTAACAGAACTCTAATTATTTCTGCTTAGATTTCTCAGGTCACATAAACTTGAACACTCCTGCTTCTAAAAAATGCAGGGACTATTAATCTAATTTAGTCTTGTGTTTTGTTATTCTGTTTGTTCTAAACTGATTCTTCATAGTCAATGGAGCTGAGGATCATAAATGCCAAGCGTCCCATTCCTGCATCATTTTAGGGCCATTCCCTCCTGCCACGGAAATCTCATGGAACAATAGAACAGATTTAACAGATGTTCCCCAGATGTTAACAGGTTCAGTCTCCACAATAGAAGATAAGTTTGACCTCCCAATACCATCCCAACACTATGTCCCATTTGATTCCTTCCTTCATAATATTTTTCATGCAGATATTTTACAGTGAGTACTCATCAAAGACTGAGCTCAATTAAAGGTGAAAACTTTGAACAACATTTTGTTTCTGATAATGCAGAATGCCAGTTCAATCCACAGAACCTGTATAGAAGAGTAGAAAAATGGTGTGATCTATATTTCAGTTCAGCTAAGCAGAAAATATTTAAAACAAAATTTAACTTACAACAAAGCTTCACCATGAAATCAAAGATTGGCTGGTAATTTATCTTCATAGCTTTGGGTTCTCCATGCCTACAAAATTTTGTAACGTTTAGGGACAAAATAGAATCATAGAAATAACCCTATGAATGCGATGGGTAGGATTCACTGTTGCAATCCAGGCTTAGACTTAGGCAAGCCAACTGCTGCCATGTCCCCCTAAAGACACTTGAAAAGTTGGACAAAGTTGCATTTTGTGCAGCAGGTTCAGATAGAGCCTTTAGCCAAAGTCAGGAGATGAGCTCAGGTTTTCCATAGAAGTTTTGCTACCTGCAATGGGATCTCATGGGTGAGGACATCTTTCCAAGGGAAGTAAGTCTAGCAGCTGCAAAGCTGCCCATGAGAGGGAGACAGTTTCCTGCCTTGTGGATTTGACATTAAACTGAGCTGGGCAGAATGAGGTCCCCATACCCAGTCATATGGGATATATAGCTATCAGACCATCAGTAGATAAGAATAGAGACCAGGATTTCTCTCCTCTCACTCTCGAGTCTTTTGGGCAGTATGATATGTTTAAATTAGATGTTTTCATGTTCACACATGTAATAGACTCTTCTCAGCTTTAACCAAACTACCCTTTCAGGTAAACTTGTTTTCAGACAGTCTGATAGTGTCAGACGTAGATGTAAATCTGAAAAAAAAACAAAAAAAAGGAAAATACTATCATTTCATCTACCATTTGAAAAAGACCAATTTTTTTCACAGAGACTAACAGCTTGGAGTACAATCTCTGAAGAAACTGAAGACCAGCTCCAAAATGAAATCAAGGTCCTGTTTCATCTTAGCCTGGAAATTACTTAGCTCTAAAATGATGCCACAAGTAGTCATTGGTCACTGAAAGAAAAATTGTCTATGAGTAAAAATTGTCTTTTAATTAATGAAGATTGTACAACCTATACAATGTCCTACAGCCTGCAAAGTGAATCTAAGCTATTTATTCCATTTCTGTTTCCTACTCATGTATCCCAACAAAAAGAACCATCACAAGATAGAAAGCAGTTTTATGTTATTTATTTGGACAGACTTCATGCCTCAGAGGAGAACTTTGGGGACTTGCAAGACCATACAACATCAAAGCAATGTGATGTTACTCATCATTGCATGGTCTTTTGTTTAAAAAATGACACAGCAATGGCTTACTTCATCAGATTTCTTCTGTTCATCCTTCTATATACAAAAAGAAATGAATGTAAGAAAGTTGAAAGGAAATGTTTTTATGCAAGCTACACTGTTTATTTCTGCACAGCATTGGCCTGATAAGTTATTTCAAGAAGTTCTTTAAATCAGTTTTAGAAGAAGTCAAATGGGATAAAGTGCAGGGTTTCATGGATCATACCCCAGATAAAAAGAAGTACATAGAGACTAGCATCTCTATCTGATCACATTCTATCAGCTTGAACATCAAGGAGATTTTGGATGTAAAGGGACCTTGATAAAGGTGACTGACCAATTCAGACTTTAAAAACCAGACTCTTTTCCAAGCATGAATCTTTCAGTACAACAACCACAACTAATGCTCCAGCAAATTGTTGTTATAATACATCTTCTTTGGGAAAAACAAGATTCCTTGAGATTTTCAACATCACAAGAAATATTGGCTCATCCTTCAGTGGACAGAATAGAGGGAATATAACATAGATGGAATACAGAATAGGGAAGCAGAAGCAGAAAGAATCCTATAGTTAAAGCACAGATAATGATTCATGGGTAGAGGCGCCAAAACGCTGTTCCCTCAACTATGAAACCTCTGTTTTGTTGGTTGTGAGTATTAAAGTTATGATGAAACATAACTCAATCCCAGGAAGCAAGTTGAGCAGGCATGGGTTTAAAGTTGGATTTCAAGCTCTCCTGTAGCTAAAAAGGTACATGTTGCAAAGCTTCACACTCCTCCTACTGCATTTTATTCTGACTGACTTGTGAACCTGTAGGCCAGGAGCATCTACATCTTGTAGGTATCTGTCCATCCAAGACTGGGCATTTTTCTTGACAGGGTGTTATTGTGAGCTAAACAGCAAATAAAACAAACCACCATGATACAAGGCCAGATTAATTCCATGTGCTATTTCTTCTGCTGCACTCATAAACTTAATAAATCATGGTAGTTTTTACTTATTGAACATTACACTAGAAATACTGTTCAGGCTGCTGAATATCCATCTTCAACATGTAACAAAGGAATTTAAAGCCCACTGTGCTTAGACTTTCAGTCCAGATGGCACAGATTAAATCACCTGCTCTTACATGACACATTAATCACAGAACAGTGGTATACAAAGTATATGGTGAACGTGTAATCTCTAGGGGTAAGAAATGGCCATCGAAGAGATGACAAAGAAATGAGGTCAAATTTCCACAAGGTAACGTGATAGGCTGTGAGTCAGACTCAATTTCTTTTAAAGTTTGACTTCCAAGAAGAGAATTTCTTTTTTACAGTAGTCATTCTTCTCATCTGAGCATGAATGCTAATTCAGACATTCAGAATAAAAGGTAGAAATAATTAGTTAATAATAAAATAATAAAATAATTACTTAATAATAAAATAATAAAAGGTAGAAAAAATTACTTAATTCAGTAAGTATTTGACTCCCGTCATGTATGGGTGGCTAGGACTGGAGTTTCACTGTGCTACTCTTGCAGGCTCTAATGCTCACTGACATGACTCTGAGAGCTCCCAAATGGCAGGTCAATGAATCAGGTGAGTCTCTATCCACCATGTGCTAGACCCAGGATGAACAAACCTGGCATCAGAACCAGTGAGCACCTGATGTGTCTCAAGAGTTTCAGAAGAGCTTGATTAGCTGGACTAGAGCACTTACCTTTATGAAAGAAAACTAGCAACTTAATTCATGTGTGGAGGCTTAGGAAGACATTGCTTGTATTGATTGAATCAGAGCAGCAAAACAAGATTTAGTCAAGAACCACTGCAGAGCATTTATATTTTGGAGGCACTGACTCGCTGACTTCATTCCCCTTTGCTCCCCTTTCCTCTCCCACTCCTTATAAATTTTGAGTGATTTCCCATCTGTTTTACTAAAATGAAGCTGTGTCTGGTTAGGTTGCCAAGTTGTTCACTATTCTCCTCTGTCTTCTTTTTATCTGAATATATCTAAACATGACACAACTGCAGGAAGAATTGTCAGTTGGAGAGAGAAAGTTCTTACACACAATGGAAGAAAATACACTGTGTTCTCTTTTATTTTATCCTTCTCCTTCATTTTTATCTTTGTTTTCTCTTCTTTTCCTGTGGAGATACACACAAAAATTTGTAAGAAGTTTCAGGGGCTCATCCCTCCCTGGACTAGACCAGCGCCAGGAGGTAGTAAAGGTTGTGAAGGGTGCCACAGGGTAGAGCCAAGGCAGGAACCACTTAGGAAGAGAAAGGTCCAAGTTTCTCTTGGAACCAGTCTGGATCATGGATTGATCTTGCTGGAGAAACATCTGGTGGACTTGGGTATTCTTCATGGAAAAGCATGCCTATGTTAAAAGTTAAAATGAAATGGGCATGGATGGAGCCTTTTCACTAAATTGATCAAAGGCCAAAGCCTTCATCAGTCAAGCCAAGAGTGCTCACATCCTTCCCACTCGCTTCATAGTTTACTCATCCCCTCACTTTTGCAACAGCTACATCATGCGGAAAATAGATGCTGTTTTCTATCCAGAGGGGTCCTTTGGAGCTCTGTCAATGTTATATACTGTGCTGTAACGGAATTTGAGACAGTTAAAGCTGACTGAGGAGAATTTCCCACTATTTCATAACATCCTACAAATAAATTGGTGAAACCTGCTGAGTTTTTGCTAACAATAGTAATTTCAATGATGTGTGGTGCGTTTTTTTTTTTAAATAAGAGGTATTGTCTAACCCCTGCCATTTTAAATGATTAGTTATTAACAGGGAACAGAAATAATTACTTCAAAAATGAAATATAGATATATGTATGCAGCCACAACTTCTTAAATGATACCGCTGTAAATGCTTTTATTTTAAACACTCTCATTTGAGTTGGTTTCCCACAAGCTGATAGCAAAAAATTTCAGCTTTCATTGCTTAATAAAAATGAAAATACGCAAGTCAATGCCAGTAGTGAATATGTTACTGAAAATACTAAGGGCAGGTGGAAGCAAATAGATTGGTTATATAAAACCAAGATAAGAAAAACAAGAAAGGAGCTCCAAGCTTGCAAAGAAATTCATGCACTTGGACCTTCATTATCTAAGAGTCCCACCAAAATCTGCAGGGCCCAGTGAAGTCACCCATGACATAAGGGTAAGGCAGCTCAATACCATGGAGGATTGGGTCAAGGATTTTTGTACTTTCAAATTTTTGTGATGCTAGATAGTCCTCTGACAAAAGGACCCTTTTGGAGAATTGGGGCTTAAACTCCTGCTAGTTTCTTATTTTGCATCCAAGAGTAAGAGTTGATAAATATTAAAGAGCTTCTTACTAATGTTTCATTCCAGTCATAATTTTCTGCACCCCTTTTTTCCTGTCAGCATGCCACACACACACTGCAGTATGTGATCAGTGAAAGGGAAGGGTTAGTTCTGTGAAGCTTTAACCAACTTCTGAAAAAATTGATATTTCTGGAAAGGGTCATTAGGTCACATCTACACTAAATTCAAACACAGTTTGTGCCTTCAAGCACAAACTCAACTCCTTTCCATGCTGCTTTGGCACAAGTCCCTCTCACAGGCAGGATTTGGATGAAGGGAAAGTCATGCCTTTCATCAACACAACATGACACACTGACTTGCAGCAAGGATATTGATTTACCCAGTTAGGACCGCCTGGCCAGCCCAGCACTGCCATTTGTCTTGGTGCATGGCGTGGCCAGCTTCAGGCAGACTGATTTGCTGGGCTCCCAGCAAAGCCAGGTTCAGCAACCCGAGCTCAGGGACAACTACACCAGACAAAGCCAACAGGTCTGAGCTGAGAAATACTGGGCTCCTGCGATGCTAGCAGGAGCTGGTTCCCATGCCGCTACCAGACAAATGACAGTAAAGTTTCTCCTTCCACGGCACAACTCAGTCTCCTGAGAGACGTGACTTATCCCTAGGTTCATTTCAATGACATTGCTGAAGTATTCAAAACCTCTCTGAGGAACAATATGGCTCGGGTTTTTTTCTTCCCAGAGAAGGCTTGTTTACAGATACAATACACGGCACAGCAGAAATCAGAAACAATTTCCTGTAACTCCTATATCCATTCCTAAAAAAAAAGAGCTTTTAATCCTGGGGTTACTCTAACATACATTTCTTTTTCCTGCACTAGCCTCCAGTCCCTAGTCCACTTAAAAGACAGACTTTGTGCAATCTGCTCAACAGTTTTTCTTTTCTGTAAAGATAGATTCCGGTTTGTATAATTTGAGGGAACTGACCAACAGCAATACCCTGAGCATTATGGGATCTCCAGATCCTCAGGGATTATTACTGCCTTGAGTTCATAGATGTTTTTGTGGAATGTAAAGTTTTACATTTTCTCTTGGATGTTAGCTACACATCTTCTCTTTTTCTTTCCTTTTTTCGTCTCCGAAAAGAGAATACACTGGAAAACGTTCTATCTCATTTTCGTCTTTTAATCTGGATACTCAAGGTTTACATTGTCACAGGCTTCCTTTATAGGTCATGAGGAGGGACAGGCCTTCCTAGAGGGTGAGTCAGTGGCTCATCAGTGGGCTAAATTGCCTAATTGCTCCACCGTCTATCAAGGAAGTAGCATCGCCAGGGCATCAGTGATGAACCTATTTCTGAAGGACTTCAAGCAGTGTGACTGAACACTGTGCCATGTTTGGCTGGAATTTATAAGAGGGGAGTTGTCTTGGTTTCAGCTGGGATAAAGTTCATTCTCCTCCTAGTAGCTAGTATAGTGCTGTGTTTTGGATTTAGGATGAGAATAATGATGATAACACACTGATGTTTTAGTTGTTGCTAAGTAGTGCTTACACTAGTCAAGGACTTTTCAGCTTCCCATGCCCTGCCAGCGAGAAGCTGGGAGGGGGCACAGCCAGGACAGCTGACCCAAACTGGCCAGAGGGATATTCCATACCATATGACGTCATGCTCTGTACATAAACTGGGGGGAGTTGGCCGGGGCAGAGGTGACCGCTGCTCGGGAACTGGCTGGGCATCGGTCGGCAGGTGGTGAACAATTGCATTGTACATCACTTATTTTGTATATTCTTTTATCATCATCATCATTATTATTATTATTATTATTGTCCCTTCCTTTTCTGTCCTATTAAACTGCCTTTTCTCAACCCACAATTGTTTTGGGGTTTTTTTCCTGATTCTCTCCCCCATCCCACTGGGGGGTGGGGAGAAA
The DNA here is from genome assembly GCF_000699105.1 of Pygoscelis adeliae. Classification (NCBI taxonomy): domain Eukaryota; kingdom Metazoa; phylum Chordata; class Aves; order Sphenisciformes; family Spheniscidae; genus Pygoscelis; species Pygoscelis adeliae. The sequence goes on along the minus strand of NW_008825108.1, from coordinate 4,719,580 downwards.
GCGAACAGCTGTGTGGTGTTTAGCTGCCTGTTGGGTTAAACCACAACAGGGGTTTATAACTTCTAGGTCATTTTCATCAGTCATATAGCAAGGTAACACTTCCCTGCCAAAGCATCTTTTTAGACAACTTCCATTGAAAATGCACTGAGAAGACACATCTTCCCAAAGGTAGCATAGAGACATAATGCCTTCAGCTCTCAGAGGCACCAACTCCATACTTGTACGTCTACCACAGAGTGTGGGTTGTCCCTTCTCCCTTCAGCATTTGCATCGTTCAGATGGTATTCAAAATGGGAATGTCGTAACAGAACTGCTTGTTATAAATTTATTCACCTCTGCCTCCTAATGAGTAGAGATTTAGATCAATAAATGTATCATTAAATGGATCTATGATTTTTAGGCATGTGTAGCTGTCAGATTTTGGCCAGGAAATATACTGCAGCCACTGCAACACTTCAGCTTTGAGGAGCCCACTCTGCCCATGGAAGGATTAAATGGTCAGCCAGAGAGGCCTGGAAAAGAGCAGGCTGAAATCTATGCCTTAGGGCACCGAAGTACGTGCGTGCGGTTGACAGCTTTTCCAGATTTTTAAAAACTGGCACGAGTCCAGCCTCATTGGATGGTGTTGCAGATACAGCCACAGGAGTGTTTGCACATGGTCTCTGAAGAGTCCAGCTGTACTTCCCCAGTGCCACACAGTTTATCAGAAGATACTTCACTTATAGAATCATAGAATCATAGAATCATTAAGGTTGGAAGAGACCTCCAAGATCATCGAGTCCAACCGTCAACTCTCTTCTTGTCATTAATGTATTTGTAAAAACTTTTTTTGTTGTCTTTAACGACAGCGGCCGGGTTGCGTTCTAGCTGGGCTTTTGCCTTTCTCATTTCCTCTCTGCGAGGAATACAGCTTAGCTGCTAGGTTACAGTCATCAATGGTAGTCTCAAACAAATGGCAAGGCTGAGAGGGTGGTCCAGGATGCAAAGCACATTTGAGAGGAAGGGATCCATTTCCAGTCTTGGTCATTGACAGAGTAATGCCAGTAAATGCCACCCAGTATTACCCATAAGATCTGACACATGTAGATAGCTTAGGAAACATTATTTTTCTACTCCTAGGGACAAACTGTGTTCTAGGAGTAAAACTGCTAAATGAGATGCCTAAATTGACAGAAGAGAAAATGGGTGCATTAAGTTGCTTTTGAATGGTGGGGTGCTACAAGGACTGCAGGGCTATAAGGATGCAATACTGTAGGACTTATGTTTGAGCAAGTAGATTACAAAAAAAGGTGGGCAGCACTTAGAGCTGTGTGAGATGAATGCCATGATCATAGGCTACTCCCTGTCCAAACCAACAGAGATTCATCAGACAGACAGCTGGCACTCAGCCTGGGGACAGCACTGAACAACTCACTGCAGCAGTGCTAAAGCTGTTTAGAGACCACCTTCTCCAAGTAACTCTAGGGATAGCTGCACAAATTTCTTGTTGGTGGTATCATCAGGAATCAAGGAGATTATCAAAATCTGAGAAACCCTCCTCCCACTCTGCTTCCACAGGCTGTTGGGTCAGATGTCAAGGCAGAGGAGATGCCTTGCAAAGGTATGGTGGGCATGAATTTCCTTTCCTGACCAATAGACCCACCCTTGTGATACAAAGCTGTTGCATGTATTTGCATTGACAAATATGCCATATGAATTATTTTATGAACAGTTTCCTGGACAAGAGTAGCTCAGAATGTAATAAACATGTTTTCCTGTGAGTTATACAGAAAAAAAAGGCACTTGTAATTTATTTTATATGTGTATATATATCCCAGGCAACACAGCTCCCCAGCCATTCCTCAGATATCTACTTGGTATTCCTGAAAATGTTATATCACCAAAATATGAGAAAGAAAAGACATCAGTATCAAGTACATAGAAGCCACAATCTATTTTTGGTGTTAAATTGAGGTAAATCAGGAGTCAACCCAGTGAAGAAAATTGCTCTCAGATACACTGGCATTAACCTGAAAGCAGAGTACAGTCCTTGAAATGCAGTTATATAATGTCTGGAGAGGAGATGCTGCTGGAACAGATGATCTCTGAAATGCTACCAATAATTAAGCTGAAGTCAAAGCCCCAACCTAAATCTCATTGCTGCATATTAATTTAGTAAAATGGATTATTCATGCTCAGATGTTACCTTTTCATTTGGGAAAAGCAGGTATGTCCTTAAGGAAATGTTGACTGGATTTTACTTGCTTATTTTATATTTAAAATCCTCAAGAGCAGCAGAGAGAACTGCATAGCTGATAAACATTTCAGACCAAGGGGAAAATTTCACAACGTATCACCAATATTTTTAGTTCCCCATGAATGATTTACATTCTCCTGCACTATCAGATATCTTCAAAAGAACATGTCAAAATAGGAGAGCAGTGCACTTGGTTCATGTAAAGTTAAATTTGCTGCAAAAAGTCCTATGAATTCAAAGCTCTGAGACACAGTTCTCACTTCTGATGTTGGGCACACACTTGCAGCAGGGCTTTGAAAAGTTTCTGAGGGTTTGTGGAGTTTTCAGGCTCTACAGTGACATGCCTATAGGAAAGTCCCCATTGAGCTGCATTGCAGAGCACTAGAACAGAGCCCAGATCTCTGTGGGGGACTGGCACAAATGTCTGTTGTTCTCAAATCCCCTTGGCCTTAGCTCAGGGAAGCTCAGCCTCTGACTTCAGGGGTTGGTTAGCATGCAAAGAAAGCTGGGACCATTGGTTTCCAGGTCAGTCTGGGCAATCCTTGTTAGTGAATTTTACAAGCAATAGTAATAGGTTTTTTCCTTTTTTTTTTTTTTTTTTTTTTTTTTTTTTTTTTTTTTTTTTTTTTTTTTTTTTTTTTTTTTTTTTTTTTTTTTTTTTTTTTTTTTTTCGGTATAGCTTTCCATACTGGAACAAACTAAGACTACTGAGTGGCAAAATTTCATCTTTTTATAGCCAAATCTATTCTTAGCTGTTCGGTGAGAGGACAACTGAGATTCAATAATATGCCTGAAATCACCGGGTATGTTGCAGAGATTCACTCCAAAGAAGATCTCAGTAAACAGCATACTGATGCCTTGCCCTTGACATGTCCTTCCCTATTGCAGTGCAGCCTGAGACAAGGCTATTTTCACCAGTGGATTATCATTCCTCATTATAGTCACTGCAATGTGGTGGGTCTGGAACCCACCAGAGAATATTTAAATACACTGGGAATACGCAGTGAAGAAGGCATGAGCACACTATGTAAGACATGAGCATGCTAAGTTTTACAGAATCAGCGCAGCAAGAGCACTTGATTACAAAGGTGTTTTGACATTACTTAGTATTTATGTTCTCCTTTTACCCAGTCTTGATTCAGTCACTGAAGAGCTGCAGGTAACCTCTAATCATTATGCATTTACATTTAAAAAAGAAAAAAAACAGGCATCATCATCTTTTCTGTCCTACCATGAGCTCAGAGGCCCTCTGCCTCCACAGGTGGCCTGCCAGGGGTGAGCGAGCTCTCTCAGCCCAGGTCTGGAAGTAAGAGCTTTCCTTCTGCCAAGTACAGTGGGTCTATGGAACATTTTCTGTGTGTGCACATGTGTGTCTGTGTATGTATGTAAAATATACAATGTAAATAGTATAATCCATTATAATCCTCAGCCTTCATCCGTTGTTGCGGAATTTTAGAAAATAACTGCTGAAAATGGAAGGAGAATGTGACAATCATCTGAGAACAAATAAACTATTTATTATTTAAAAAATATAGTGAAAAATAGCTTTAATATTCAGCACAGCTGAATGAATTGAAGACACTTTTCTCCTCAGTTCTTACAAGACGGAACATTTTTTTCTTTGCAGTGCATTCTCTTTAGAAAGCTGTTGCATAAAATGACAAGTTAACATCAAGATGAGTTATGCTGACTTTTGTCATAGTCTGGCTCTCATACCAGAAGGCCTTAGTTACTGTGACATTCAACATGTTAAACTTGCTCCATAGAAATAATTTTGGTTAGAGTGTATTCAGCAAGGAAGAACTCACAACCGATGCCCCTTTTAATTAAAAGATAAAATGTTGCCAGGGCAGACTGATCTTAATGTTACTGTGTCACTAGAGAAAAACAGTCTGGTTATTTTTTAAGTGACTCATGAAAATGTTTTCTTCCTATTTACGTCTGTTTCAGGAAATTTTTAAGAAAGAAAGTATTTTCAGAAAATTCAGGAAATATGATTAATAGACCTAGGGATTTTTCTCTGATGCTTATCTCCTCTTACAGCTATAAATGCTGCCACAGCAGCACACTGTTCTGCATTGCACTCCGCCATTAGGTTTAACCTTCACTGGACTTAACAGTGAAAGTGACACCACGACTAGGACGCAGATCTGGATCACCATCCACATATTCAATTTTTAGCCTCTTTGTGGTGACTATCAATAAAAGGTAGTAGCTATCCCGAGTCTACAACAGCGATTTAGGTGATGCAAATCCCTGAGTACAGGCATATGTCCTGAACACACTAGCATGACCACTGAGTTATGGAAACAAGTAAAAAGGACATTTAGATTCGTGTCACTCATGTTTTTATTAAAATAAATCATGATTGGTTTTTTTTCTCTCAGTATTTGGCCAATTTCTCATGGAGCTATTCAAGGCTGATGTACCTTCTAAATTGATCTATGTCATTAGGTATTACATTGCCTTGACAAAAGATCTCACCATTTTTGGGAAAGAGGGTAGTTTGTCTCCCTGATGTTCCAGAGATGCAGTCAGGCAGCAAACTCTGAATCTAGCTGTAAGCCCAAGAACAACCTCTGCGTCTTTATGAATGCTCTTGAGCAAATCTATAATATGCTTCTATTAAACTGCAATCCCCTCCAGAGTTTGGCATTTGCTCCCACTAGGACTTGTCATCATGTTCCATCAGGTACTTTCCGCTCTGTAAAAAATGAATTCCCAAACGTTCACTCATCTTCAGTTGCAATAAATTGGTCACATACTTAATTGGTTTTACAAACTAAGATCTCTCCCTGAAAAATGAAGTACCATCCTGAAGGACAATGTCTACGATACACCAAGGAATTTCCAAGCTATGGCTCTTGACTGTTTTGTTAAGGGCATAAATTCTTAGCATGGGAAGAGAGAAAATTGAGTAAAATATAAAATGAGATTTGCTTCTATTGATGCAATTGGAAAAGCAAACAAAATCTTTACATCAGTAAGATAAGTCTGAGACTTTCTAGCATAACAGGTTCAGTCTGGTGTTTCTTAATGGTGGTTGCAGAATTTTGTTTCAGAAACAGAACTGAGACATGATGTTTCTCTAAGCCTTTTATTTTGCCAGATTCTGGCTGGGCAAACAATAATCCCTGTCATCTGCAAAGTAAGAAAGTAATGTTGTATTTCCAGTTGAATGATTCAGTACTGTGCAGAGTGGAGACCACAGTAATGTCACACATTAACACCTACAGGGAACTTGACTACAGTAATTTGTTTCACTTTTTTACCAAGGACAGTTTGGAACAGTTAGATTTATGAAGCCATAATAAAATATTGACCATGTCAGTGGTAGAATTACATTCATTTTACTTTCTTGCTCTTTCTCCCTTACTTGTTTTTAGTGCTGTTCAAAATGCCTTCCTATGTATCTGCACATAGCTGTAAAAGAAACACATTGACTTAAATGGATGATTTATAATGTAATTTATAATACTCTCATAATTTCAAATTATAATAACATGTTTCCTCAGAGACTTTACTCAAGTCTCCGGATAAATAAAAGCTACATTATATTTTCCCTCTCCTTCCAGAAACTTTTAAGTAGCTTACTTCCAAAAGCCCAGCTTTGGCATCCTGTGAAATGTTCATGCTGTAGTGATCCTCTCCCTCCCTGGATTCCCTTCCCTGTTGTTTTGCTTCTCTGTTTGTTGCAATACCCACCACAAGCAGAGCAATGACAGTGGCCTTTCTGCAGGAAGGTGTTCACCCTGCCAGCACCCCACAAAAATGGCAGTCCTGACTTCTGTATTAAAGAGCTGCACTTACTTCCAATTGTCTTCCATGAGGGAAGGGAAAAGATCAGCTGTGCCCCACAGCAAGGGGTGAAGTGTGTATCCTCATGTGGAACAGCTGTTTCCTGACTGTGTCTACTTTCTGTGCCATACAACCCGCAGTGGCAGATCCACTCCACATTAATATAAACCTCACGGGTAATAAGTGTTTTAGCTTGCTGACCTTGGTGCCTGACCATTAGGTCTCCTCCAGATGGAGGAGCAGCAATCATGCATGGCCTAATCAAAGTGAAGGGACCCCTTTGGCTCATAGCTGTGCTACTGCGTATATCACCTCCAATCTGAGGAGGGTGAAGAAATTGTCCCGGCTTCCCACCTGGTGCCAAGTCTTGCATGCTTCTTTATTCAGGCTCTTGACCTCTCCCACGCTCTGGGACATCGGCCGGCTGCAGGGCTGACCCATTTGCCCCACAGGTACCACTGTCTTCCCGCCTGGGCTGTGAGCAAAGCTGGAGAGGACGGAGGTGGCTTTTCTAGCCATGGGGTGCACCTCACTGGAAGAAAGCTTAGATGCATGTAAATATCTGAGCCTGATATTAGAGCTGCAAGAGCACGTAATTTTTATGTGATGGGAGCTCATGACACTTCTGTGGCATGAAAGTGAAAGCCACTGCTCTGGGGGCTTCCCTGGTGCATCCTCCTAACCAACCTGTCAGCAAGTCATATTTTTTGGCACATTCAGGATGAGAAAGGATGTTCCAGGGCCAAATACAAGAGTATTTGGTGCATAAAAGAAGAAAGGCTGAAGAGATTCATCATGGAAGAGAAAAGCCTGACTTGTTTCTGGCAAAAGAGAAGACATTTTTTGCACAAAGAAAAATTGAATGGGTCTGTCTGCATTCAGAATGAATTAGAAGAGAGATACAAACATGCAGAGAATTTTTCAAATGTCTTCAGTAGTTTAGAAGACAAATGCACAGTTTGCCCATGTGGTCTCAGGCTATTAATCCAGCCCGTATGGTAGACTGTGGTTAGAGAAATATATAAGCACTACTTTACAAGTACAAACACCAAGAAAATGGGGGTTGTCTGCTTTCTATTAGTGCTGTGGAAAAGAGTTACAGTTTTTGTAACTCTATAATAATATGCAGAACAGTTTCATTCAGCTTTTCAATTTATGCCAATTGCTTATCAGATATGTGTGCGGAGACATTTTTTGGTTCATCATCATCCTGGACTGCAATTTCTCAGTTGCTTCTGAGTATCTTACTTGGGAGGAGAGAGAAGACTCCTGTTTGTTCTGTGCAAACCTTTCCATTTGAATGAGAGCAGTCTCGGCCTGCATCACTTTGTATTTATTTGACCTGTCTGTGAACCAGCCACAGCATATCCTAATTTTGTTCATATTCTTTAAGTGTTCTGTGATTATTTCCTTTCACTGTACCTTCACTTTGCCTCTCAACAGGCATGTCAAGTTCAAACCTGTGGAGCAGTCCTTGGAGCAAGCCAGCCACGGACACTCACGCATTTCCCCAGCTGAAGGAAGCTTCGTTTCTGCTCACCGTAAGCCTTTCTCACCTTACTGAAAGATCTAATGCAGCAGAGTCTGGCAATGAACAGAGTTCAGGAAAAAAAATGGTGTTGAGGCTTTATGTAATTGCTGGGATAAGAAATAGGCATCACCATTAACGAATCAGCTGGGAACACAGCCTTGGACTTCAGCCATGTCCTGTCCCTGCTCTTGACAGGCCCTTGCCCTCAGCTGCGGGGGACACACAGAGCAGAGCGACGTGCTGGGGACCCCCACCCCCCCCCATCACTGGACAACTACAAGTCTGCCCCTTTCCTTACAGCTGGCCCACACCTTGAAACAAACAAATCGCACGTGTTACCTCTTGAAATACTACACGCACTGTTGGGTAAGTTGCTCTAAAAACATAGAGATGAATGCTGGCAGTGAGATGAAGGTTTGATCGAGCAGGAATACATTGCTTTTGCTTCATCTACCTGCAAAAATTATATATGAAATTTTAAATGCAAGATACAGAGATTCAATTTGTCACCAAAACAAGGAAAGTCAGAAAGGAATAGCAAATGTCATGAGCTACAACCTCACCCACAAAATGAGGTTCAGCTTCCTTCAGAATGAAGTGTCCTGCTCTGGAAAATTGTATCCAGGCAGCACGCATGTTTAGACATGAAGCTTTTTTGTTTTGTGGTATTTCTGGGCATAATTCTTTTTACATATAGGTCACCTGAATTTTCACTAGTTTCATCTCTGATAAGCTTTTAGAAATATCTATCATGATGTCATGTTCTGAAGTCTTGAAAAGGTCTCCAAATTATGCTTGACAGGTTTTAGGCATCCAAGTAAGAGCACTCCTATCCTGTGGATTCAGAGCGCTGCACAGCTCCATCCCTTCAGGCAGGTGTTTCTGCTCTTTCCAGCTGAACTGCAGACAGATGGAATTTGACAGTGTTCCCCCTTCAGTTGCATCCTAAGGAAAATTAGCTAGCTTTGTCTTTTAGTTGATGCAGGCACAGATGACAAATAGTTGACAAGCAGGGGTATTTTCCCACGTTAAATCCACAGATCTGACAGCAAACGCTTCTGAAACAAAAGCAATAATAAGGACGTAAATTCTCATGGTCCTGTGAAATTATAATGTTTTGTAAGAATGCCTGGATTTCTTATCTGTATTATTAATGGCAGATGCAAAGTTAATCATGCTATTGGTACAAAAGATGAAGTTAATAACAGGGAGCCCATAGGGCCTTTTTGCTCATATTGCTGTGCCTCAGCTATGTTTGAGCTAGACAAGAAAATAACTTAATTGCAACTGTACAAATGGTGAGTTCACAAAGCTGTAGCATGTGGACAAAATGAGTGAGTTATTCAAAGATCTTCCTAGAGCAAGTCCAGCTTTCTTAAGGATTCTGTGGATTTATAGTAAGAAGGCCACAGGGGAAAATGTTACGGAAATGAATCTGCAAATTCAGGGAACAAAGGTTGGCAGTAATACTTCTGTGCCTAAGAAATCCACTACTTGAAATATCTATATCAAATAGTCTTAGCATATATGTAATGGAAAATGAATATTCAGACTGGCTTAAGAGACTGCAAATATAACCTTCATGCCGGCCCTTCCTCTGCCGTGGTACCCAGTAATACCATTTCTGCCATCTGCGGTTACAAAATAAAATACCTCCTTCAAAGTTTCTCTCGCAACCTCCAATAGCGGAGAAAGGAAAGTTTACGTTCTCTTGAGTTTGGGAGCATTTGTTTCACATCTATTTGCTTTTACAGTTGTCCCAATGTGTTTCTCTCTCTTGCTCCAATTTCTTTAGCCCACATCAACGGAAAATAGCAGCTCAGGCTTATTATCACAAATATCTATTTATATAAGGTCCTTAGGGATGAACCTTGTAAGCACAATGATGCTACCTCTTACAATTTTGTTTTCTGAGGTCTAAGGGTAGACCTCAGATTTAGGATAGCGCGCAGCTTTGCAAAAGTATTTCAATGTGATAGTACCTCACCGCATGACTATTAAGTAGAAAACAGTCTAAAACTGACCCCCAAGAAAATGAAACCATTTAAGGTTCGCTGTTTTTTTCAGTCCAACTTGCCACATATTTTTTCTTTAAAAGCCTTTAGATTCAAAACAGGTACATTTCTGAAGTGCAGTTTATGATGTGCTCATCAGTACCTCTGAGGGTATACATAAAAAATCCAGCAGGAACAGGACTGATCAGGACTGATAGTTTATTGTTTGTGTCACTTTGTGGGTTTCAGAAACTCCACTGAATCTCCTGAAGTCACAGCAGCTTTTCCAGGCCTTCAGCGAAGAAAACTGAACCAGCATCGGCAGTTGTGCAGGTCTTCCCCTTCATTAGAAATTGAGGGGCTAATAAGCTGCAAGAGTCTGTATTGCCAGCTTTCTGCAGATCTAAATATCGTTAGAAATCCATTGGATGGATAGTTTCTTGCTGGATTGCATAAAAATCACTCCTTCAAGAGAGACTTTCCACTCGCCCACCCCTTCCACATACTTTCAGTGCAATACATACTGGAACCATTGGCTACGGAGTAAGATCATTACAAAGGTAATTTCTTTCTGCAGCATGACTCAAAGCTATAATAAAACTTTTATTGGATCGATATCTGTTCAAGTATTGAAAGTAGTCATAAATTTTCATGGCATTAATAGAATTCAGTAATTTGTCACTCAAATGGGTCCAGATGAACAGGGTCTATGAAACTCTGTTTGACAGTTGCTAAAGCTATTGAAATAATGCAGGTAATTTGGAAAAAAATGGTTAGGTAGTTATGTCTCAAACTATAATTTGTACATCAATAAGATCAGAGAATAACTTTCTGCAAAAGATTGACAGGCTTGTTTCCTGGCTGCCACATTACCCCATAGCCTATTCCTCTGCGAGCTGAGTTCTGGCGAATATGCTCCACTACTGAACGAAATACAATATTCTCTGCTTCCTTTGGAACACTGATGGTCCTTAGCCTTGCAAAAACTGGAAGTCCTCACCATCAAGTAGATTGCCTCTCTTTCTCAGGAAAAAGCTAAGGGAGAGAAAATACCCAGCAGTTTTTCCCTCAGATTGCTTCATGAGTGTTATTGTGAGCTACCCATTAACTTCTTAGCCATTTTTGTCTTAGGCTTTTAAATGGATTTGTCATTTACCAATCAACCATGAAACAGTGTAAAACCAGATATGTTTCACTTATTTTAAATTGCTTACCTTTAGCTCCACAACATTTTCCTTTAAGATGCTTTGTTCCTTTTTTTTTGGTTGGGTTTTTTTTGTTGATTTTTTGTAATAAGAAAATCTAATATGATGACAGGAAGGAAGAATAATTAAAAAAACCAAAACCAACTCCACCAGAATCTAATTAAGTTATTCAAGTAAGATTTGTTGTTTGGGTTTTGGTTTGTTTTTTTCTTTTCTCTACCTGCGTAAATATATTTTTTTGATAGAAGACAATTATAACATTTGCTCATCTTTTAAAAAGCAGCAAATTATTTCTGGATTATTTGGTATCATTTTTGTTAAGATTTTAGAAACATCCTGTTTTTTAAAATGATGATATCCCTTCAGGCCTCTGCTACACTTTAAGCCTTTTGTTTCTCTGACAGAACAGACACCAGAAGGAAACATGACTGAACACATAATCTGTTACCAGGAGGTTTCATGATACTGTCATTTATCTTCATGTCGCAGCAGGGAGACCAGTGCCAGAGCCCATTTTGTAACATGGTTTCTATTGGCGCTGTTGGTGCAAGCACGACCAGGAATCAAATTCACCCCTGAAAACACACACAAACAAAAAAAATGACAATATGACCTTGGCTTTCCATCTTAACAAGCCTGATCTGCACCAGCTCTCCAGAGCATCACACTGAAATCATGCATCACATCGCGCAGGCTCCTACATGAGCTTACACATCCCCTGATGCTGGTCTGTCATCAATTTTCCTCACCCTCAATATCCACAGAGCAGGGGGTTAATCAAGGCATCTCTCTGTCCTGGTGACCCCATCTGCCAAAACAGCCCTGGAAGCCGTCGATCCATCATTTTGCTCTGGACCAGTGCCCATTCGCCACAGTACCGCCGAGCTCTATAGAGGGTTTGTGCCACCGTGACATGATACTTATGCTTCAGGCATATGTATGAAGGCCAGGCTCTAGTATTGTCCTACAGAAAACACAAAGGCTTTCAGTCCTCGTGATAAAAGTAAAATGTGCCAACTTCATTCAGGTTGCATTGTTAATTGTTTTCTGCTGTAAAACACATGCAGACGAAAACTAAATCTGGAAACGCATGCTTTGAAATGGCAGGAAGACAGTGACATGATCAGCATAAGCTTTGTCCTGGTACTTACACACTGATAGCAGAACTACAAAGCAAAGGATGTTCTCTAATTTTATGTCTGGTTATCTGAGCCCAAAGCCTCCTGGTTGATCTCAAAGGTCTTTCTGTACAGATCAGATTGAAACGATAGGCTGAATCTTACACATGATATCAGATGAATGTGAAATTAGCTGTGAAAGGCAAATAATTTACTTTAGTATCTCTTTCTATTTATAGAAACAAAAAGTCATAGAAGAATCAGTTTGTTTGATTTACTAAGCAGCCCTGTGTGAATTAAAGCTACTCTGTGGGTAATATTAAGTGAACAAGTTCAGTTAAAGAGAATGACCACCTTTTTTCCACTGGCATAAGAAATAATCTCCGGAAAACTAAGGGACAAGGTTTTGCCTCATCTTTTCAGATCTTTTCAGAAAAACATTTTCTTTTAATAGATTTTTTCCCCTCTGTTCTCAAAAGTACATTGCTACTGCGCTTGAAAAGTGTAACTCAATTATCATGAATCAATTTATTTGTTGAAATGATACTTGTATTGGATTTTGTATAGTTCATTACATCTTGTGTTTTTGAACACCAATTTATTAAACTCGTTACTTCTACAGGTAAAATTAATTTGAAAGCATGAAAAATCAATATTTTAAAAGTTTCTGAAATCCATTCTAATCTATATACTGAGGCAAAATATGCTTCTCATAGCTGCATCTGAGAGGGGCATCCTTAAATCTTTTCAATATATCTCATGATTTTAAATTAATCGGGAAGACAACCATTTAAAGACAGAACATTAGACTAATTCCTAATACAATGCACTGAAGCATATGAAAATAAATATGCTGTACTGTATCTTGCATTACATAACATGACTCATATGAAAAGTCATGTCTAGCCTTTTGTGAACTTCAGTAATATTCATTATTTTCTAAAATTCAGAGAAATGGCTGAATCAGGTTAAAATACTTTTGTTTGCTGAAATCAAATGTAGAGCCAGATATAGGAGACTTAAATGTCGAGTAATTAATTAAATGCCTTCCTACTTTTCCTATTTTATTATGATGCTTTCTTTAGACAAGAGCTAAATTTGTTATTAAAAAATGCATTTTTATTTAGTTTATCATTTAACCAATGGATTGGTTAAACGCATCAGATTGCTCTAATCTTAAGAAAACAATATAAAGGAACAGCTCTTCACAAATAGGAATATAAGCAATATTCAGTCACTGAAAGTATCTCTCCTTCATTCCCATTTCTCCTATCTTTAAAAGAACAACAAAAAAAGATATTTATGGAGCACCAGGAGTTTAACTGAGATTGGGAAACTATTATGTGCCATAAAACCTGTAGCTCTATTAATCCCACAACTCCTAGGATCCAACAGAGTTATTAATTCTATTTCCCAGGAACATCTTTCGAAGGTGTTTTGTATCTCTTCAGTATCAGGAGTCAGAGGACAATAACCTATTTGTGGAAATTGTTTCCCCCATTTGGCCAGCTATTCTGTCCTGCATAAGCTCACATGTTTCTGTGCTGATGGTTTGGTCCCCTTCACGTCATCTCCAAGGTGGTCCCTAATGCACAACCTCTTCCTGAGCGAGACACAGAAGGATATATTACAAATAATATGCACTACTAAGTCTGCAGTGGACACCTAGAACAGACCAAACACCTCCATCATCCACAGTATTATCCCAGCGATTTCCACCACAGATGTGGTAACCACCACTCCTCCATCAGACCATCTCTACTACCCTACTACTGATCAGCCAGTTACCAACAGTATCATAAAAAATACACCTTCAAACAACTGTATACACGAGCCACATTGATAAACACACGTCTCAGTAAAACTAGCAGTTATTTAATGCATGAGAAGAACCAGGATCCTGCATTTCATGTCATTTCCCGTGAGAACAAACAAGATACCAAAACAATATCTTCAAATTACCAGAATATTTCTCTAGCAAAAAGAGATCAGATTCTCAAATTAATCTCTTCGTTCCTCATATTCAAAGGAGACACAAAGTATCTTCCAAAGATAAGTTTAGGAGCTAAGATTCCTAGACATTGCACGGTAAGAATCAACGACAAGAAAAAAAAAATTACTAAATATTACAATTCTTTTCTTTTTCTCCATATTCCTAGCTTTAAAATACATAATATGTAGCATGCCTACAAGATCACTCAAATGTATAGGGGATTATACTGTAAAATACAGAATAAGTGGTTCCCCTCCTCCAGGCTAACACCTGCTCTTAAGAAGTAGAAGATAGTGCATCAGTAAAGTACACAGGGACATTTCTGGGCATTGTGTATGATTTGTAATGTGTCCTGAATGATTTTAGTACGGTTTCAGTTCCAAAGCAAACAGTCAAGGAAAAATAGCTATTCATGTATGTGTTTGTTTTCTTTTTCACAGATGGTGATTGCTCAGTGTGATCAGCTTTTTACCAATGCAAAGTATTTTTGTAACAGATTCTTATCCTAGGCCTCTGCTGAAAGGTGTATAAATGCTGTTGAAGAGGTCCCTGCAGCTTTTGGTTTTGAGAAGGCTTATGTTTACTCTTTGTTTCCTTGCAGTAAAATAAATTAGACTCATGGGACTGTGACCATCATGGCACTGTCCCTGAAGGGAGGACTTACTCCACAGCTCTCCTCCAAGCATGGGGTCCCCCCCCCATGCTGCCTGTGGGCTGCCATCCCGGAGGCTGTGCCAGACACCGGCTAGCTGAGAACTCTTTGGCACAGTCCAAAACCATTTCAGGGAGCATGATAGCTATTAAACAGTACAGACAGTCATGGGCCAGTGCTGATCCATGTTTTATCCCAGTTTTACTACACTAGATGTAGCCTATGTATCATCCAAACCCATAAAACAAAACCAGTTGTCTGTACTAGTTAATGATCTTCCCCGTCCACCTAATGCTGGTGTGCGGAGCTGCTTTACTTCCTACAGCACAGGAATTTCTTCTAATTGCAGGACGTTTAGAGGACTGGGTGACTAGATGCAGCAAGGCTGCAGTGAAGCATGACGACTTGGTTAGGAGTGAGCAGATTATGACTGACAAGCCAAGAAAGGAAGAAAATGGGACAATGCCTGAGAGGAAGGGTTGACATGAGTGTGAAAAAAGCAAAAGGTCAAAGCAAGGAAAGGAACGAAGTGAAAAAGAAAGCAAAGAGAACCAAAAAGAGTAAAAAACACAGGGGAGAAGGCAACTCAGGGGAAATGAGTCGTAAATAAGGCAAGCCCTGAAGCAGGACAGGATAAAAACAATGCATTCAAAAGAGCTGGCTTGCAGAACTTCACTGAGATTAATTTAGTGCTCCCAGTCCCTGAGGTGGGAATAGCCCAGGTTAAGAAGGGAAGGGAGCCATGGTGAGTTCATCTGTGCTGCTACTCAGATAGATGCTGCTGGAAACATCACTCTATCCTCCATTTTAGGATTATTGCTGAGCCCTTCATTCATAGAGTCATGGAATCGTTTAGATTGGAAAAGACCCTTAAGATCATCAAGTCCAACCGTATTCATTCCCATCCTTCTCGTCGATAGCCAAAAAAGGCCAACAGCAGTGTAAGCAATATGCTTTGCTGCATGCAGGCTCCATCCAAAAACAGCGGTCCTGGTTTTTTTATGTCCACATAAAAGCCACTTAGGAGCAGGACTTAACATCTGTACTTCTCCCCTGGCCAACCCCATCCTTCCAGAGTGGTGTCCTTAGTGCACAAACTGCAAGGACTGCAGCCCCCCAGTTCTCATAGGACCACATAATCTCGACATGAAATTATGTGTTACTTACTGTTTCCTGAACTGCAAGAAGTAGGTGGTCCTGCAAGGTGAGGCTTTCCTTCTGCTACACCACACACAGTGTTTCAGTCCATGCAAGTTCACAGGTAAATCCTATGTGTTAGGATTAAACTGAGGATTCATTGCTGTTATGCCCTCATCTGGTGCTCTCCCTTCCTGCATTGCTCACTTGAGTTTCTGACTCATTATCAAAATTGGCTGCAGGCATGAGTCATGTGCTTTAATACAACCTGATTAACCAGTCAAAAAGGATATAGTGATTTTTCACTAAAGCAAATTTTTCTAATTGGGTCATGGTCTTTTTTCTCTACAAGATGTGTCACGAAAAAGTGTCCAATCAGTTTAAAACCCTCCATCCTTGAAAAGTGGCCTACCTCCTACACTGATTTTCATGCAAGTTACAATACAGAAAAAAAAGCAAATCACAGCGATATAGAGATTTTTTACATAAGTTTGTCTTAAATGCAGATGTGTTTTTGGCACTCCTGGGTGTGACATCACCTTTGAGCCTCACAGAGGCCTTTGCCATTGCATAACATGCTCTGTAGTCCTGACCTCCTGTGAAAAGCAGCTTCTCTTAATTCTTTGCTTTTTGAATAATATACATATTGTATTATGGCATATACAACTGAAGATTTTGCTGCAGCTATGGGACTAGTGAAAATCAGAAGCTATAAGTTAGGCAGACATGAGAAGGTCTGAAGTTCAGAATCATATCTGAAGCTTTCTTCAAAAGTGAATTTTGTCCAAATGTCAGCTCTGGATTAAAAGAAAGTGTGCTACCAACTGGAAAACATGCATCCTCCCATTTCTGAAGGATAAGTGTATATTATAAAAGGAAGCATCTGTTCACCATGGGGTTAGTTGGAGATGCTTCCAAATGGGCTGAAATACCTATGCAGCACAATGCCAACACATCAGCTCCTCCCCAAAGCAGGCAAAGTAGCTAGTTAGCTTGCAGGACCCTTTGCCAGAGGAGCTATACTGATCCTGACTCCAGCGCTAAAATATATGGAGTTACCCCAGGTGCCTTTGTAGAGGCGGATGCAGTTGTAATACCAGGCCTGTGTATTATTTTTCTGGGTGCCTTGTGTTCATTTAAGGTTGAAATTTGAATCTGAAATGATCATGAACAAGTTGGTCAAGAAAGGCTTCATAACTACATCAAAAACATCCGAGTGGAGGAGAGTAAAACAGCATCTTTGATTAAATGATAACCTGAGGCTACTGACTCCCTATAAGACAACACGTGAATCGGTGGAATAAGCCCCAGTGAGCGCAACAGAGAGATTCATTAGCCAGAGAAATAGTCATTATCAAGCTACTGGAAAGCTGTCCTGCCACTGAATGTTGTAATGAAGTATTCAAACTTTTAAATTAATTGAAAAGAAAAGTAATGAAGAGAGCAAGCAGTCTGCCAAATTCCTGAAAGGCAAATTGTTAAATGTGCACATGTGAACGTAAAATACATTATTTCTCCATCTTCCAGCTTTCCTTTGCCGCTTCATTTTTCTTCTGTCTTCTTTGTGATCTCCTCCTCCCACTGGCTCAAACCAGTGTCACGATTAGCAGAGGCTCTTGCTTCAAAGGGCTGTTGATGGGTGTCCTGTGACTCCTGGGGACTCACATACCCCACAGGATTACACCAACCAGGCTGCGCACCCTGTGAGCCAGGTACACGTCGAAGGGGAGTGCAGAGAGCGATGTACCGATGGGAAAACCACCATGCCATGCTTCAGCGCCCATCCTCTACTCTGACTCAGACTGCCTCATTTGAGAGTAACATGTTCTAATGGTGTGAATAAAACAATAACTTAATCCTTCCCTCGGAGGAATTACATACGTATGTTCAGCAGTAGTTTACCCTTAGGAAAAAGGATGATAGCACTGAAATAAAAAATTTTAAATCAACGTGAACAAACCTGAGTAACATTTAGTCTCTTATGAGAACATTAACACAACAACAACAAAAACACTACAAATAATCTAGATCATAATTAAAGCCATTATAGAATCATAGAATCATAGATTCATTAAGGTTGGAAAAGACCTTTAAGATCATCGAGTCCAGCCGTCAACCCAACACCACCATGCCCACTAAACCATGGCCCTCAGTGCTGCATCTACACGTCTTTTAAATACCTCCAGGGATGGTGACTCAACCACTTCCCTGGGCAGCCTCTTCCAATGTTTAACCACTCTTTCAGTAAATAAATTTTTCTTTAAGGAAAAAAATTAAGAGAACATTTTTAACTTTTTTTAAACTTTAAGGAACAAATTAAGGAAATTTTTCATTAAGGAAACATGCACTGTATTAAAGCATGTCTTTAAGCTTATACCTACATCCTTCTGGTTTTCTTATTTCTGTAGGGAATATTACCTTTGCCTACCCCTTGCATATCACCTGCTGCCAGAGCTTATGCAAGGGCAGCCAGGGGCCTGAATGGACTTCAGCTGATGGTATCTTTGTCCCTAACAGAGACACGAAAAGCACTCTGTTCCAGCTTGCTGCTGGCAGGAAAAAGGGCATACCTAGATTTAGATATACATCTTCCTGTCAGCAGAAGACAAGCTTTCTTCTTGCAAAAAGAAAACTTCCTTTCCTAAGTAAAGATTATTTAATTTTCTATCAGTTTATAGCACTGTGGAAAATGTTTCATTAAGACAGACTGTGAATTGTTACTCTCCCTGTGTCAACACAAAGAGGGGTATGCAGCCTGATTCCACAGAGCCCACATGTGAGCTAAGCACAGATAATGCTGATACAAATACTACAGACAAGCTTGAATAATTTGAGAAGGGAATTTAAAAAACAAGGCCGGTTGCCAGCTTGGCTAGCAGACACATGTGCCTAGAGCACTAACGGGACAATGATTACTGTGTGCGAGGGCAAGGCACAAGCAAGCTATGTCACCATTTGGCAAACAGGAGTTATAATGTATGGAGCATCACCATACATGAAGGCAGCCTTGATGTCTTCGAACTCAGGACACAAAACAGGTAACAGGAAAGAGCCTGATCTCAATATGCTGATACTCTGTTCCCTTGATATACTGCTGGAGCAAAGCAAGCTGGAGAACTATTTTCAATGTTAGTTCACCTCTGTGGCTTAGTGGTTTTGCTCGCTGGACTGTAAAAGAGGCAGACCTTCAAAACAAAGAGCAAATAGGTATTTTGACAGCTGGAGAAATCACATTTATCCAGCCTTGTTTTTAACAGTATTGAGAAGAAAATAGTAATCTAATTTGGTGCCCAAATTTGACTGGTGATCAAGAAATATCTGATTTCTTCCACTGGCCAAAAAAATTGTTATTTCTTGACTTTGCTGAAAGGGCTGCTCTGATGGATTGTGCTTCATTGTCTAGGGATGTGCTTATCACTGGTATCAGGAAAATGTATCCCCTTATCCAGTCTGACAGTAGGGAAAAAGCTGTCAATTTCAGGAGACTAGATTGCTAATGACTGCCTAACTATTTCACTTTACTACATGGTTATGATTTGGCCTTCTTCATCATTCTTCTAATCAAATACCTTGTGTCCTTGGGTCTGCAAAGTGAGGCTTCCTTTGAGAAGTCCAGGTAGGCGATAGGAGCACCTCCAGGTCAGCAACCAAGTGGGATTTACATCTTCAGCAGATGCAGAACTAAAACCAAAAGTATCAAATAACTGCTGGAAGAAAAGAGGATAGCAAACTTCAAGTTGTCTCTGACTCAGAAACTGAGTATTTACATACCCTCACAGCAATGTGAAAAACAAAAGGATCTTTCCTGTTCAAAGAGACTCAGGATAACGAGGGTTGCATGCCCACTCTAAATGAAACTCCAATTGCATAGTGCAGCGGCACGTGATGGGTCTGACACAATTGTTGGGCAGCTAGAAGGAACCCTTATGTCCTGAGTCTGGTAAACAGCAGTGTGAGACTGGGTACTAATGGACTGTTAACCCACTCATCACACATATTGACAGTATTTGCTTTATTGGAGTTCACTTTATGTATGGGTTTCTTTTGTGTAAGGCATCAGGACGCACAGGACTTAGGGCTTGATTAGTTTTGAATTTCTTTTTAATAGTGATTTTGGCTCTAACTATTTTCTCTTTGATATCTAAGCTTTGGAGCTGGCACCATTTTTGGATCTTCAACTTTCTTTAGAAAAACATGTTTTGTTGGCATAGCAATACAATTTTCAGTAGTTCTGCTTTTGTGAGGAGTAGAATACACATTAACTCACTTCTGGATGTATTCAGTCAGTGCCTTTTGGTTGAAGCATGAAAATAATTTAAACCATTATCAGTTTTGCTGCCGAGAAAGCAAGCATCTGACAAGCATTTTATTCCATACTCAATTTACAGCATTAGCACAACAAATAAATGACTGATAAAAATAAGCAATTCTCCAAAACTGATACTGGGTTACATTTACTCATTCTGATAAGTTTCTTTTTTAACAGGAATACAGTGAGAGTCACTCTTAACTGCTTTTCCAGATTAGGCAGGTCATGACTGTATTATTTAGAAATAAAAACTTACTCAGCATTCTATTTCTTTTTTAATTCTAATTTTTGCTGAGTAGAACTGTAGTAATTGGATTCCTTCATTCCTCCTCCTTCATCATCCTGAGTCAAATAAACTCAGGTGATTAAAATGAAATGGAGCAAGTAATGGATAAAGCTTTAGTATCAGCACAAACGTACGGATTCGAATGCCTTCACTGTACAGTGTATCTCGCCCACCATTGCAGGAGGGTTTGAAGTCTGCTGTTGTACAGAACAGCTATGAAATTTGGCTCCTGAGACAATTACCCTCCAAGCACTGCATGTTTTTAATTTATCCACAATGGACAATAGCATCCACAAGCAAACTAAGGGCCTTTCCAGCTGAGAAATTGGGTGAGTTAGAGTGTCCAAGATACTCTATTTGAAAAAGTCTTTAACATGCCCAAAAGGTCTTCTTAATCCACCCTTTACTAAAATGGTGGATTGTTTATCCCTATGGTGGTGTTCAGTCTCTTGATATGAAAAGCCCACTCAGACCAGGGCACTGGAGAAGTTCTCTTGCACAGGCTTGGCTTCCTACATTTCAGGCAGAGTATGCCTTTACAAATGCTTTGTAAGAGGATAATTTATGACAATGTGTAAGAAAATGTAAAAATAATGGGTTCAGGTTATCCTCTGGAGATTTTGCACGTTCCTGCCAACTTGTATTGGATGATTTAGAAAGGGCAGGCTGCAGCATCAGCAGCTGGAGCAGACACCACCACCTTCAGAGGCTCTCCTGGGTGCTCCAGCTGCTCTATTCCCCAGCAGTCACAACCATCAGTCGGTGAATTAGAAAATTTCCATAGTAGCAAGCTGGGAGTAACACAAATGTCACAGGTCCTGCCCCTCTCTGTACACAAATGGTTCTTGGCATGATCCCTTGTGTTATGTACAGCTGCTCTGGTCCCAGAGCTGGCCAGGAGAAGTATCAGGTCTGAAGACTTCATGATGGGGGGGAAATCAAAACATAGGAATACTTTGATACAAGTCTGCCTTTCTTCTATTTCCTTCTCATTCTTCCATCCCTGTGCATCTCCACTGGATACATAGGATAATATTCATATCTCAGTATTTATTAGTCTCACCTCTTCCACATTAAAAAAAAAAAAAAGTTTACGAAAAGCTCAAGTCTCAATTTACCCTTAGTTTCTGAATCATAGGAAATGACTGCTTAGGGATTTAGTCTGTTCTTTTGATCCACTAACAGGATCTTTCAAGGACACATGCCAGCTCCTCTTTATCTGCATTCTCCTATTTGTGAGAGCCCTGTGAACTTGGATGCTATGGGACTGAGAGTGCTTCTGTGGAAACTTCACCTTTTTCAAGTACTTTACCAACTCTGGATATCAAATAACATAACAAAGCACCAAAAATAACACATGTCCCAAATCAGAAACAGTGTTTACTAAGGGCTGAACACAACTAAGCATTTTGGTGACATCTGATAAATGATCATTTTCTTTTGATCCAGTACCCAGAAAATGGATTGAATAATGCTATATCATAAGGGGAGTCCTTGCTGCTCAAAAGGTTATTTTGTCTGTATTTTATCTATTTGGTTTTCTCCCACAGGAAAAGGTATAAATACTAATGAGTGTGGATTGTCAGCTGCAAGAAATCTAAGTTCTATTTTTGGATGAGCAGGTCAAAGCGCATCTCCAAAAGCTCAAAACATTGCAAGTTAGAAATTCATTTCTCACCAAAAGGGTACTTGGGAGCTCTAAATACCTCTCTTTTCCAAAAAAGAAATTCTTAGGTGCCCAAAGGTCTGAGCATGCCCAGAATCACCTCAGTGCTGAATGATTTTGTCTTTGAAGCACTGAAAAAATACATTTACTCAGTGATCACTAAATATAAAGCTCATAAACACTAATAGGAGCAGGCACTGAAGCCCAGGTCTCATCACTTACAAATGAGTGCTCAAACCACCAGGATAAAGAACTATGCCCCTTGCTTTTCATCTCCTGTGCATCCACACACGTGATGTATGGTAATCCACCGTACATGAAACAATTAAGCAGGAGGGGGGACCCAAGAGAGGCCTGTAATGCTGCTGTTGAAGAATGTTTTTGGAAGGTAGTAAACATGAGATTAAATCCTAGTGCATTAAAAAAACTAATGGAAATTCAGTCTCCCACATCCCACTGTCATGCCTGACCTATTAGCTCGTAAAGAGGCATCACCAGTTTGGAGGAAAAGCCCTAGAAACCTGACTTTGTGATGTTTTACGAGTCTTGAGTGATGGGAGTTGTCAGAATAAAGGCCCATATATTATACTAAGTTCCACTTCTCTCCGCACATTTCCTCCTCTTTGGCTAATGCAGCTCTGCACTCTGGTGTTGGCTCCCCTGGGCTTCTCCCTGGCTTTGGGTGTGCTGCACAGGGCAGGCACCTCGGCTCAGTGGGGACCATGAGTGCTGCTGCAAGGCCGAGTGCCTAAAATACAGATACTGCAATACAAATTACTGCCTGCTCCATTCTGTTTAATGGGTGGAGCTCTCAGGCACGGATCCTGGATCCCCACATGTTTCAGCACCTTAACGATTCAAGCGGTACTTCTGAGCATTGGCACTAGTGCTGCAATTGTAAAGGAATTTCTCCTCAGGGAAAGACTTCACATTGACCTGGGGTGCCACATAAAAGTGGTGAGGGTACAATAAGTTTTAGTGGGAGCTTGTTACCGTAGAGTAACTGTTCTGTATCTCAAAGCCTTGATTTTAGGGTTTTCAATAGAGATCAAAAAGGCTTAGTCACAGTTATTTATTTTCCATTTTCAGGGAAGACATGCAAAGTGAGAACCTTTAATGCTGCTACCCCTGCAGCCTAAGACTTCAATCTTAAGAACAAATGACTTTCCAAATTTATTATTGTGCAGAGAGTTTTCACATTATTGGCTCCAATGAATCTGGAGTTTCTTAGAAAGCTCATTGACATTTATCAGCTTTCATCACAACAGAAAGCAAAGGAAATCGAGACTTTGAGACAATTTTTTATTTAATATCACTATGGAATGACAAAATTCTGTTTCCTTTCCATGACTTGAATTGTCCATCACTTTTTAGCAGGGCCTGTTGCGACAGGACAAGGGGGAATGGTTTTAAACTAAAGGGGGGTAGATTTAGACTAGATAGAAGGAAGAAATTTTTTACGCTGAGGGTGGTGAAACACTGGCACAGGTTGCCCAGAGAGGTGGTGGATGCCCCATCCCCGCAAACATTCAAGGTCAGGTTGGACGGGGCTCTAAGCAGCCTGATCTAGTTGAAGATGTCCCTGCCCACGGCAGGGGGGTTGGACTAGATGACCTTTAGAGGTCCCTTCCAACCCAAACTATTCTATGGTTCTATTCTATGATTCTATGTACTATATCCAGCTTTTTATTATTGTTTATAATATGATTCTAGGGGAAAATATCTGAAAAAAGCATATAAAATTATTTAAACAGGTGTCTGCTTTTTCCTATCTTAAGTACATTTGTGTCTCTGAAGAGATATAAAGATGTACGCATATATCTATTTTGTATGCATAGTTAAGCTGTTAATGTTCACGTAATAAATGCACACAATCACATTGAGTATTATATATCAGTCAGTATTTAGAAGCAGAAAAAATGATGTTTGATCTTGGCAACGTTCTCTGCCCACCCAGGTAAGAATGATGGTTGTGTGCCAGGTTAAGCAAAGCAAACACATGTTTCCTTAGACTGTTTTGCTCTCCAGACTTCATTAAAATTGGGTTACTAAATATATGTGAGAACAGTGTCCCTTCTTCAGATCAATGGAGAGTATGAGTATTGCCAGATGCATGGCATGGAGACTCAGTTTTTCGCAAGCATCCCGTTGAGCTCTGCCTTGCTGTCCCCACCACAGGGGGGGTCCCAGCATGCCCATGAAGCTGCCAGCTTCTTCAGCACTCCAGACCAGCTTTGGAGAGGGTTATAGAGCTGCCAAGTATTTGCACATGGGTCCTACCCAGCAGCCAAGCCAAAGGAAGGACTGAGCCTGTAACTCAAACAAATGCACAATCACAGCAAAGACCTCTCACCAGCAGAAAGCCCAAGTCTACTCACCCTGCAGCAAGAGGGATGTTTCCAGGGCAGCTGCAATCCCAGCCTCAATGGGGTGAAGTGTGGCACCAGACCACCACCTCTTGCGGGCTCTTGTGACACTCCAGGAGAGAAGGCAAGAAAGGAAAAGAAGAATGTTTGATCTGTTCTTTCATCTCAGATCTGCTTCTCATTTTCCCCTCTCTTCTTTTTACTTCCCAAATTAAACTCTGACGTGCAAGGTGGGCAGCTTTTATTGCTACATCACTGAAAGGTTGCTAGTTCAGGTTTCTGAACCAAGTTTGTGTCTCTTTCTGAGAGGGGTATTACTAGCCCTTGTGACAACCAAAGGATAAAACTTCACAAGGAAAGGAATATAAAATGTTTCCAATAGTGTGCTCTTTTCTTTGTCTCAAAAATTAATGAAACTACTAACTTGTAATAAAAAAAAAAAATCAGTCAGCATTCATAGCCATATCGATGGAGGTGAATTAATACTTCTCTCAGTGCCTAACTTCCATCTGTTACATCTGTTCCCATCTTTTCTGCAGAGGGTTATTAGAATCTATGTTATTACACTTAATTTTACTTTGTTTTCCCTCCAGTTCTTTATCGTCTGGAGCAAGTGAGCCTAAGAACCATCAAAAGAGAAATAACCAAGAAGGTTCATCTTTGTCTGATGATACTCTACTAGAATACATGAGTGCAGCTCTATGAAAATCCATCGAGTTTTGCTGAACTTTGTGAATGGAAACTGCAGTGTTGTCTTTGGCCCTAAGTTCACAAAATATTCCAGCACGCTCTCTGTCACGTAATCATCGTGTCACCATGGGATCTCCCTTCTTCCACTCCTACTCTGTATACCATTGGATTTTAGTTAGCGATCATGCATTTAATAGCAAAGAGTTCAAATATATTCACACTCTCAAAGTCAGCTGAACCTAGTGATACTATAATGGCATTTTTAAGGAATGAATTATGTTTTACGTTCTTCTGTTGTATTAATAAACTATGTTGTTCTGTGGTTGATATGAGATCATGCACAGGCAGTAAGTGGTCTAGCTAAACAAGTTGTATTATGCATTCTAAATTATTAAAAGGAAAATGTAGCTATTGACATTACTTAAAATGTTATCTGTTACTATGTTTCATTTCTATGAGAGGAATATATTTTTATGCTCTACTGACGCAAGCTAGCATAGCTTTCCATTCCCCTAAAACATAAAGAGGCTCCAAAACAGTTGTCACAAAAGTGACAATCGACCACTGTACATGGATATGTATTAAAGCAATGAGGGTTTTTGATTTCCCCACTTGTACAGGATGTCATTTCCAACCAGTTATGAAGTCAAAGATAAAACACTCAAACTAAGGTTATACTAACGAGGTCAACCTAGAGGTAGGACACTGTAAAGGTACAGATTCACTGCTAGCCTCTGTGTATAGCAGTGCAAAGAACGAGCACTGGAAGGCAATACTGTGGATGTTCTAGCTCCTGAAACCCAAGTAAGAAAATCAGGCCCCTACTGCATGTACAAATGTACCGAGAGCAATGATTATTCTACAGTTTTGCTCCGTTTTAGGTGTCCTTCCAAAATTTGTTACAGGCCATTTACTATTCATATGCAAAACTAAGAAACATAAAATACTGTCAGGCACAACTAAGAGGATAACACCTGTGAGCTGAATCCAAATAAGGCACCTTGGCTGACTAACCTCAGACATCTAACCACAGAACTCAGATCTTTATAGCACCTCTGCCAGCTTCTGACAAGCCAGAAGCATGTGTGTTCACCAGGGAGTTGTTAAGGAAAACACTGGGTATTGCTAAGTGTCTTAATGTTCCTCCCAGCCAGCTTTAGGAAGAAAAACTAATTCCTTGTCAATTTTTTAAAACAGGGGACTTTCATTTGTCTTTTTTTAACTCCAGCAAACAGTCCAGCACTGTTAGTCCCAAAGGAATGGAGAAGATGAGATAATTTTCTGCAAGTGCTTGTGACTTGAAAGGCTAATGAGCAGGGAAAGCGTTCAAATACTCGGACGTCTCCATAGCACTTCCCAATTGCCAGCAGCTGGATTTTGTGAATCCCAGTTCATGGACCCTTACAGTTAGTTTTCTAAGCACTGTACTGTGAGTTCTGCTAGGTGGCTACAAAGCTAAAAGATGCTGTGGTATGACATATTGCAACACCCAGGTCCTCTCTATCGATCCTCTGCAACTTGTGTCACAGTCTTCAAATGGTTCAATTGCTCTACCTGTTCAACACAAAACCCCCAGTGTAGGAATGTCTTTCTCGCCATGCTTGCTGGCAGAGTCCCTTCCATCAGCCTCTGTTCTCTGTGTTGAGCTGCTCCTGTCTCCTTTGTCGTCGGGGCACTGCCTCCACACAACTAGGCTTATTAGCAACCTTAAGGTGTGCTTATTGTGAAGCAGTCATGTCCTATGAGTTAGTTCAGCTTACGAGTCTATCTGACGGGAGAATCACAGGAGCGTTGAGAAGGCCATAATATGTCTTGTTAAACTACGGGAAAGTTTCTTGTTGATGGACAGAGAATAATGAATGTGGGAATTACTCTTAATTTCTCCTTTCATTTTTGTGAACTAATTTGTGCTGACTGGTCCAATATGGACTTAGTAAGAAGCTTCCTCTCAGCTCCTTCTTGGAAGTAGCCACCGTTAGCGGAGCAATACTAGTGCTGTAAGAGCACAAGTACAACCTGCTCAGCTGCTATGACATCACTTCCATAAAGAACCAAAATGTATAAAGGTTGTTTCCCAAAAAGGAATTCAGCTGTCACAGAAGAGTAGGGAAGGTACAAGAGAAATTTAAAAGGGCATTATGAGAATTAAGGAAAGAAAACTGAGGCAGGACTGCATTCAGAATACTTCTC